>NW_024519985.1:0-365847 GCF_017590135.1 Pyrgilauda ruficollis
CGGGACACAAGGATTCTGTGAGGAACACTGGCACAGGGAGCACCACAGAGCCACAGAGAATAGAAAGGAACACAAGTGAGGCATGGAGGACAGAGAAAAAGACAGAGTGCTACACACATGGCAAGGACAGAGGGTTACAAACAGGGAAACAAGGACTGAGAGAGGAAATGACCATGGCACGTGCAGGTGGGGGGCGGGAAGGCGGGCAAGGCACAGCAGAGGAATGGAGAAAGGGAGGCATGGCCAGCAGGACAGAGGCTTACCACGACAAGGGTACAATGAGGGAGAAGGGCTGGGCCACAGCTGCAGAGAGGTACAGGCAAAAGGACAGTGAGAGGGACAAAGAAATACAGTCACAGTGCAGGACAAAGGAAAAAGGAGAGGAAGAAAGGAGGAGAAATAAAGATGCAGGCAGGGATTTATTAAATAAATATTGAGTGTTTATTTCTTGAAAGAAAAACAAGAACAAGAGAGAGTGAAGTAGCGAAAGGAAATGGGAGGGGGAGCACACAGGACAAGAAAGGAACACAAAAGACACACGGGACAGAAGAAAAGGGGTGCAAAGTTGAATATAAGGCTGAAAGAAAAACAGAAACAAACCCCAAGACTAAGTAGTGGAGAGTGTGGCTAATGAAGGTGTCAAAAAACCACCAGCTTGAACAGAACAGATTACTGTTGCAGCTCGGCCTGGGACTCTTTAATTAACATCTGTCTCTTGGCAGGGCCATAAACTCCCTGATAACCCTCACATGAGCGCTCAGCACCCGCTCAGCACCCTCACATAGCGCTCAGCTGAATGGCTGATGTGCTCCAGCTTTGGTGTTGCTCAGCTCTAATCCCAGCCCATGCCAGCAGTGAACACCCTGATCTGAGTCTTTTCTCAGGGAAATTTCACCTTTATCTGTTCCCTTCCCCTCTCAGTATCTCTGTGTGATCAGAATGAACATGAGTAAGTCTTCTCCATTGCAGGGTCTTTGGAAATCCTGCAGTGACTTGGAGACTGAGCAAGAGGAGTATGAGAAAACCCGGAACCTCTACTGCCAACTAACATCAAACACCTTGCTCTGGAGAAGAGAGAACAGCTTGTTTTCACACATCCAAATTCGTTCAAGTTTTAGTATCATCTGTTTCCTGGCATTGTGAGAAGTGTTTAGCACAACAGAGTGAATAAAATGGTCTCATTTTCAGAAGACACAACTGAACAAGAACAGACAGCAAAACTGCTTTGAGGCAATTTTGGCACACATTTCCCTTTTTGCAATCTGAGCTTTTTTTTGTATCATGAATGAAATTCTGAGTTCCTTAGGGTTGCCCCAGTCCTTCCCTCTCAGTACTGCTCTAAAATGATGAAAATTATACTATTTTTTGTCAAAAAGAACTATGTTCCTCATAGAAGGCAAATGCTTTTATTCCAGGTATGTCGGGGTGGGGGGAACCCATAAAGGATATGGCTTTCCATTACTTTAGTGTAATTTAGACTAATAATTAAAAATATAACATCATGTGAAAAGACAGTACTAATACTGTGGGAAAAACCAGAATTGTCTTGTAGTCATAAAAATTAGAACAGCCTATGTTATATGTTACTGTTGCTCATCATTTTTTCTCGGTGTGAGACAACTGGCTTCATACTTTTTCTTCAGGGCTTTCAAATATACACGCAAACTGTCAGGGTCCAGTCGAGAATTTCTGGCAGTCTGAACCAATCTCATTGCTAACTGGTATGCAGCTCTCTGTTTCATCATCTCAGGAGTGCTCTTCTGCCTGTGCTGTTCATAAAAACATATATACATTAAAACATGAAATAAATTATGTTATATTACAAAAAAAAAAAAAAAAAAAAAAAAGCTATTTTACAGCCTGTTTTTGACCTCACAATTCTTGGTTGGCATACAAACATTAAACCCAATACTCCTTTACCCTAAGGGCCATTTTGTGTTGTCAGCTAACAGTGACCTTCAGTATGATCTTTAAGAACTGGTTCCAGAAATACAAAGTTTAATGAAATCTGTTTTCATTAAAACATAGGCAGCACTTTATCCTGTAACCTTTCAGAAACTGAAAATACATTTGAGTTGTATAAAAACTGTGAAATACAGCATTAAAATTTTCTACTACATACCAAAATTTGTTTTGCAATGTGGCATGTGATTTCCTTTGCATCCAAAATTATGGATGATGGTAGGGAAGACATTTCTGCAGCTTTTAGTCCTAAACATATAAAACACAAATCAAGATTTTTAAATGTCATTTTTATCCCTACCTTCCATTTTGTCTTCCAGAATTAACATAGCCTGTTTTTCTAAGGGGTCAAGATTTAATTTTTATTAATATAATTTCAGTGTATTTTCTCCTTGTGTGTTTTTTTTTGTTTGTTTGTAGGGGGGGTTTTGGCTTTGGGTTTTTTTGGTTTGTATTTTTTTTGTTAATAAACAATAAGGTTTGGAGAGATACAAAATAGCTATTTTGTTTTAATGCTATCTCTGAAACACACCTCAACATCAAGCTACTGCTGGTAATACTGTAAATGGGTAGAATGAGACACATTAGGGGGTTAAAAGGAAAAAAAACAGCACAATGGTGTTAACAACTCTCTCAGTTCGGGTTTTTTAATTTAGCAGAAAATACAGAGGTTTTGCTAACTGCATTCTCAATTATATCCAGATGTCCAGTGGACTGGGATGTCATTTTTCAACTTCTTTGTTGCCAACAGGCAAACTTCCAGATACTGGTGGTAAGAAAGAGATGTAAATATTTTTTCCTGCCCTGACATGATTTTTTTACTTTTTCCTTTGTCTGTACCTGTGGAAAGTCTGTGGTTCATTGGGTGGTTTAATACTACAGGTTTAAAAATGAAAAATAATCATGAAGAGCCCTTGCACCCTTTCTTAGAATGTGACTTTGCTCAAGTAAGGTAAAGCCAAGACACGAACACTTGAGTTTCCAAAGGTCTCCTGTTCTCCGAAATTACTCTCTAAACATACAGTTCTGTGGAGTTAATATTGGTGTAGCATCTAAAATTGAGCTTGTGCTGCTGAAGTTAAACAAAGTTATTCTGAAATTCCGATTAAGGAATTTAAGTCCTGTTACTTGAAGCTTAGTTGGTATAATTTCTAGTCTTCAGTTACCAATAGCTTGCAAAAGTCATGTGTAGCTAATTTCCTCTTGATTAAATGTTACCTAAATCGATCACCATCCGAATCTAGTATTTGAAAACATACAGATTTCTTTAAATCTCTGTCATTCACTCTTTTCTTTATTGACCGATAATTAATCTGTACAATCTCTACTATAATTTATTCTAAAGTTAAAAGAGAAGTAAATCCACTTTTCAGAGAACACTGATGCTTTTGTAGACCCTCTCAAAATTGTCTAGCCTAATATACGGTAAAATTCCTCTCCTTTTTAAAAGAAACTTGATTCCTTTTTGCTAATCAAAAAGGGCCAGCCTGCTGTTAACCAATCATATCACTGCTTATGGCAGACACATCTTTAAGTCATTACAGAACTTAAAGATATGTCTGCCATACATACATTCATTCACTTCTGTAAGTGCAGATAAAATTAACTCAAGTAGCATATGCTCAGAATGACACAACTCATTCAAACAGAAATGAACCAAGAAGATACTGGCATCAGTAAGACATCAGTAAGATTTTTTTTTTCACTACAAAATATCATGTAAGTTTCTTCATACTACCCAAAATTACTATCTCACTACGTGGTTACCTAAAACACACAATTATTTGGAACAAATTATAGACCTGCATATCCCTGTATCCCTCTCTTTGAGAGAGACACAAACTCAAGAGAAACCTGTCATCAGAAAAAATACTGTTAGATGCCTAACAACTGAAATAGTATCTTGCGTAACTTTTGCCAACTGTAAGTCACAGTGGAATCCATTACCGTAGTTCTTTTCCTCTGTGTATCCTTTAGAAAGTGTGTAAGTGTAAGCAATTTTCTCCTTATTTCCAGCACTGCTTCTCACATGTTGCACTTCAAAATGGTAGTTTTCCACGTTGGGATATAAAGCATCTATATGACATAGTTCCAGGAAATGTGTAGCAAACAGTGTAAATGCCTAAATACGGAAACAAGAAAGAAAAGTTATTTTGGCAATGATCCAGAAATAAATTACAATACATGAGAAAAATTAAATTTCACAGATGTCCAGCTTTTCCTCCAAAACACTGAAAAGCTGTCTTTACACTACTAAAGCAAATGAAAATCCTTAAGGGAGGCGTTCTTCCACTGGCAAGTACATCTTTTCCAACTGAGGATTCTTCTGCTCATTTATCAATAGAAGGAAAACAATATCAGAAACAAAAGAAAATCCACAACGCTTACAAAATCTGATTGGTATGGATTGGAACGACTGTCAAATGGTTGCTTAATTCTCTCAAGGAATTCTTTATCAAAAATACAAGTGACAGAAAGTATTTGAGATTTTCAAACCAAAAGCCCCTCAAAAGTACTCTGAATAAACTCTGAGGAGAAACAAACACCTGCACACTCAAAAGGTTCGTAACAGCCCCCTGTTGTTGATCACATAACTAAAATTATTTCTACTTTTCTAAACAGGTTTCTAACCTCTGTCACCAATTTGTAAGTTGTGTGGAACAACCACTGTACTTTGAAAGGTAACAACCAGGTAAAGAGATTCACTTTTATCATTCAAGCATAAAGCAAAACTAAAACTAAACTAACTAAGTAAAACTAAACAGCCTGGGTTATTCTCTTTCTAGACAGAGTTACAAGCTTGCAAGCAATCTGAAAAGATATGGTGACCAGTGTTCTGTTTTTTTTAAATGGACTACAGTTAGTTTTGTTCATAGTAGCTTGTGTTGCACTACTTTGGATTTGTGACCGAGACAGTACTGGTAACTCACCCATGTTTTAGCTACTGCAGAGCAACGTTTGCACAGCACCAAGGCTGTTCTGCTCCTCACCCTGTCCCACCAGCAAGCAGGCTGGGGGTGTTCACGGAACTGTGGGGGGACACAGCCAGGATGGCTGACCCAAACTCACCCCAGGGATATCTTACATCATACTACACCACCACAATAAAAACTGTGAGGAAGGAGGGACATTTGGCGTTCTGGTAACAGTCACAGTGAGGAAACGGCATTGCAAGAAATGACTGAACATCTGCCTGCCGATAAGGAAGCGGTGAATGAATTCCGTATTTTGCTTCTGCATATGGCTTTCCTTACTTACTAAACTGTCTTTATCTCAGCCCACAAATTCTTGGGCTTGGGCTCTCGCTTGGGACCAAGCGAGCAGCTGGGTGGTGTTTAGCAGCTGACTGGGGTTAAATCACAACAACCAGTGAACAGAACTGTAGCTTATGTCAGCATGTTTCCTCTGTCACTGCAATTCTTGCTATTCACCGGTTATGCAAAATACCATATTTAGCCAAGAAATCTTTGCAAAACTGTTGTTACATTATGAGAAAATACTGTATTTACTTTCAGGATGACAAAACAATTCTAAGGCTTAAATTCCTTTAAAATAGAATTACCTTTAAGTTCAACAGATATTCACAGGCAGCATAACAAATTCCAATACCTTCTTCGGCACTGGTACCTCTGCCAAGTTCATCAATAATGATGAGTGATTTATCATTAGCATTTTGTATGATGTATGTTATCTAGAAAAATATTCAAAGTGTTATCATTCCTATAAATGTTTTTCAAAAGGAAAACATTTCTTTTATGATTGTCAAAAAGGAATTTTTTATGTTATTCAGACTGAACATAATGCAGAAATTAAAAAAAAATCTCTTGAGATATAGCAATTTTACCTTTTCAAAGCTTTCAAACAGCTGTCAATTCTAATCAAGCGAAGAGTCACACTACAGCATTCTTTCTCTTTTTCACTGAACATATCACTTACCCTCAAAATGGTATCAGTTTGTGAAAGGAAATTGAGAGAGCTTAGGTCCCTACAAATGATAATTTAATGTCTAAGCTGACCCAAAAATGTTAAAAATACTATCCAACAAAGCACTGATTTTTACTCACATTGGAATACCTTTCTATTTAAGAGATGCCTAGTTTTCTACGATTTATCATAAAAGAGAGGAAGGCTGAATTTTTGACTGTTTTTCAAAGTACACTCTTTCAGTGGAAACAGACTAGTACAATTTCTATTAGCTTAACAGTAAAAATGGGCCTTGGACCTGGATAGCTATATTTCATACCTCTTTCATTTCCTGCATGAATGTTGATGCATTTGTTTCAATATCATCATCCATACCTATTCTGGTAAAAATCTGCTCTGCGATTCGAAAAGAACAATACTCTGCTGGGACATAAGAACCTACAAAGTAAATTACAAGTTTCTCTCATCACTATAACATTTGCCTTAATATGTCACTGGGAAAAAAAATTACTTTTACACTTGGTTTTTGTGCACAGCAGAGAAAGCATCTTACTTGATAAAGTTTTGTAAGATTACGTTCTACCATTAATTTATAAGAAAGAAGTTATTATATAGATAGGATAATTAAAGAAGTGAAACTTGTAAGAAATCATATGCCTGAAGCTGTTTTTCAGTCTAAAGGGATGCAGGAAAAGCAATGAGCTCTAGGATAGATTTACATTCCTGTGGCCATTGATTTACTATTCCAAATAAATGTTAGTTGCCCAAAATCAAGATGATGTTGCCTTTATCAGACAGCAAAGCACAGTAGTTTTACCGAACAGGAAAAAACAGGAACCTTTTGCCAAAAAACTTCACAGTCTCCTTTATTCGTATTAAACTCATGGTTTTGAGAGCAATTCCTCAAGAACTTGCAGTTATTGGGGACTGAACCCACAAATGCATGATGGTAAATTGTATTCTCCACTGCTAAGTAGCTTCATTCTATAGAGTTAGGCCTTTGACCTGTGCTACCAGACTTACTTTTAAGTAAAAAGTAATGAGGAATTCCTGAATGTTGGAATGAATCTCAGTTAGACTTTATGAATAGTTGGTTTCCTTTTATAACTTTAGTAACAGAATCTTGCAATATTTGTTACTACTTCTATTTTAAGTAGTTGATTATTTATCTATTAATTGTACTTGTCTGGAAGTACAATTAATAGATAATGTTTCTCTATGGAATTTAAGTATGCTCAAGGTCATGTGTTTCTTTTGGATGACTAACACGTGTCTGATCAGCATACTTGAAGGACACTCACTATCAATCTACCAGAAGGTGCTAGATTGGTTTATGGTGCTCCAAAAAACTAGGGCACGCAACTGTGCTTCTCTGAAGATAGACTGGGGAGACTTCAATACACACAGATGGGGCCCTATACGTTTCCAGTGGCAGATGAAAAACCTTACAGTTGCCTTTGTAAGCAATACAAGAGCTGGTAGAAGAAAATGGACTACAAATTACCTGTTAATATTTTATTTAGATATAATGTTATTCTGGAAGCTAAATCATTCAACTTTATAAATATTTTTAACCAGAAAAAAAATGCGCTGCAGAAGATGATTAATACCGTACACTCTTACTCACCAATCTGTGCCATAATTTGACAGAGAGCAATTTGTTTCAGGTATGTTGATTTTCCACTCATATTTGGTCCTGTAATAATTATAAAATTGTTTCCCTCTGTCAGGTAGGTGTTATTAGACACAGGTTTTTCCACAGCTATCTTTTCAAGAATGGGATGCCATCCCTGCTTGATTGCTAAAGTATCAGTAAATTCTGGACGAACTAAATGAAGAAAAAAGATGTAAACTGAGAAGTTAAGTGTGGAAGCATTTACATTATTAAGCTAGTGTGCTTTGAAATAAAGTTAATTCTTCCAGAGCAGAGTTCTTGGGAAGAATTATCAGCCACTTTCAGGTACAGATTCTCATTACCATGCAAGCCTTCATGATTTACAACTACAAAAAAAACCACATAACTAAAACTTTATTTCTAAATTAATGTTCTATGGTTTTGTTCCCTAGTAAGTAGGGCTGAACTCCAGTAATAAAAATGCAAAGAGCTGAAACATTTTTATAAAGTACAAAAAGAGTTGTGGACTCCTTTTACTTCTACATATGTACTCTGTATTTGTATGGTAAACAGGAAAGTAGCATTCCTTTTATTTTTGTTATATGTTACCATAGTGATTTTTTGGAAATGTACCACGCCTACAAAGATCCATTTGATGGTGGAACTATCTGTATGGATTTCTGTCAGAATACAGTCCTTTTCTGAACCAATTACAAATGGCTCCTTTATCTACCAGCATTAATGGAACAGAAAAAGGTGAAAACAGAGAATGTCCATACACTTTACGCTTTTGAGTCGAATATGCTCAAACTGTCTATTCCGAGAAGAATGACTGGGAAGGCTAATGGCAGCTAACTAGCAGAATTTAATTTTGATGAATGGAAGCAGAAAGAGCATCAGCATAAAACTGGCAAAGACAGAGCAAAGACACTCACTTAAGACTACTGAGACAGAAAAAGAAATGGAACCAGACAAAACAGTCTGGTTATTCTCCATCAGAAGGGTCTTTATCTAATCCATAACAGAATCAAAGAAGAAACTTACCATAATCGGAAAGAGTGCAGGCGTGGGCAAATGAAAGCAGCATATCCAGCATAGACACAATGTCGGACAGCTTGTATAAGCAATGAATGTGTTCATAGATCTCATTCAGTAGTTTGCACACTATTCTGAAATAAGACACGGACAACGCTGTTGCACCTGTCACTTTATACAACTTACAGAAATAAAGGAATTATAATGTCCGCGCTGCATACCTTAGGATAAAAGGTCACGCATAAAATGCAATCATGTATACCAGATGTGAGCAAATGTACAAATTTCTTGGAAGTAAATTAAGATCTTGTACCATCATCTCAGCTAACATTCTGCTGATCAGACATAAGACACACACCACAAATACCAACAGCTCATATGAAAGCTTCACACAGAGAATGAACTAAAAACATAGCTACGGAATCAAGTATGTTTTATTAACATGTGGTCACATGGGAAATGTGACTCTAATTCCCTTAGATCTTCATGTTAAAAAAACCCTACAGGGTTTCTAGAAAGAATTTCCATTCAACTGACAGATAATATTACGCTTTCTAAGTTGTGAATCAGAGAGGAGAGCAACAGGACATGCAGCAAGGACAAGATACAGAAATAGACAGTTCTGCTCTAAATATAAAGGAACTGACTACAAGTACCAATTCTGCATTACAGATGCAAAACTAATGCATTCATTGTGACATTTTGTGCAGGTAATTCACCCATGAAAAATTTACATCACGACCACTTCTATTAATAAATGCCAATATATTTGTGAACATGTTTAATAAAATACATAATTTATGAGGTTTTTTTTTTTGTCTCAGGAGGTACACTTGAACAGTGTTGCTTTAGACAATGGCTGTAAGTAGCCATAATTTAACAGAAAGAGAGCTTTAAAAGCCCATGTACAGATAATTAGAGAAAAATAAACATACTTAGCAAATATTAAATAGTTTTAACAGGTCTTACAAGTAGGTCATGTGATATATTTCTCTCAGGGACTCCTGGCATCTTTCATTCATTTTTATTAAATCTGCTGAAGTGAAGCTATATGTGTTTTTCATTTTCGTGATCTATGGGGAATAGAAATCAACAGCAAGAGCTTGCTGCATTATCAGAAGGAAAAACAGCTTCAAAAAACAGAATTGTGAACCATATGGGAAAAAAAAAGAGAAAAAACAATGCCCAGTTTAATTTTTACTACATAATTTTTTATGAAAATTCCATTTAAGATGACAATTAGCAAGACATACAACTTTATTCTTTCACAAAACATAATTTCACGTACTTGCACATTTTTTATTACATAACTCAATACAGGGTAGTTATAAAAACATCACAATTAACACTTCATTTACTTCTAGATGTCTTCAATGAAATTATTTTTCTTGTTATTTACTGTATAAGGTGTAGTTTATTAATATATTATATATTGTAAATAAAGCATAGTAAATAAAGTAAATATATTATGCTAAAACATATTTTGTACAGATACCTTTGTAAATTCTGAAGGAAGCTGGCCATTAGGTAATGTTGAACAATCAGCATTCATTTGGATAAAAAATCCACGAGCAGAACTGAAACTTGTTTTCATTGGCAGACTGTACTTTTCAGCAAGTTGCGTTATCATACCTACATACCATATACAAAGATTTAACTCAAATTACAAACATACAGGTACACCCCTCTCCCTCCCCCTCCTTGTGCTGGTACAAAGATAGAAACTGTTAATGGAAGGTTTCAGAAATACAAAACTAGTACCATCTGTATTTTTCACTATGTATGAATGTAGGATTAGAATAAAACAGGAACTTCATAACATATCACAGGTGCTAAAGTTTCTGATGCTCTTTTAGATTTCTGACTATAGACTAAGCTAAGATGGTCCCTTCTATAAATCAATAATTTATACTAAAAAAAAATGAAATCAAATTCAGACAAAACTTTTTTCTTCTATTTTGATATAAGGATAATCAGGAAGGCTACTAAAACACAGTAATGCACATCATGCTAAAACTCCTTTTGTTCGTATTTTCCAACTCTTAATACCTTACCTAAAACGCAGTCCACAGATAGATCAAGACTGCTTAAAATATAAAGAACAAAGAACAGAGATATTTTAAATGAAGAAGCTAAACCAAAGATTTACATGTTTTATGCAGAATGCTTTAGGTAGAGTAATTCTGTTCCATTACTTCAACTTTCTTGCACTTTAAGAGACTAACAGAGGACTAACAGAACTTTGAATATAAGAATCACCAAATAAATATTCAATTTTATAAAAATAAAACTGAGGTTTTGTCCAGAAATGGAAAATCTCAGTTGCTTATCAATCAATTCATACTAATACTAAATATTTTTACATATGAGAAGGTTATAACGCATATAATTACATGGCTTCTATATGTCAAGTGCAATCTACTTGAAACGCCAAATACATACAAATTTTAGTTTAGAAATACCTGCTATGTCATCAACAATTTCTGTGTATGTTCTGCGAGCTATGTCAAGGAATTCATTGATGTTTGGCTTAACAGCATAGCACTTCTGGGTCCTCATACTCAGACATCCCTTTGTGTATCTTGTATCATCATTAATTACACTTGTAATCTTTTCAAGTATAATTCCAAATCTGCAATATCAGTTGTATCACTAATTAGATACGTAATAATTTATGATTTTTACTTGCAGTACTATCCCCAAATTACAAGTAGCAGTATTACAAGTAAGTGAAGCTACTTTTAAACTTTCTACTGTTAAAACAAAACACTACATTTAATTTCTATTTTCACCTCAGAATGAATTGCAACTATACCTAAGTCTGAATAAAAATAGTATTCACTTCTTTGAGAGACATAAATTATTTCTCAATTATACATTTTTTTTCAAATACACAACACTTGATTTTTGCATTATTATAGAGACTCTAGGAAACCACTACTCTTGTCCTTTCCGAATTATTTCTAAGGGAGTTCAGTTTAGCAGCAACTCCACTATCACAGCCAGCTCTCTTGCTTTTATCCCTATATTCATTAGCTGAAAACTTTCTGAGAATTAAAATCAGCTTTAAGCAAAAGAATTGAGCTATACTCGTAACTATAAACAAACAAAGACGCAACATCTTACAGGCACTTTTAAGATGAGAGTTTCTAACACAGTAGCAAAGTATTATGAGAAATACCTTGTATCTTCAAGTGAATTGTAATAAGCCTTTAACAGCTGTGTGTTACAGTTTCTTAAAGCAGCCTGTTGAAGATTAAAATGTGGACATGACAGTTACTTCTTTTTGCAGCCTTTTTAAAGGACTAAAAGTTTTCAGATTCAGTGAGGCTAATCAGCATTTTTGTAAATAGTCTGTGGAATCTGAGCAGGAGTTTCAGTTAAATGTCTGGTATATAACCCATTATTCAGGTAATGGCAGGAATCCTGCTCTTCACAACATAGACACAAATACGTATTTCTGACTGGTGTTAAGGATCAACATACTAAGTTGGCAGTATTGTGTTCTGTAATTCTGTTATATTTTTACTTTATCAATCCCTTCCGACTTGAGATATTCTATGCAATTTAATAAACTGCACATAGGAAAAAATGGTCTGTACTGTACTAAGAAAAAAAAAAAAAAAAGAACAAAGACCACTTACTTTCAGAGGCTCCACAAGTTCTAAGGTATGCTTCAGGTAGATTAAATTAGTTATTTTTGATTCAGCAGTTTTAACCTGTTGAAAAGTTTTCTGAATATTGCAGATGTTTGTATGACTGCTCTAGAAACTACTTAAGAATTAGTAGAACTCATATTCTTAACAGTAACAGGTTTATACATCTAATGAAAATCCTGAAAAGCTTCATAAGCTCACTTTGACAACTTTGCATCTGCACAAAAAATGTTCACCTAAATTTTACACTGCCTGCTGTGATAGTTTGTCCATCAGTAGTTAAGATGTTCCTATTTTTGAACTGATAATGAACATCCTGCTAGCCCAAGCTGTGAAAGCTTTTCATCTTCTATGTATACTTAACTCTATACAAGCTCTACACAATTTGAGACTTTTTCAAAGCCAATACATCATGTATTATAATGAAGCTCACAACCTTTTCCATTAATACTGTTAAACACAACATAACCCAGTCTGGTTGATCTCTCTTTGATTAATATACATACATCTTAGATATTTGCTCATATGATAATAAAAAAAAATCGAGTAAATATCTCAAAATTTTTCTTACAATAATGACTGTTCTTCAAAATCTTTCATTCACAGAAACTCTTGACCTTGTTTTGTATGCCCCACTAACACTCACTAGAAAGAATTTTGCTGCTGCCATTAGGGGATAACACATGCAGTACACATGCACTCTGCAAAAGAATTTTAGGGAAATAACACGATAAATGCAGATAAGCACATGAACACAGGAGCATGACCCCATGTGAAATCTTTTCTCATTCAAATATAATATCTTTTTACTCTTGTGGCTGAGGGCATCTCATAACTTAGACATATAAAGTTTTTTTCTGTAAAGGACAAAACTAAACAGTGCTAAATGCATGAATGGAAGAATGCTAATCTCCAAATAAATATGGGGTCTAAGTCCCATGAAGGAAACAGATCAGTGGTCATACGTGAAAAAGTGGTAGTGGAATGGATCTTTGACTAATTAGTTCTTACAGGAATTTTAACTGAACTAGCATTACAAGTGAATCTCTGCACATGATACGCTCCAACCCAAAGGCAGTAAATGATTTCAGCATTGACATGATTTTTGAAGTACACATCTCAGCAAGACTGGATCAAGCGCAGTGTTTGAAGTGTAAGGCTTCTGTCCCTTGGAATCCCCTTAAAGTGCCAGATGTTATTTATGCAATGAATATGATTTTTTTTTTAAAAACACAATTAGTCCCTCCAAGAAACTCATCCTTTTTCCTAACTACTTTGTAACTGCATGACATAACCTAGAGACAGAGCAGTTATTAAAAAAAAGTTGACCTTTCCAAACCTATTTTTTAACGTACTGCCTGGGGAGGTGGTGGAATCACCATCCCTGGATGTGTTTAAAAAAAGTCTGGACATGGCACTCAGTGTCAGGGTTTAGTTGAGGTGTTAGGGCCTGGGTTGGACTCGATGATCTTGAAGGTCTCTTCCAACCTGGTGATTCTGTGACTCTGTATGACTGACAGCCACCTTAGGATAAGAGAATGCTCATGCTGAACATACCACTCACACATTAAGTAACTGAAACTGCAGGCTTCTCAGAAGCGCATCTCATCTGCTCACTGGTGGAAGGCTTACATGAATGAAAATTCTTATGGAGAATTGGAATGAAACATAGTGAATTGCCTAATCTAGCATTTGATAAAAGCAACTGAGCTAGCACTTGAATAAGCACGTCTATTGCATGAATAGTATGCTCTGCTATACTGGAACCAGTCAACAGTGAAAACACTGCAGTAAAAATGTTTGGTGTACATGGTCCTATGCATACATAAAAGCATCCAGTGTGACAGTTTTAGTCACATAAATGAACTCGTGAATTCATGTTACAAATTACCTCAAGGAAAGCTGAGAAAAATAAACATTCTGGGTTTTGATTATGTCATTAAAGAGATTGATCTGCATTTATTACTACTGTCCTGTTTGAGTCTGTACCTGAGTTCTTTAACTAGAATTAGACAAATCCTTTATCTAAGCAGGTAAATCAGCACGTGAGAAGACACTAAATGGTGAAAGAGTTGTGAGTATCTAAGATGCTGGCAACACAAGCATAAACATAAGCATAAGGAATCATCAACCTCAAAAGCAGTGGTAGACATATCCAACTTGAGCACAGTAGGCAAATGTAACTTTTAACACCATGGTTTCGATACGCTTAGTGGAAACAGAGCAGAGGTTCAGTAACCTCAAGCTCAGTGTAGTTAACTGTTGGGTCTGATCTCAACCAAGATTCACTGGTGAACTACATGTGTTTATTCCATTTTGATATTTGTATTGCATGTGTTAACATGCAGACTGATATATGAGGCAAGATCTAATGAAAAAATAGTCTTGCTCTTAGACATAACAGTCATTAGGACTCTTAAGTCACTAAACACTTTTTCCATTTATGCTAATGTGAAGAAAACTCCTCTCTCTCATCTGAGTACTGATGAATAAAATGTACACTTATGAAGAATAAAGGTGAGGAGTGATGAAAGAGCAAACATTTTTGGAAGCACGTTTGCATGAATTAGGATGAATTATAGACATGACATTTATATATTGCATGTTATGGACAGATAATTGATTTTTCCAAGGTGTATTTTGAAACATACTGTATCCTGCTTTGGAATCTGTACCAAAACTGAAAGTAGTTGTTCTGTATCCAGGAATTTTGAGATAACTGTAAAACAAAAGTATACACATCAGAAATTAAACTGAAATTATAAGAAGATGTATTTTTTTGAAAGCACACAATTAATTAGCTATACTAATGCTAATCTTTTACTTACATTCTATTGTCACAAATTATTTACAGGGTAAGAACTAGCTTAAAAACAGCTAACATATGATTTATTTTGTCATAACTATACTTACAACTTACTGTACCTAAGCATGCAGTGATTACTGTATAGGTAGACATCCGTCAATTCAGAAATACTTTCTTTACTTAGATTGAATTGTGTTTCTCTTGTGACACAGACGAAGATTATATGATCCAATTTCAGGTGGACTAATTTTAGTATTGTATTTTACCTTTCTCTGGATCATATGTTTTATGAAGCAACAGGAAAAAATATACACAAGTATTACTTAAGCAGTGTGTTTGCTTTTTCATGTATACATTATATAGAACTGTATACATCAAACATAATGCATACCCACCCATAGAGGTAAAGAGACAAACTCCAACTCTTTTAAAAAGCTACTGGCTCACAGATTTCTATACACCGTTTCAGAGAAATTCAACTTTTCTAAGCAAAGTACTTGAGAAAAGTATCACTATGATAATATAGATTACTTCAAAAAATTAAGTGCTTACTATGTCACCTAACAAACCATTAAAAATACTTTTCAAACATACTGAGTCACACTACATACTTTCCTACACTAGGAAAAAAAAAAAAAAAGTTTAAAAAGAAATATAGTATTACGGGTTACAAAATAAACTACTACCTGCTTGAAGACCAAAAAAGAGCTCCTCATCCTGGAGTAGTTCCTGAACACAGTCCAGTCTTGTGTTAATTGTTTCAGCATCAACTAGAGGTTCCAGGATATTGGATCTAAGTCTTCGACTTCCACCGGGAGTTTTAGTGTAATTTAGAACACCAAGAAGTGTGTGCCCATTCCTTTAAAAATAAAATAAATGTGAAGAATACATATACCAAAAAAAGAGATGGCAAGTGTCAAGAGACATTTACAGGCAAGACTATCCTACAAACCTCAGGGCATGCTTAGCATCTCCCCGTTTGCCATATATATTACATGAACTCCAGCAGTTTAGGAAACTAGGTAATTCAATGTAATTTAATATAATATTAGCCCTCAATCATGTAAGTATAGAAATACATTTGTACTTAGTATTTTATTCATATTTTGTTGTAGTATTTCATTGCTACTGCAGTGGTAAAGTTCACATTTTCCCTCTCAATTAAACTAATTGAAATGAACAAATCAATCCTACACAAGGAGGCAAATTGTCAAGTTATAATCAGAGATCAAGTATTAATCAGAATAATTTACTTGAAATACATTTCTGAAAATAATTTAAAACACTTAGAAGTCAAAAAATAGAAATAATTTTTGGTTTTATTATTTTAAAGAACATATTTCAGTCAATATAGAAGCTGAATAACATGCTTATAATTTCTAAGTATTAGTTTCATCTTTATGGCTTTTACATGTTACACATCCCAGGGTTTCACACTTAAGGATGACTGCATCTATGCAGAATGAGCCATCTATAATATTTACACCTACTACATAATCAAATAGTTTTAGAAACCTGAAATCTTCTATGCTATTGCCTGGAAGATGACCCATGAAATACCGAGGCCATAATAACGTACTGATTTAAACCAGAACTTGAATAGGAAGAGACCTGATACAAGTACACAAAACAAACACCATGAAGATAGGTAGATAGGTAGACAGAGTGAGCAGAAACACCCTGAAATACCATGGTATAAAAAAAAGCAAAGCAATAGTCAAGAGAATTTTTAAAAAATGGGGAAATTCAAACCCAGTTGTATTAATGGTGCATTTACTGTACGACACAACCCATGACAACACTTAAGTGCAACTCTACATTTGGGAGAGTATCCACAGTGCCTATCTTTACGCAGTTGAGGACTTATTTCCCTCCACAGTTAAATGAACAGAGACAAGTCTCTCCAGAATTAAGATTGGCACACAAATTTCACTGAGGTATTTCTGGTGTGTGCCTGTGCTATTAACTTTTACCTGCTGATACCTCATACAAAGATATCTAACCAGGCTTTGGGGATACGATCTATATAATAAAAATAGCTATGTCTGGCTGATTCAAACTTGCTAATGGATCAGCAAATATTCTGCATCAATAATGCTAAAAAAAAATCCAGAGAAACTTCAAGTAGTTTACTGTTGCTCAGTTCCTCCTGTAACCACCTTCCTCTCAAAACCATCTCTGAAATTAAGAACAGAAAAATACTGCTCCAAAAGTACCTTCCTATGCAAGTCATTCTGTGATTCTATTGTATCTCCCCAAGGGGAAAGCTCTTATGAACAGTACTTGGAAAGTGAGGAATCTCCAGGCTCCCCTTTTTATATCAGGGTGATTAAGACGACATCTAAAGAGAGGTGGATCTCAGAACCTGACAGGCAGCAAAACACAAGTTCCAACTATTTCTCTTGCTAACCACACGGGTAACAGTCTGGAGAAGGTAAGCCTTGAAGTTTCTTCTGCCTACAAGGCAACTAACTGCCAATGAAGGAAGTGTCCAAGAATTGATCTCAATGTGGAAAACTACCAAACAATCGAGTACCACATTAAGGGTTATATCATCATAGAAATTACTCTCTTTCCCACTATTAGATCTAAAATGAGACAAAACAACCTTTCAAGACTGAAGCATGTCTCTACTCTAAAATGAGTAAAATGTAGGTGCTTCAATCCAACATAAGAAATGCGTAGAAATATTGCCTCTTTCATTCCTCAGTCTGTACAATTTTGCATAAATAAATTTTGAAGTCTGAATAAAACATACACATCAATATAAAGATGATTATGCATCATCTCTTTCTACAATTTACTTTAGGACTTCCTGTGCTAAAAATTTTGTGCTGAATTGTAACATATTTCCCTGTCAAGGTATTTTTTTAGAAGCTCTGAACAGTAGGCAAGTTCTCTCATATAGATATAAATATAATGGTCAGCTCTTTGACACTAACATCAGGGAAACTTAGAGAAATCCATCTTTATAAAAACATAACTTGAAAAAACTATTCTTACCGAGAATCTCTGTTATTAATCACCAGTTCAAGATTTTGTGCTGATGATGAATCTATCATAGCTGTTTTCTCACTCCCCTGGAAACGAACCTTGAGTGATTTAGGAGCATAAACCGAGTTTTGGATAAATTCAACGTATTTTAGCAAAGCTGCTGCAGCTGCAAGACAGTAATACCTTGGAAAGAAACAATCTTTTATGAATGTTGAATACTGCTACAGAAATACCACAAAAGTAGTGCACTACAGAAATAACATTTACACTACTGTGGCTTGGCAATTACTGCGATTGATAGTACTGAAAAAGCAGTACATTTCAAATATGCACAAACCTGTGCCTAGTGAATATATATTCATGCAAATCAAATATTCATAAATGTCTGAGTCTCTGTACACTTGACAGCCTACACTATATCACTGGTATATGTGAATACACATTTCAACAGACACCTGTGATTTGAAGACCCTGGTCACCAAGTTATCAACACTTAAAATTGTTGATACATAGAAAATGCTTGCTGAGGCCAGAAAGAAAGGCAGTCACAGCTCTTGAAAGGTATCTTTAAGGAAAGAATAAAAAAGAAGTGGAAAGCTGTGAAAAGTCAAAAAAACCCACCCACTGTAACAGGCTTTCTATTTACATTTCTACATATATTAGAAACACTGGAGGGCAAAATAAAAAGACAGATCTGTTAAGAGTTTTCTAACTTCTCCAACATGACACATATGTAATGAGTACATAAAATGATTTTGTTAAAAACTTATCTGGACACAGCATGCTTTTCCTGATTTAAACATACTTTGATTGGACTTCCATGAAAATGGTGCTAAATTCAGATGCACACAATTGTTCTATGTACTCCAAACCCTTTGTTTCATTGAAGTATTTTCTCTGGACAGTTGTAAAAGTCACATTCTGTGAAGATGAGGATGAAAGCAAATAGTTTTAAAAGTTACATCAGAGAGACTTCTATACTTTTCTAGTGATACATGTTTCCAAGAAATCTACCAACTGATTCTGTAATCTGTCTTCACAGAAGTATTCATTCTAGCTTACTAGCACAAGCAGGTCAATGTAACTAGAGGTGTGTGATGCACAAGTGATTTATGTGAGCGAAAGAGGAGAGAGGTCAGGAAGTAGAAGAGCACTCATGAAGAAGCCATCAGCTCTGCAGCAATGAAGCAATTCAGGTAGTAATTAATAGTTTTTTAAAAGGTTCTGAGACTTTAATACACATAAATTATTATACTAGTTCATTTTATCCTCTTTTACCCTGACAGTGCTCTTTTTCCTATTATGATTCATCATCGCCACTGATTTATCAGGTTAAGAAAACAAGGGACAATGCTTGATTTCTTAATTTCTGTATCTTTCCTAGGTTCAGTATTACCCAATGCCACAAATTCAAAACTTTCAGCTTTCATCAGCAATATACCTATCTCTGTAACTGTCAGTATTAGAAGTATCAGCATGGGAACTGCATTTAGTTTATTCACTACCATTCTAAAATTAGACCTGAAAATCATAGAAAACAAAACCTTAAGATTCTAAAAGTTGTGTAAAACTCTTAAATCAACCATCATATAAAACTGATCAACAAGAACTCTAAAACATTGAATGAAATCTTAGATCTTACCTTGAAATGATCCGTTATCAGATTGAACAATTTTGTTGTATTCCCTGCATCACAGGCAGTGTTTGACATTATTATTTCTAGCGGTGTCAAAATCTTGAGTTTAGTAATAACCTGGACAGAAAATTCAAACTAATTCAATTTTTTAAAAAAATTATATAAACGCAAATATTTTAGACAATAATGACCAGCAATAACAAAATACAGAACTCTTGTATTTTAGACTCAGTTTCAGTTTAAATTATCTGCTAACTTCTACATTAATGAATCAAATTAATATGTATCTAAATATACAGGAAATTAAATTAAACAAAATTTAGAGCTTATCCACTGTTATTTGGACACAGAATTATGCTTGCCATTGAAGCAAGAGATAAATATCCAAAACTATGTTCCATGGCTATGATGGGGAGAAGGACTTATTTCAACAGATGGCAGCTTTCTGGGTTTGCAGCTGGAAGGTCTCTGGATGTGGTGCTCTGGATGATGAAGAAATAAAACATGTCTGAATACTAATAATCTTTTGATTGAGACTAGTTTTTAATTTTGTTTTAATCTCCTCTAGTAACATTTATCTCGGTATTAACATAGCTGAAAAAGTGCATATTTTACCAGCTTTATGTTATGCACACCCCCTGTAATGATTATTAGTAGATTATGTGCTCTTCTACTGTAAAAGAAAGGACAAACAACATTATGCATTTATGTTCATTTATACCAGCATTCACAAATTCTCAAGGGAGAAACATGAACAAACAGACTGTATTTTAACTGCTTACAAGTTAAGATGTGCAAGAAGAGACAGATGATGTCTCAATTAAAAGGTAAACAAGTACAAAAAATACACAAAAAAAATAATATAAGGGCATTTGGGGTGGGAAGGCTGTCACTACCCTTCATAACTGCTAACCACTAAGAAGTTTTTTTCCAGTAGCATCACAATTCAACAAATCTTGAACAACTTACTTAAAGAATACAAGAAAACTTTCCTGTAATTGTTTGCAGAACATTCAAAAACAAAAGTATGCACAAGAAAGAGAAAATATAGTAGGCTGGATTCCAATCACTAGGCAAAGCATGGATTCTGAGAGCGTAAGAAAACAGCTGATTGGCAGGTAAGACAGAATTGTTGACAGGAATATGATGAATGGGTCTTTACAAACAGATTGTGTCAATCTGCTTGCAGATAGGGCCAGACTTGTAGATAAGGAAGTAATGGGCCAAACCATTAATTTAAAAAAAAATTTTACTAATTGACACGGACTGCTCCTTAGTCAACGCCTGAACTTTGAGAAGAATAAAGACTTAACAGGGTTATGAATATTAATTTCCCCACCCAGGGTGGACTTACAGCTAATTTTAATGGCCATGTATGGCATGTTATACAGGGGGGAGCATATTAAGGGGCACATTTAGCAGGCAGATCAGGAAGTCTGTACCTCCCAAGTATCTCAGCCAGTAGGGAATGGGTAAAGGTTCTGCAGCCAGGAAGATCAGGATAAAAAGGAGGCTGCAGTCCTCCAACAATTTGAGAGACCCCATTAGGAAATACCCCATGGCCTCTCCCTTTGTTCAAGAATAAAAGGTACAGAACTCCTTTTTGTCCTCCGTGGTCACACACTTGTGACAACATGGGGTTTTTTCACACATTATTAAAGGTGTGAAAGATTAAGGCAAGAAATTGGGCTGTTAGGCCATTTCCTGCATTAGGGGAAAAGCAGTTGTACACTAGCATCTCTCTTTCTTTGACTGGATGATGAATGCAGTATCAAGTATGAGTACAGAACGGAGAACTCAGTAACCTTAATGGAAAATGAGAAACATACATGCACAAAGAAAATGCCAGCTTTTATACTGGTAAGGCAGGAAAACAATGAACAATCTGACCACAGCCTGCGAGGCAGCTATAAAAGATGTTTAATATGTAGCTATGTATGTTAAGACCTGAACAGGCTTTATAAGCACTACTGATTAAAAATAAAACAAAGAAACCCATTATACAACATTGTACATTATACAACAACTGTAATGTACACTAATGTTGTACAATATACATTGTACAATATTACACACCTGTTTTAGTAAACAGATTTGACGGTTGTTTATATTCTGAGTCAGAGCTACTTACTGTCCTAATAGAGCTTTTGCTTCTTTGAATATTGTAAAGATGCTACAAGCCACAATATTTTCTAGCATGCATAACTACAAAATAACCCATGAAATAAGATGTTTCACTAATGCTATTGCTGCATAAACCAGAAATTACTCACCAAATTAATGCAGAATATGCAGTGCTGGCTGTAAATTGAGTGAATTTCCTTTCAAACTGAGACCGAATATTTATGTAACCAATGCCAGAACTATAATTACTCTATCACACACACACATTTATGCACTTCTGTTCTCAGAGTTGTTTTGCCTGGTGAAGAATACTTGCAAGTTCTACTACCACGTGTTGCCCAATGCTCTTCAAAATGAGCCATCTCAGTCCCACAAACTGTATTTTGCAGAAAGGCTATTTTTCTTTTGAAAAACATTCTTGCCTCTTTAATATCTGAGGCACAGTAAGGAAAATAGCAGTCTTTTCAACACTGCACATTTTCTAGAACTTGTTACTTCCACTTCTGAGAAATCTCTTCCACAAACTAGAAATTTAATTTTCCATTAGTCATAAGCTTTTTTTCAAGAAAGTCACAATAATCAGACCATAAAATACCTTGGCATAAGTTGTATTGTCTGCAAATTGTGATAATATCATCTCAGGATTTTTTAAATCTATACTGGCCATTCCTACTTCACCTCTGGCAAGGCCTCTTCCTTCTACTACAGCTACAATAACGGATGCAACAGTATGAGCAGAAACTGCAGATGAGGATGTAACTGTAAAACAGTCATATTTATTCAGTTACATTCAATACGGATTAATGAAAGATTGATCAACAAGCATCACAAACGACAGAGCAAGGATAAACAACTATACAGATGCAGAAAGGAATCATCAGTCTTTAAGAACATTAAAGACTGAACTGATAATGATTAGTCACACTGTGAAAGAAGTAACTTTAAATCCCATTACTTTTGCATTACAAGAGCACATATGATACATATAACATGGCACAAGGCATCATTACCCTGTAACACCATTTTGCTCATACAAAGCACTGCAAGATGTACCATCAGCTACTAAGTGTTCTGGAGAACTAGTGTTCTACACCTCTGAACATGCCAACATAAAATACATAAAACTTGCATCAAGAAACTTGATAATTATGTTATATATGATGTCTAATGCATTACACGCCTAAAAATGAACCCTGGTTAGAGATGTGCATGAATGTGGATTCTTTTTTGTGGACTACATGTCCACAAATACAATTTGATTTTGGACGATTTGAAAGAAGTCTGAATTCTAACTACACTGATAATTCATACATGAATGCAAAGTAAGTAGCAAGAGGATGCAATACCAAAATATCTTCTTAGTACATAAAGTAGTATATTCTTGTTTGTGTATTGTTCCTTGGCAGTATCCTCTGTGGTACAAAACACGTTGAGTTTTGAGTTTATTTTAGTATCTTAATATATCACATTAAAAATTAAACTGTTTAATAAAATAACGTCAGAAATATAAGTTGGACTGTTTCCTCTAAGAGCTGTTAATCTTACCTGAATGTCCCATAAGAGGGGTATGGCTTCTGCAACCAGATCTACCAGAAGAGAGAGGTGTTTTTCCTATACATGTGCTATTCAGGCCTTGCAGAGAAGAAGAGCTTGTGAGATTCAATGTGTTAGCATCTACACAAGAACTTTTGTCCCCAAAATATGATTCTGAGGGGAGAGAAATAAGTAAATTATGAAAGCAGCCACAACAAATTTTTATTCAGAAAGCAACATATAAAAAACAACTTACAAAACTTCAATTTTTATTAGCAGAAATAGAGATATCCAAACAAAATTCTATGAAAGCTCTCCAGAGTATAAAATTAAATAAACCAGACTGCTTTGGAAACAAGCTTGCATTAACATTATTATCTTTTACAATGAGATTACCTGCAGTGCTAATAAAATTAATTACATTGTTGGAACAGAAATAATACAACAGAAGTCACTTTACTAAGTATCATTTCATAGTCTAACGAATTCTAAATTTATGAAAGAATGCTTTAAATCAACTTCATCTCACATTTGCCCATCATTTGAAAAATCATTATTTAAAACTGCACATGTGTTTATGAAAACCTTTTTTTAAAAACAGGACAATAAAAGAAAACAAAGAACCACTTGGGAATTATAACCCTTTGAATTTATGGGGATCAATTCTCAGAAATTATACAGTAATCTAGGATGTATTTGTTAACAGCAGTTTCTTTCACACATGTATTTCAGATCTACCTACGTTTTTTAAGTCCTGCAAAATATCTTTGTCTCAGAACACTTTAAATTTCCAATAAATTATTTAAGTAATTTACTTGTTTTTAATTCTCTTGAGATGACTGAAGACATCCTTAACCTAGCTTAGATAACTGCTTTCTAAGACTTAAAAAATGCATGAAAATATAAACAGCAGATCCACTTTAAAAATTCCAAGTATTATGAAACATGCAAACACAAATGTTATTGTTTCTTATATTACGTTAAAAACTGACACACAAGACAAAATATTTAAGTATTGGTTTTAGATGATCAATTAACTGCATGAGTCTTTATCAAGGCTGGCTGGTAAGAAAATGTCTCCTGTACTGGGGTTCTGGAGTTTGTTCGGGTGAGGTGGGATTTTCTTTGTGCTTGTATGGTTGGGAGTTTTTCTATTCTTAAAACTGTGACAAGTGATAAAAATATTAGCTCAGATCTTTGGTTGGGTACTTTTTTTTACGAGTGGACACATCAGCATTGCAATGCATGCTGATAACTTTTTTTAAATAGCATTCACTTAGGTTTTGGCCTAAGTTCAATCAGAATTTTGGCAGAAGAGACTTCCTGTAGAAGGTAGCGAATTTGGCATCACAGGGGGAAAACAGTAATTTTAAAGACCAGATGAACCAAATGATATACAGGTATTTCTCAAACCAAACATTTAAGTCATGCCCTATTTGAATTAGCATTTTGTTTGGGGGATTTTTTTAGGATTCCTCAGTAGTCATATGCATTACCCAAAGGCATTTTACCTAATTACCAATTTATACACAATGGAGATACATGTACATCAGAATTCATTGCAGCAAGCGTTAAAATAATTTCCAACTCTTTTCATAGTTTCTTTTCATCTGAAAATACCAGAATTTTAACTTTTCTTTGTTGCCAAGATACAGATTTTGACAGTAGATTTTTACAAAGAATGGCAAATAGCAGTATTGCCCTGTAGGAACACAACATTCCTACCACACACCGAGACCGACAGGCTCTTAAAACTATTTCAAAGCCAGGCGTACAAAACCAAAAAACAACAAAACTCCCGAAACAACCAACAAATCAAACACAAACCCACAACCAACTCACAACCAACGTTTCGGTTCTCTCCTGTAAAGCAAACACTGTGCAGAAATTCAAACACGTTTATTGTTCACACCAGAGAGCTCAGCTACTACCACTCAAAGAAAATAAGAGATTTCTTTCAAGACGTGCAAGGAACGATTTCCACTGCTCTGGCCAACTAAATTACAAAGGTCACTATGAAGGTTAGCTGCTGCTGCCCTGTCTCAGTAAGGACCGCTTTTAACAGGTCTTTCGGAACCCGACCCGAGCAAAGACAGCAGAAAGAAACAGATGAAGGCCCGGGCAGAGAGCGTACCTTCCCTTTCGGACACCGCCGGCTTCACCGCGCCGTTCCTGGCGGCCCGGCCGGCTGCGAGGCCTTCCCCGCTGGAGCCGCCCCGCCGCACCCCGCCGCTGGAGGAGCCCCCGATGCTCTCCGAGCTCTGCGGAGTCTGAAGAAGCCCCAGGGTGTAGCGGGGCGTGTGCTCCACCCGCCCGCCCACGCCCGGCGTGGAAGAACCGCGGCCCGTGTAAGACTCCGAGGCGGCAGAGGCGGTGGCCCGCCCGCCCGCACCCGCCATGGTGCGAGCCCTCAGCACCGCCCCCGGCGCGCGCAGCCCCGCGCCCGGCAATGGCGGAGCCCGGGCCCGACGGCCGCGCTCGGAGACGGGCCCTGCTGGTGAAAGCTGTCGAGCCGCAGCTATAAACGATAGAGCAGAGCTGCGGGCCCTGCAACGGGTTTCATTATAAATAGACAAGGGCCACAGCCACGCAAGGAAAGTGCTTGCTCTGCTCTTCAAAGCAGGAGCACTGCGTTTCAACATAATTTACCCCGCATAAATTCTTCATCATTCCGATTTCTTTAGCAGGCGCTTCAGCAATGTTTTCTTCCTGCTCAGGAGTCTGGGTACAAAAAGATCCCCGAAATAACCACAAAGCTAGTTTACCTCTGTAATTGTCTTAAACACCTGCTTGTAAGAATGTTTTAGAACACCAACACTGCTTTGTATATCACCATCGTGTAACATACACCACTAAAATGTTTCAATTCACATTTTCACTCGGCATAATTTTGTCTCTGACACTAAATACACCTGCATTATGAAACACTCCATATACTCACACCTTTTTTAACCTATAATTGCATAAGATCTTTAGAAATTACAACTGACAGGAAATTACATTGATCAAACTTTCATCAGAGCTCCAATAATATTAACAGGATTTCAATCTAAAGTGAAAATGTTCTACACTGCTATGAAATATCATCCACATATTAATTCCCGGGCTTTCTCAGTCTGTAAGAGACTAGAAACTCTGAAGACTATTCCATTTTGTCTAGAGAACATGGAAAAATAGCAACTTTCTAGCTACTAAACAGTATTTTCCTGAATGAAAACAAGTGCACTTGCAAAGAAAATTGTAATAAAATTTTTAAAAATTACTTTAAAATTGCTGGTTAATCTTTACAGTTAAATAAAACCTGATCAGTGCTCTCATTCCCTCACACTCAACACAAAGCCTTTTCTGTAAGGCTTTTTATTGTAACTTTTCCCCCAAACCTTGAAAGATAAAATTCCAGGATTTGACCAAAGAATTCATCAGGCAAATGGGCAGTTAAAAGGAGTAGAGTTTTTACCTTAACTAAAAGCCTGTAGGCTTTAAAAATTCATTAGAAATGCTCGAGCACTCAAATTCACATTTTGTTTTTCAAATCCATGACAAGTAAAGGTCTATCAGATATTGACTTTGTCCAGTCCTAACTTACTCTACATTAACACAGCTAAAAGAACCCAGATATTGAGCCCCACCTGTAAAAGGCAAGGCACATTCAAGATCCAGCCACTCCACTACCATACCAACTACTGCTCCCTAAAGGCCAAAGCCTGACACCCTCAAAAGACAATGACTGTGCCCACTGTCTACAGCCCAGAGATGTATGGTCTTTGCCAAAAGTATCTAGAGAGATCAATGTACTACGGCACCACCCTGAAGCTGTGCTACCCTGTCTTTAGTATTGCTACACCCTTGGGCAGGGCAGCTCCTACCGTGACACAGACACCACAAGCACTGTGACTGTGAGATGCGATAAGCGCACAAGCAACAATGACTTCCACAGGGAATATGGCACCCACCAGCAGAGAGGTCCAACAGTGCCATGACAGTGCAGGTGCTCTACAGCAGCCCCAGAAAGTGGTGACTGTTGCGGCCATCAGCAGAGATGTGGATGAGAGCCATCAAAAGCAGAATGATGGATGAGCAAGAAGCCAAGCTTTAACACAAAAGACTGTTATAGACATGGGAACAACTATGTCAAAAAAAAACCTCACAGAAATGGAACTGAAGGCGCCAACTGGCTCACCACTGTGAGGGATGACTCTTCAGAAACATCTACAATATGATAGACACCAGACAGATCACACCTTAAGCTGGAATTCCAAGACAAGAAAGGCTCGACAGGCACTAAGTTGATGTGGCAATGCACTTGTGACTCACAGGAAGGCTGCCAAGGTGCCTAGTGATCACCAAGAGCCATGGAGACATCAAGACCCAAGGAAGGTACAGTGTACAATGCAGAAGACAGACTAACAGAGTTTATACAAGACAGACACATGCTGGAACTGCTTTCCTTGGCACAGTTCTCATAGCACAATAAGAACTAACCTGCTCCCTTGACTTGCTCCAAGGGAATTGGTCCTGAACAGTTCTCTCCCCTACACTGACTTTAAATCCCTCCTTGCAATTCCCAACTTTGCCCCCTCCCCCCACAGACATCCCCCCCTCAGCATCTTCCCTCACCTTCACTTCAGAGGAATGGGGTACTTAAGCCATTTTCCTTGCTACTTGCCAGCAAGCCCAGGCAGGGGAGCCTCAGTACCACCGCCCTGCTCTGGGGCCCACCCTCTGCTGGGTGTCTGTGCACCCGGGGCTGAACGCATGCACTGACCGTGGTTATGACAACACCATGGCCCTCAGACCAGGCAAAGCCTCCCTTGTAGCCTCTGCACTGTGACCCTCTGGTGCTAATCTGAGCTTTCCTGCCATGACACCTTCAGCGAACAGGAGCCATCCACACCTACTGAGGCATCTCACACGCCTCACCCATGTCCAGCAGCCTACATCTGCTCAGAGGGGAGATGCACCCTGCACCCTATCGTGATGTCCCTGTGACCGGAGAAAGGGATGCAGCAGCACCGGATCCCAAGCACGGTGCATCCACCACGCACGCCAAGACAGCGGCGGAGAGCAGCTGGCAGGAAAGGAAATGGCGCCCCGATGGGGCGGTAGCACACCGGGACCCCCCAACCGAGAGCGCGACGTTCTGCAGCCAGCGGGGAGCTCTGGCTGCCAGCTGTGTGGCGCGGCTGCAGTGCACCACAGGAAGTGTTCATGCAGGTGGGAGAGCTTCATTCTGGACAAGCCATCATCGAAGTGCTGTTGGAGTAAGTTTTATATAAAACTGAAGAAAAATGAACTTTGATGCAAATAAGTAACAAAATTAATGTAGCAGAAAATGATGTCTTTTATCTACAATAGTCAACAATACAAAGAATTAGATATAAAAGGTTTCTTGGTCAAAAGTTTACTATACATTTCGAACATCTGTCTCCCTATCTCAAGAATGATCAAATACAAAGAAATTAAGCATAAAGCTTTCCGGCCCTCAAGAGATGCCATGATCCTAAGACTGAAGAAAAACCCTCAAAACCAAAACTACTGAGTCTGTTCTCCAGAACAGATACTGGAATAAAACAAAACTTAGGAAAAAAAATTAAACTCCACCACAAAACATATTTGCTACAGGGAGCACTGGGATAAAAAAGGAATGTAGTGGATACTGAAATCCTTCCTTATGTTACCTATATGATTTGAAAAAATCTGTCTTTGGGAGAAGTGAGGTCAGTTTGCAGATACTGTCTAAGGAAACTGAAAGGGAGGGAGGGGAACAATTTTCACTGATGGGATCATTTTGTATTCATTGTACTGCAAAATGACCAAGGACAATGTTTCTGATGATGAAAAACAAACTCCTTTACCAGAGATTATCCTGAAGGCTGAACAACTTCAGGAAATAATTATACCCTGGGTTTTCTCCCCAGTGTTTTCAGTTAGCATTTCTCTGAGGGAGAGGGAGGCTTTCATGAAGATACTTCATGCTCCCATGCTCTGAAAAGTCAGAAACAACATGATTGTCCCCCCTCAGCAACCACTTCGTAGTTAAGAGTCCTTCGATTCCCACTGGTCCACGTGCATGGATACGTGAAGTACTGATTCCCACTTCAGCACCTGTAGGAAACACCCAAAATAGATGTAGTTAATCCTCTGATGATAAATGTTTTTATATCTCAAAGTTAAAAAGCTGACTGCCTTTCAGGGACCTGCCATTCTCTGTTCCTCTCCAAATACCAGTTCCATTTCCCTGCTGATGGAGAAGCTCGAGGAGATTAATTGTTCATTATAAATTGTAATGTTTATACTTCTGGCTACTACAGAAAGTAGTATGTTACTTTCAGAAAGAAAGATGCAAGAGAGAGAGAGAGAGAGAGAGAGAGAGAGAGAGGTATCTCTTGCATTGCTCTTAGACCGATCTAAGAGCATAATCCTTCAAAGAAAAAAAAAGCTAAACTATTAAAGATTATGATCTTACATCCTTTTTTATCACATTGAGGAGATATTGGAAGACCTTAACTGGAATTTTTCAGTCATATGGAGCACTGTTCCAGCTAACACAGTAACAGCGTGTAGTGGAGATTTCTGATTTTCTGCCTCATCAAGGAATGAATGTTTCCCTTACCTTCTGCAATTCACAGTAGCTGCACCTGTTTATTTAATCAGTTTATACTCAGTTTAGTTCCTACCCTTCATTCCTTAACACTGCAGGACTCGCACATTGCACAGCATCTCAATCTGCCCATCAGGACTGAAGCATTGCCTTCTTTACAGCATCATTAGAAAGAGAAACAAAAGGAAAGCTATTCAGCAGTTTCACATCCTCTATTGCATTGTTCTATCACTATATGCATGCAGCATACTTTACTGCAATTGAATAGAGCTTCAAAGGATCCAAAATATCTTTGTGCGGATGAAATTTCTAGGCTTCAACTTTTCATACAGTACCTTTCCTGAAAACCTTTTACTAGACAGTAAGATAAGAGACTAATCCTACCTTTCAAGATTCATACTACCAAACTTTTCAACACCACAAAATTCTGCAGAGTCACAACCCTACAATATCTTCTCTCTTACCAAGTCCAAACCTATAGCCATCAGAGAAACGGGTACTGGCATTCCAGAAAACACAAGCGCTGTCCACATGCTGGAGGAAGAACTCTCCTGTTTTCTCTGGGAAAGAGGCAGAGAAAAATAAAATCCATTACATACAGAATGATCATGTATTCCAATAAACACTGAACATACATAACAATACAACTTTCACGTGCAACCTTATCAGACAGTACTTAAAACAGCCTGGGCTAAGCCACGCTCATTTTTATCTTCCTCCCTGTATGCTTATCAAGTAGACAAAACTGCAAACCTTAGAATAAGCTCACCAAGATTAGAAGCAAGCAAAAAGATGTCTAATTCTAAATCTATTCAGTTCAGTCAAAGAGAGATTTAGTTGCATGACCAAGGAGAAAGAATAGTTGCCCCAAACAGCATCTGTCATTCAAACTGAGACAGTTAAGCTACAGGCAGCTCTCCATTAGTCTCAAACATGGAAGTGTTCCAAATACTGAGAAATCCTAAACTCAATTGCTATTGCGAGTACTATTTGAGAACTACCATGCAGAAATGCCACATGCAAATGTGTGAACTTGGAGGTCAGTAGCCCTTAGCAACAAGACAGACATTCAAGAGCAACTCTATTTCCAGTATAAATCACTAGTTCACCAGGTCCTGTGGCAGTGGTTATGGTATCAAATGTATGCCTTTTAGTGACAGGCATTTAAGCTCAACAAGAAGTACAGAAAGAGAAGCCTACTTGACTCACACTGGCCAGATCAACATGACCTTAACTGCAGCTGATTCTCAGAAGTTCTGGGCTTGGTTTGGTTGGAGAGTCAACATTTGTTTTGGCACAGCTCTAGTAAGGTTTTGAACTGGCACAGACCAAAGAGACTAACTACTACAATGTGGTTAGTTGCACTAACACCAGCAATTAGCAGTCAAACCAAAACAGCAGCTTAAAGAAGGTGCCAGGTCACTAACCATTCTCTGTGATAATCACATCTGTATGGGAACTTCCATACTTGTGGATATGTTCAACAGCCTCTTGAACGCTGTCCACCACCTCAATGCAGCACTCCAGGTCCCCATATTCTGTGCGCAGAGATTTCACTTCTGAAGGACTGAATGTCAAGTAAGATGCAAACTTTGGGCCAGCATGAATCTTCACCTGCAACACCAGGAACATTTTGTTTGCGGCTACTGACCATACCAGTGCCTTTCAGGTGAAAGTGTAGTTTCTCGTACTCAATATGGGATGGATAGCAGTCCCTGTGGTGCTATGTTTTGGACTTTTGACTAGAACAGTGTTAAAAACACACCAATGTTTTGGCTGTTACTAAACAGAGTTTGCACAACATAAAAGTTCTCTCTTCCCCCCTGTTCCAACTCTGTGCCTGTAGTACGAAGATTGGGAGTGTGCAGGAGTTTGGGAGGGGATACAGCCAACAGCTGACCAGAACTGACCAAAGGGGTGTTCCATGCCATATAATGTCATGTGCTGCAATACAAACTGAGGGTTAGGGGGTTTTTGAAGAAGGTAGGCATTGCCCAAGAGACTGGCTGGGCATTGTTTTTTTGTGGCAGACAGCAAGTAATTAGCTTTGCCTTGTGGGTGTTGCTGGTGAGTTTTTTGTTTGTTTTGGGGTTTACTTTCTTATTGGGTTATTTCCTCCTCTTTGTCCCCTTTCTTCTTCCTCTTTCCTTCAATTATCAAGCTATCTTTCAACCTGCAAGCTTCCTTGGTTTTGTTCTAATTGTCTCCTCCTGTCCCACTTGGAGGAGAGGAGAGCAAGCAGGCAGCTTGGATGGTGCTTAGTTACTGAGTGGAGTTAATTCACAACAGTTAATGCATGCAGTGTGAGAAAAATACACCTACACTTTGGGAAACTTGGCACAAAGGTGAATTAGCTACAAGGTACAGTAACTGACATGCTAGGTTAGCTACCTACCATGACAAGCTCTAATTCAGGACTCATTTGAAATTGCTTAAAGCAATTGCATCACTTAGTCACCCGGCAGAAAAGGCCAGTACAGCACTGCTAGGAAAACAGCTAAAATACTGATGCCAGCCTTTGTTTTAAGACAGCAACTGCAATGCAGAGCATAACTAAAGGAATGCTTCCAAGTTTGCACCTACGGAAGTCTTGAGATCTTGAATGACTTTTATCCTTTTACTTTATAAATTGATACCAGCCATCTCTGAAGCACATCTCAGATACAAAGGAGTTACTGGGTCCAAAACCAAAAAAAACTCACACAGATATTTTTCATTTGTTATAAAGAAAATTTTAACACATTACCAATCTCTGCCAAAACACCTAAACAATGAGAGATAATTTAGAACAGATACAGCACAGAAATTCCATGCAGATGAATTTCCATTCAAACAGGAAATTTTTACAAGATAAGCATAAATGGGAAATAAGGCATAAGTCTACTAAACGTGAAGGCTTTTAAGACAACATCTGTAAACCACCATTTTCTTGTGCAACTATAAATTACTTTATTGCATAATCCTGCCCAATATTTGCATATTTCTTGTTGTCAGGTTAGATTAGACAGTTAATATCCTCCGCACTGTATAAGGAGATGGGTTAGGGTTGGTGGTGGAAATGCACTGGTACACATATTCCTCCCATCCAAAATACAAATATCTACCCTACACTCTACCCTTCCCAAGAAACAACTAAACAAGATATTAGAAACTCCAAATATTGAGAACTTGCTCCTTGACTACTTACCAGCTTCTTTTACTATAACCCCTTTAACAACATTAAAATGTATGACCTCTCTATCCTCCATTAATCACTGCCTGTGCACTGTATTTGTCAAATACACAGTGCTGTGTGAAAACCCTTGATTTATGTGTAATTCATGGATACTTCTTCCTGATGCATCTCTGCTACCTTTACTGGAAAAATATTGCTTGTGTCTAGACAACTAGTTAGTATGCTGGCCTTTTGATATCCTTTGACATATCAGGAGGGAAAATGGGTGGGAACAAAGGGCATCCAAGAGGATAATTTTAAAAAACACATGTATGAAGCAAATTCAGAAAGGATAAAAACAGAAGGGAATTCACTTGGGTAAGAAGCTAAATTAATAGATTCAGGAAGACAAGGCTTTGTATCTGACTGAATTTGAAAAGGTAGAGAAAGGTTGTGTATATGCTTTTATGGCAGAAGATTATTTTTCCTATATACAAGGAAGTATATAGCAAAGGTATCCCAGTAACAGCCTGTAGCTGTCCTGAGTAAGCTGCTTTCAGATCATTTCTACAGAAACACTTGATGCTGTGTGGAGAACCAAAGTTCACTGACATGTACAAAGACACATATGGGTAAGTAAAAAGTTATGCCATGCAAACAGGGCTACACCAGCCAAACCAAATGCTTCTAAAGTTTTAGGAAAAAAACAGACAAAAACCACAAAACAAAAGTATGAGTAACTAACCTGTTCTACTCTCAACATGTCTATGATCTGATCAAACAACGGGGTTCTCAGCAAGTCTCGATGAATTAAGAGAGTTTCCAGAGCATTACAGGCAGCAGGATATTCACACTTTGAGTCTCTGACTGAGGTTTAAGAGTACATAATTGGTTATATAACATTTACAACAAAGATTTTTGGAAAATATATAAGTTATAAATTACCACAACTACATTGCATACTCCAAAGTTCAACTACACCCATGAGATTCAAGTCACCCTCTCACTGCTTACTTATTCGTGTGACCTTCTCAACACTGGCATCCATGTCAACATACACATGACAGATCCCTTCACTGTGACCCATCACTGGGATTCCCTTAGCAGCTTTCTGGATATTCCTGACTAGCTGTGATGAACCACGTGGAATGATGAGATCTATCAGCTTATCCAAACGGCAGAGATCTTCTACTTCCTCTCTTGTGTTCACCTGTGGTAGTTGCAATACAAAGAGCTTACAGTTTTAACTCTCAGGTTTTGCCCACACTTTTTATACATACCATAGCAAAGAAACAGTTGATTTAACTCTAGGCACTTACCAGTTGCACTGCATCTCTGACTCCATGAATAGAGAGTGCTTCTTGTGTCAGATGATGAAGGATTTGATTGCTATGTGCTGCCTCTTTCCCTCCTTTAAGTAGTAAGCCATTTCCACTGGCTATGGCCAAAGCAGACACCTGCCAAAGGAGTTTATTATAGGGGGGAAAAAAAAAAACTTTAAATGTATTCTGGTTCTTTTGTCAGAATAACACCCACAAAATAAAACTAGGATTTTTTTTTTCAGTTGATTTACTCAATATTGATGTACAGTTTTCCTTTCATGGCTCCGAAAAAGCATTACAAGTAGCAGCACATTTAACTCCAGAAATTAGATGTGCTAATTTCAAGAACAAACTTGAGCTTTCAGGGTACTATTGCGATGGAGAGACTACAGTGAACAAGTCAGAGGAAGCTATGGACATAGGGCTTCATATGAATTGCATAGCTGTGTGGGCAATTACCCCAAGGAGACTAATTTTAGCAGCAAGAACTCTTGTCCCTAACCATTCCAGCAGAGAGTACCAAATAAGATCTTCCTATGAAAAGGAAAAACATTTTCATCCTGCTGTCTAAAACAGCAGCCATAAACAGACAACACTTGCTCTAGGCAAAAAAAAAAAAAAATTGAGACAATAGGCACAGTATCATCTTTGCTTCCATGTTTATCACCAGAAGAAACCGATAGACATTGCTGCCCTTCTGTTTCAGGTGTTAGATTTCAACCATTTAAGTCCAGCAACACAAGAGGTTTTTGATCCTTTCTACCTTGGAGTACATCAGATGCAATAAAGCTCTTTTTCAAAACTTATTTTACTTTTGTATTCTTTTTTGTATTTCTCATCCCAACATCATTCACTATAGCCTCACAATTTGTTCACCTACTTAAAAAAAAGTTTAAAAGCATGCACTCCTTTAGAAAAGAAAATCACTTCCTCTCCAGAGGTGAGTTTATTCTCTTTAGAATAAAAAAAAACTCAGTATTTTAAGTTATTTTGCTGTATTGCTGTCTTCTGGGAAAGATTATATGTATCATTACCATCACCTGTATATATAATCACCAATCATACACTCATTAGAGTATCTATTGTATATTGTTGAGATGCTGATGCCAAAATTAGCCAGGCTCACATAGATTAAGAAGTTAGCTTGGTGGCGCTTTAGATCCTGATTCATAAAATAACCAGCCAGATACATCTTTCCCCTTCTAGTACCAAATACGTAATAATAATCAAAATGCTTGATATTCTACCTCATTTGAAAAGAATACTGAAAACAAGAAACACATTAGAAAAGCACAATGAAGTGTAAACATCTGGAAAGTCTACCTTACATAGCTATCATGTGTCTTTTTAACTTATGTATTTAGACATTAAAAAGACATCTGATTGTGTTTTAAAAGTACCTTTTATCTGCCCCTCCAGATCAGTATCACAAAAGGAAACTAAACAAATAAGCTTATTTGAGTAAAGAGGCATAAGATTAAAAGAAATGTTTTGACCTGGTTTGAAAAAATGAAAGGAAAAAATACCAAGAATTAAGACACAAAAATCAAAAATTTATGTGATTAAAAGTAGAACACAAGGAAAGGGGTTTCAAAATGCTTCAGTCTCAAAGACTAGTAGAACATGACTACACTTCAGAACACCTGGATTTGGTGGAATCTGTACAATACAGTCTCTGAAGGATGATTGCAATTTCACCCTGTATTAGAGGCAAACATGCTGTTTGTAAATGCTCACTTAAAGCATATTAAATCTTAACCCAAACAAGCATGGGATACAGTAGTGGACTAAGAGGAGGGAACTGCTCCTCTCAATCAGAGACTCTCCTACTATCAGGTACAGGATGGGACAGAAATCATGCCATTCAAATGCAGAGTTATCAAAGATGATTCTCTGAAGTTGCATCAGGAAGCCTGATGTGAGTATGAGGACAGCAGGTTAGCAAGAAGCAAAGCAACTACCAAAACAAGCTATCCCAAGTCTGTAAAACAAAGCAGGGGAAGGGAAGGCAGGGCAGGGAAGCCAGCAGGAGACAGTCTGATATAAGTTTTAAGATACAACAAAGAGAAAGAGGAAGACACCAGCTATGCAAGGAAAGAGACCTGAGTTGAAGCTGAGGAAGACAGACACAAATTCAACAAGGTAACACACTGGCTATCTGTAACAAACAGAGCTGGTAGTCAAGGAAGACTAGTGCCTTTTTGTTTCAGGAACTTTTCTTACAGCATACTCCTTTTCACTGTGAAATGGGGACTACTCACAAAAATCTAGCATGAAGTACAAAGCTGTCCACTCGTTGAGCCTCACATCCTCAAAGTGGCTGTACCCATCATTTTCTACTCAAACACCTGTTCATTATAAAACTCCTCAATCAAGCTTTCTAGATACCTAATGCTAATTGTGGGAAGAGATGTTGCTAATCAGAGGGGTTTTTGTGTTTTGTTTTGATTTTAAAATCTAATTCAGTTGCTCAGTAAAGTAGTTGGGAGTTAGAAAGTAAGACCAAGGTTGCCTCTGCGACACTAGTTCAGCACCCATATTTTCATGCATTTTATAACAGGATTTACTTATAGCAACACTTCCACACAGTGCTGCAGAGGAAAGCATTTGCCCTTAACATACCTGCCTTATTCCTTGCATTAGACAAATGATTAACTGAACACTGCAGAAGCAAGTTCTGAAAACACCTCTGCATAAAAAACAGGGATGGCAAAAAAATCAATAGTAGAAGAATCCAAGCAAGAGTCCTTTGAAACAATACTTTTTGTAGTCTCTTGCTTGCTTGCCAACAGAAATACCCAACAGCGTAATCTACCTTGCTTACAAACCTGTGGAAGACAGTCAGGACGAGATTCAAAGATCACGAGAAGGACACCAATTGGCACTGTAACCTGCTCCAAATCCAGGTCTTTTGCTATTCGAGTTCGTCGAATTACACGGCCAACGCTGTCCTGTGAGGATGCTGCAATCTGACGCAGACCAATAGCCAAGCTGTTTAGCTTTGAAGTAGACAGACTTAAGCGTTTCAACAAAGGGAGTGCTAATCTCCCTAAAAGAAAGAAAAAGTTGTGCTGAAGATAGATTGGTCTTCCTAAGCTCAGGCAGAAATGACTTAAATGAGTGCTGAACCTAAGAAAAATTAAGATATTTCCCACACCCTAGCAAGTAATCTACCTGAGATTAAAAATGCATAGCATCAAGTCTGGTAGTCACAATAAAACCCCTAAATATGATGACTATTTCACCCACCACATTTTCAACTAATGAGGTTTAAGTGCTTTGTACATGAAGCAACCACACAAACTACCAACATCCAGAAAGATAAGGTTTGTCCTATTTCACGTATTGAATGCATGACTGATTTTCCTACGAATTTCTACCCTTTCAGTATTTCTGGAAGGTCCAGGCAGTAATTGCATCCTTCTGTTTTACAAAGAGAAACACCAAAGCACAGACATACATATAGCATTTCTGTGCAGACTGGGCAAGAACAACTTGAATTTTCTAGTCTGAACACGTTCAAAGAGTAAGTAACCCAGCAATGTCTCCTCATACACAGTGGTTAGTGGTGTCTTCCACATAGTATTACAATTCATTATGTGTTTTTTTCATGTACTTGTAATGCCAACATGTACACACCTCAATCCCAGCTTCTCAATGAATGCATCAGTCTAACACAGAAGAGCGGGTTTCACCTGAGCCACCTAAAGAGAACCTTCCTCAATCAGAAGGGGACAACTGATGCTTTGGCAAGCATCAATTTAAATGTAGAGATGATAGCATTCCCTTGAGGAACCAAACATTACATTAACCAGCCCAGAAGATACTCACTTTGCTCATGACAGTAACAGAGATATTTGTTTAATTTTTAAAATTTTTTTTTACAATACACCACTTGGTGTTTTGTACTGCCTCAGTATCTTCTCTGATGAAGGCATCTGCTTTATGCAATGAAGGAGGCTGCAGCTATTTACACTGACAAGCTCTCAAAGTCCTGGGTTCAATAATCTGTGTCAGCCATACTTCCCAATCCCAGGTGACAGAAGATTCTAGTTCTGCTCATTTGTCTTGAGGCCCAGAGAGGTCCAAAATGATAGTACTATGGAAGGTTTGAAAGCAGTACCTTTATTTTCAGCCTCCTCTAAGTCCTTCTTGTTTGCCATGAGAATTTCTTCCCTCTGATCCGTTAGTAAGTCAGCAAGACGATAAATAATCTCTGCTCTCTGAAAGAGAAAACAGTTTCTGAACTGACTTCTTACTCAAAGTTCATGCTGTTTGACACCTAGTTCCTATAGTCCATTTATGCTGACCACATCCTCTATCTTAACCTTCCCGATACTTGGGCAGCTGATTTTTCCAGTCCACATCACACTGAAAAAGAAGGCCGAACATTGCTTCAGCCTTTACCTTGCTTTTTATTATCTTGCTTTCCTTTCCCAGTCTTCTTCACCAAACTCACATGCCCTTCCTTTAAAACCACCTTGTACCACATCATACCCACCCAGCTGCAGAGTAGTAATATCCACTTTTGTATACATGTTGTATGCTAAACTCCACACAGGAGTGAATGGAGCAAGTTATTCCAGCCAATTCTTCAGCAGTTCGAATCACAATTCACTTCTGTGTGTTACTTGATGCTATCAAAAGTTTTATAAACCCCACATGAAAGTTCATATTACTTCACAGCCCCAAGGAACACGATCTTTTTGCTTTTATCATCTTTAAGCAGGCTACAATACAAACAATAGATCTGGCACAGAAATAATAGATTCTTGTCCCAAGGGGTTAATTTATGTTATAAGCCTGAGTTGTAAAACTTGCCACACATGCACATTATTAACAATTTGGCCATATTGTTCTGTCACCTGCTCAGGCTGTAGAGCCGCCAAGGTCCTGCCACCAGCTCGAGCCATTTCAGCCTGCTGCTCTACAGTAGGGCCTGCAAAAAAACCCCAAAAATAGGCTATGCAGACAAAGTAACAGCACAGGCAGAAGTGAGCGCTAGCCCATTTGTCTTCCACTTCTTTGTTTAGAGCATGAAACAGTTTCAAACAGAAAAATTCAAGAAAAATGTTGTATCCTAATAGAGAAAAGTCTGTACCTGACACAAAAATATTGTTATGGTCCCTACATAAAGAACCATCACAAAGATTCTGTCTCTGTAACAACAAGTGTGCAGCATGTATCAAAAAGACTTAATGAAGGCCAAAAGAGCAACAAGATAGCTAAGTCACTTGGGCATAGTAGGCTACTGAAAGAAAAGAGGCAAACTTCGGGAAGTTTAAGTATCCAGCTGACAAATGTATGCATGGGAACACACAAACAGTAATGGAAGCCAAAACCCTAGTAAAAGCTTGCAGAAAAATTGCTTTCCCTGTCTTTCCTTGTATGCATTTTAGAAGCAAGGTGCTGAAATTATATAAAATAGGTTGTGTTTCTGTTTCAAGTCACCGTGTTCAGGAAGCATTTCTGAAAAAAATTCACAAGCAGCTTGTGGAAAAACTGCCATTTTTAACTCTCCTGAAATAGCCTGTAAACCAGGTATCTTGAACCCCACTTCCATTTAAGAAGAGTCCCATGGAAACTGCCAGAATAGAAATCATAGAGAGGTATAGTGGGAAGCATAAAAAAAGAATGCGTGGACATGAGGTTTATTACACTAATTACGACATCTTAAACTGGCTTTTTGAAGTGTTATTACACTTTGCAAAACATGGCATTTTTTAATGTTCTTGGAGAAAAATTATGTATGTAAGCAGATATATTTGATTTTTTCAAGTTACTTGAATTTCCAAAGTGTGGGTTTTGGAAGATAGAAGACAAGGAGATTACTGGAGTAAACACCACAATAGTCCACAGGGACAGACTTTTGCTACTTAGCATATTTATGATTCAGAATGGGATCACAAGATTAGAAGCTTTACTGCTGATACCAACTTATTATAGTGGGGCTAACCAAAAAGGCACTGGAGCATAACGACACCAAGTGCATTCAAAGGATGATTTGATGTATTTATACAAGAAATCCATTAAGGATTACTATACACAAAGAAATTCACTTGGCTTAACGTGAAAGTCAAAAGTATCACTCCAGTATCTATTCTGCTAAGGTGATGGATCTTTGGTCTGCTTTTATCCAACAATTATTACACTGTTCCAGTAATGCAGTGGCAGGAAAACATTCCTACCTACCATACTAGAAGACTGAGTCATAAAATAAATTAATGATAAAAAATAAACCTAAACACTACCTTAGTTCAGCAGCACATTCTATATCCATATTTTCACAGTGAAATCGTGGATACTTGATGATAACTCTTAAGACTACAAAAGGCAAAACTTCTACTCTACTCACTGCATTCTTCAAACGCAAGTCTGATGTAACAGTTTATCAGCTGGAGAGAAGAAGAGCAGGGAATTCAGCATTTCTACCCCTACTTCAGAAAATGTCTTTCAAAATCCATTTCGCAAGCAGAGAATGGTTTTCCAGTTATTGCACCAGCTCTAGACAAATTTTAACTCTAATTTTTCAGGAAATCTCTACAACTCTCAAGGTACACATTAACTCTGTACTCACCGGCAGGTTTTACCTCTGAAAAAAAAGTTCCAACTTTTTTCCCTTCTACAATATCTGTGATGACATGACCTGAGATCTTTGGGTGGGTTCCATTTGCAATCACTACTGAAGTGCCTCCTTGCAGGGCCCACAGAGCTGCTTTCACCTACAGGAAAAGACACAGCCAGTTGCAAGGGATTCACTGGTTATTTGAATCACCACTCTCAACAAGACTTCTTGGTCCACTCTGATGGCCAGATTGATCACTTATGCTTTCAAAGAGCATTCAACACACTTTGGGAATCTCTGAACTTCAGTGCTGGAATACTGATATTTGCTTAATCCTTCTACAGTATGTTAAGTTTACATTACGATAAGCTCATTACTAAGGGTCCTTTGAAATCCTTGTGTACTGACTGGTCCTAAGATTAGCCTCTTTGCACATTTTTGAGCAGAATATGATTTCTCTTAAATCCCAGATGCTACCTGCTGAAGAGGTATGCCAGTGATTTCCTTCCTTTATTTTCCCAGTCAAGTTTTGCCAATATGGGCAATATTATCCACTACATATATTTAATTATGTGTCATTTATTTAATTGAATAAGCTTCTGTGCTTACTCACTTCTATGCTTTCCTAATATGGTTCTACAATTTGGTATTACAGTCCACAGTCACTATGAGACACAAATGTCAGATAGGCCTATCACATCAAACTCAGCTACCAAAAGATTATCAGCTGCTTCATTATTGCTCAAATTTCATGCTGAAAAACAAGATTTGTTCTTTGAGCCACTATCTGTTTTCTATTATTGATGCTACAGTTTTTCAAAAATGTCTCCTACATTCTCAACTGTAGCAAACTTTTGTTACAACACCTGCATCAAGATTTGCCTCTATGTGACTCAAAAGACACCAAGTAACTCTTAACAGATTATTACTTTTACAATAAAGTACTCTCTGACCTTGGCAGCTTTACCTTCAATACCTGGAATTGTTTAAATTATCCTAGAAGCCAGATAAGGGAAAGTAATTTCTGAATAAGCTTTGTACATTCTATAGTAACAAATGTCTCCTCCTTTTGCCACCCTCCCGTCTATGCTCTGGATACTTAAGAGTGTACCTTACCTGAGTCTTCAGAAAAGGGAATAATCAATAACATAACTGGTGAAGAATTTTATTTTGGTCTTTTCCTGCTTAGTCAAGATCTGCTTTGGTTTTTACAGACAACTTTCCAGATACGTTCCAGGGAAACCTGCAGCAATTAATACTACAGCAGTGTGTATCTCAGCCTCATGAGAGACATATGCTGAAGCTGAACAACACACCCATGTTTATGTATTCACAGCAATGAACACTGAGACCACCTGACTGTACACAGGACTAAAACCCATTAACCCTCCCACCTCTATTAATCTTGAGCTCAAAAACTGAAGTACCTTGGTCTACACCAATATATCCTTCAGAAGCAAACATTACATTGTACAAACTCAGAAAGGAGAGGTACCATATCAGACTTAAGAGACAAGGATTCCCAAAGTCTTTGAATTACCACATAAGAAAGAATTGAGACTGACTCTTATTTTAACTTAAAACACAAAAATACAGTTCCAAATGTCACCTTTTAAAATCTACTTGAGTGTAATTCTTTACTTGCTCTTTTCAATTCCCATCGACCTAAAAGAAAAGCAAAAGGAACCCACATACCATTTCTGGGTACTCAAAGAATAACTGAGGCTGGAAAGGATCCCTGGAAATCATGTAGTCCAACTGCCTGCTCAAAGCAGGGTCAACTAGAGCAAGTTACTTAGGACATCATCCAGTCAGGTCTTGAACATCTCCAAACAGAGAATCCACAGGTTCTCTTGGCAACCTGAAGCTCCAGTGCTTCAGCTGCCTCATTGTAAAATTATTACATTTCATTTATTCACTTGTATTTCATTCTGTGCCCATGGCCTCTTGTCTGCTCCCCGGATACCACCAAGAAGAATCTCGTTCTGCTTCTCTAAACCCTTCCTTCAGATACTTATACCCAAACCTTCTCTTTTCCAGTGTAAACAATCCTAGCTCTCAGCCTCTCTTAGTGTGACAGTACTCCAATTCTTTAATCATATTAATAGCTCTCTGCTGGTTTCACTGTAGCAAGCCATGTCCTTCCTGTACTGCAGCATATAGAACGAGACACAGCTCTGTGTGTCTGAACCACAGATGTGGTTCACTAGTGCCGAGTAGATAAAAGTAATAATTTTCCCCCACCTGCTGGCTGTGTTCCTTTCCATACAACCCTGGACACTGTTGCAACAACTATTTTGCCCAAAGGCCATATTGCTGGTGTACATTCCATTTGGTGTCTACCAGGACCCTTTTCACTGAACCTGCATTCAAGGCAGTCAGTTCTCCAACCCATACCAGTGTCCCTAGGCATAAGACTCAGCATTTCCTTTTATTGAACTTCTAAGGCTCCTGCCTTCCCATTCCTGCAGCCTGCCAAGATCCATCTGAAGCAAAAGATCCAGCACAAAGCACAATCATCTCATGTAGCTCCTTCTCCTTCCCAGTTGTGAAGCAAATGCTCCATATTTTTACCTTGGCTTCCATGCCACCCATTCCTACTCGGGATTTGGTTCCAAATGTTACAGACTGCTGGTCTCCTGGGTAGAATATGTCAATAAGCTTTGCATCATCAGACCCTGGAGGGCTGTCAAATAGTCCTGAAATAAATCATAAAAATCAGTTATATACCCTCATGTTGAAAGCTCACCCATGGAAAAAGGAAAAAAAGAGAAACCAACAAAAGCAACCAACATGAGGCTAAAAAGCTGTGTTCCACTTTATAGGATTGAAAACTTCCACTGAACCCTTCTTTTTGTGGGACTGAAAGCACAAAATTCTTAACTGGCAGATCCAAAAGGTATAGGTTTATTGAAAACCTAAAAATAAGAAGCCAAAAGCCCACATGTTGAATAGCAGCAAGCAAGAATAGAATTAACCAGCTAGACTAGAATGAAACACAGCTGCATCTGCTAAAAGAAACAGTGCTTATGGAAACACACTTCTTTCCTCCTCAGGGTCTCAAGCATGTGCTGAAGGCCAGGATCTACTGAAAGAAACCCATCTGGAGAAGATGAAAAGAATATTTGACTTAGGGTGATGTGGACTGCATTGATCTGAAACTGTACCCACTACCCTCCTCTCTCTAGAACAGGAAGTTCAACATCCACAGGTGGCAAGCTTATGTCACAACAACACAGCTGAGAAGACTAGAGCAGTGTAAGTCAAAAGTGAGGGAGACAGAAAAAGCCAGCAAGACTCAGGTACCTGGAAAGCAACGACCAGGACTTGCAATATACCGATAATGCACTGACAGAACCTGCTGCCAGAAGAAACAAACTATTGCAGAATAGTATTTGGTTTATACTCTTAATTCAAGACACATAGCTTTTATTCTGCACACTATTCCTCACTATCATACAATTCTGAGAAGCTAGCAAAAGTACCACAGTACATGCAGTATTCTGGGATCTGGAACAGGTCTCAGGTTCACATGCATTCTCACCCACCCAGATTCAACAGTGTGTCAGACAGTGTTTGATTTATGCCACAGCATCAACATTGGGTACAGGCCTTAAGGAGTTATTGTAGTATATTGCAATTGTCCTTGTAAAACAGATTAACTGAAGAGATCAGTAAAACAGGAAAAGAGGTTGGTTTGACAATCTGATGTGCTTCACTAAAACCAGAAATTAAAGAATTACTCACAAACCTTCCACATCTGAAAGAACAATCAGGAGATCAGTTTTCATTTCCACAGCCAGTCGTGCTGCCAGACTGTCGTTATCCTTCACACTAATTACCTGCAATACACATGCATATCAGAAGCAAGGAATAGTGTGAGAAACTAAGAAAAATTTGGTGCCAACATAAAAAAAGCAATTTACCTCAGCACTAACAAGTCCTTCTGAGCTACTTTTTTTCACACTCACTAGAAACTTCAAAGGTGATCTTTGTATGAAAGTACATATGCTTCAGTAAAGTGGTATCCAAATGACAAGCAGTGTCATCAGTACTTCATTTCTCCACCTTAGCACCCAGTGACAGGGCAAGAGGCACTAACTGTCACTGTTTTAAGAAGGGGTGCTGGATTAGATGACCTGCAGAGGCATGCCTGCTTTTGGTAAAGCAGACAATATTTACCCTGGTTTCACCCCATAACACTGTATCATGCCAAATACAGACAAGTCAACACAGTCTTCCAGTACTCGCTGTCCACATACTAATTCTGTATCTTTGTTTCTCTGCTGTAGACTTCAGAGGTCCCCTGTTACGGCATTAGTCAAGTACGCATTAGCACTGCACCATCTGCAAGCAGGAAGCCCCTCCGTTGCAATACTTTACCCACATTTACCCCCTGCAGATCACTGTTTGGCTCTGGAGGTGGAACAACTGCATCGTTAGTGTTAATTATAGGGACAATATTCATCCTTAAAAGCTCATGTAATGTGCCATTTAAGTTGCGACGCTTCTGCTCATCATGGAAATCCAGATTGGTGACTAAAATCTAAAAGGAAGAAAGAAACTACTTAGCCTACCACCTTTCCTGTAAGAACATAATATAAACTTATGTATTTACATGTCGTAACAGAGCAGTCATGCGTTTTGGGTCTCTACAGAAACAAAAGCCACATTTAAAAGATACAGAATACAAGTGAGAAATATTCTTTCCACAATATTAGCAGGTTTATTCCACTGAAGCCTGTAATAGCCTATCTCAAGCTGGTAGGTCACACACTCCAAGAATGAATTTGGAAAACAAGATCGTAATCAGAACACAGATGCTCACGATAAATACTAAGGCCCTAGACAAATCAATAGATTTCTCAAGATGCTGCCTTTCCAGTTATTCCTCCCACTTTAATGTTCCTACTTGTAGTAAGCAGAAGGCATGCTTTATACCAAGACTTCTTCCACTCACTAGAACTCACTTACTCTTCTGAAATAATCTTGCCTCCAGCATGCAGATAGCATCCCATTCTTTTGAGACAGAAAACACCCTCAATGTCTGCTCTGGAGAGAATTTTCTTTGTTTTCACTCTGTCGTTGGACATTTGAGAACTAAGCAAACAACTCCACCATTCAAAATGTACTATAGCACTTGGAATCAATGTGTATGCTAAGTTTTTCTGCATGGGCAATTAATTATTTTATATCAAAGGAATGACAGAATCTACAGATTTGAACAAGATTACAATCCAGCATGACCTATAGTGATTTTCAGCTATATTATAAACAATTTGGCCATATTGGCTCTACCATAGTACAGTAAGAAGTTCCTCCAAGAAGACTTCATACTAGGCTCCTAAATTTGTTAAAAGTGTCTAAACAAATAAGGCCTTACAGTTAAAGCAATTCTGTACTTTCAGAGTATCTAAAATAAGCAAAGCCTGTTTAAGAGTAGTTCAACTGATACACTTGAAGCCTGCAGCATAAGACCAAGGCCAGGGATACCATCATCCACAAGATGGAAAGGTTTGAAGAGAAAATGGACAGCAACTTCTGAAGTGTGGATATGCACTTCCGTCAGCTTTACAGAATGTGTCACAATTTAGCCATTTGCAGTTTTTAAACCCTCCCTTTGGATCATCAATTTCAGCTTTTCTGAAGACATCTTAACAGATCCTCCCTGCCTACAGAAGAGCAGGACACACCTGAACTCCAAAAAGAAAACACATATTCATTTTATCTTGACAATAGATAACTCAGTTTCAGAAATATTTAGCAAGGCACTCTTGTATAAGCTACCGTTTATGTGACAATAATAAGCTCCAAAAGTAGCAAGTCAATCTAGGAAAGAAGGGAGTGCCTTACCTGAGCTGCACAGATGCTGTACTGTGTAAACATGGCCTCATACAGAGCCATTAGTCCACTCTGTCCAGCTGCTGCACAGGCTCGGGCCTCCAAGACTGGAATGGCCTACAAAGACAAAGAGCAACTGTCAGGCAATGGCTTGAACAGGAAGTACCCAACACTCAAGGAAAAGCAGGAGTGCCACCAGCCTCTCACCATATCTTTTAGCTGACTCTGGCCTGAATGAAGTGCCTGCCTCACACTCTGAGAAAGCAAGATCTCATGGCGCAGCCGCTGCTTTCCAAAAGCTACAGCCCCACTGGTGACAATCATCATCTCTCGGCCCTGATTTTGCAGCATTGAGACCTGTAAGTACAGGAAATATCAGAAACAGGGTCTGGCATATGATCAGTGAGAGCAAAACAGCCCTGGCTACTATAACCTTGTGCTCACCAATTCCTGCTGACACAAGCACTTTGATTTCTCCATGGATGTGAAAAGCAAGGCAATCACCCTTCACGATAATTCTGCACATCTTCCTAGCCACTTGGAAGCTATGCCAAGTACTACATGCAATCTATAACTTCTTACAAACCTTCTTTTCACAATACCAGCTTTTATGACAGAAAAACACTTTAATCCATTCCCAAAGCTACCATTATACAGCAACTTTGAATTCTAGAAGTGAAGAGGCCAACTCCCAATAGTAAGCTTTCAATTACTTCCTCCTTACATGTTTCTGGCCAGACTCCTTTCAAAGCCCCAAAGCTAAATGTCTTACATGAATTTAATATATTAGGTTAACTCTACTTCCCAGAAAGGACATGTCCAGTGCTCACCAAGATAACCCTTTCACTTTGGAGAAGAAATATATGAGTTGATCCCATCAGTTTTTCCTACAAGTAATGAGGTTTCAGGCATTTCTCTGGAAGAGCTCTGCCAATGCTCAGGTGATCAAGAAGGGTTGACTCATTTTGCGGAGTTCACATACCTCAGTGCCACCTTCCCACTAGAGACAACTAACGTCCCAGCAATGTCTTACTTATTGCACAAAAATATCACTGTGCAAATCTCTCCCTCTACACTGGGTTTGGCCAAGATGAAGTTAACATTCTTTATAGGGGTCTGTATGATACTGTGTTTCAGATTTCAGTTCTAAAACAGTTCCGGTAACATTCCAATGTTTTGCCTATTGCTAAATAGTGCTTGCATCAAAACCTTATCTTTCCCCCATGAGGACCACCACTAGCACAGTCATCAATGCTTTCCTTGTTCCACTATGTCTGATCCCAGCAGGTAAGCTAGCAGCTGGGCACAAAGTTCAGACATGACACATTTGAGACAGCTGACCTTAAACTGACCAAAGGGACTTCTCACATCATATAATGTCACACACAGCAATAGAGTTGCAGAATAGCAAGACGCAGGAGGTTGTCTTCCAAGGTGGCCACCACTGAAGAACTAGCAGAGCATTGATCTGCTTACGTGAGGTAGCGATTGCCATCACAGTTTTCTTTTCCCCTCTCCTTGACTTATTAAACTATCTTTATTTCAACCCATGAGTTTTCTTACTTTTGCTCTTCCCATTTTCTTCCCAATCCCATTGGTGGTGGGCACAGGTGAGGGGAGCAAACAAGAATCTGTGTGGAAGCTCAGCTGATAGTCAGGGCCAGCCCACCACACCTTCAAAAACCAATTTACTGAGTTATGTAGTATATAGTACTGCAGCATAGGGGGTTGAAAAGGGAAAGGCTAACACATTGTTTTAAAGAGTATCAATACTTTATGATGGTTTACTACAATCTTCTGTAGCATCCAACAATCACTGAGTACCTGAAGTTAACACAAATGTTCAGTCACAGAATTACCTGCTCTACAATAGAAGCCAGCCTCCCAAGGGCCAAGCCACACTCATCCCCTCGAGTAACAACAGCACTACCCAGCTTTACTACAATCCGTTTTGCATGCTTCAGCTCGCTGCGGTGTGCAAATGATTTTCCATGTGCACGGCTGAGTGGCACGGTGATAAATGGAATGTTGCTCCAACAACGGATGGATTCATTCCTTAATCTTTGGTTATGGCAAGGGAGATCTGTGAAGAAAGGAGAGGAAGGAAGGGAAGGAAGGGAAGGAAGGGAAGGAAGGGAAGGAAGGGAAGGAAGGGAAAAAAAAACCAGTTTTAAGTGTTTCATTCAGACTTTTGACCCTTCACAATACACACTTCCCAGTAACTGGGAATGAGAAGCTAGCTTTCAATTCACCAAAACAAAGTGAGAAACAGGAGTATCTGAGCAGCATTAACCATCCCTAAGGTACAGAAGGCAATATCCCATGCCTCACAGAGCTCTGACTCTGGGAATCTAGAAGACTAAACTGAAAGACACTGTATAAGAGCCTATATAGCTCACATCTCAAGGACTAGTTTTAAAAACAATCTCCTTTGCCTTGCCTCATTAGATAACAGTTTAAGAGAGTTTTCCTGTCTGAAGTAGCAAGAAAAGCCTGACTTTTAGAAAAGAAACACAGCTTTTACAACATCTCTAAGCCAGGTATTTTTGCACATTGCTGAACCAGGGAAAATGAAGGGGCATGACAGATAGAACTCTAAGTCACATGGTGACATGGTGGTGTTCAAGCCCTTGAACAGGCCTCTTGAAGATGTGTTTGCGCTCCAAGCCTGTCAATGTTCAGGTGGCATTTGGACAATGCCCATAGTGTGCTTTAGCTTTAGGCAGTCCTGAAGCATCAGGCTGTGGAACTAGCTGGCCACTCTAAGTGTCTTACAACTAACCATTCTATTCTAGTCAGTCCTAACCAATGTATCATCTGAAGATGCAGAGGCATCTTTACAAATCAGTGAACATTACACCTTACTATTTAGTATTTGCCTAACCTACACAGTATAATCAGAAAGGAGTTTATTTCCAGTTCTCTTGGCTTAAGGGTTTAGAAGGTTCCAAGAAGGAAGCTGTTGAGAGCTAACCAGTATCTGGAAAGAAACCATTTACTTTTAAAAAAAAAAATAAGGGAAAAGACCACAGTTCTAGAACAAGCAGAGAATTCAATTCATCCCCACGAAAGTCCGAATCATTAATCTTGCTCTATGGCCACATAAATCTACCATTTTTTGTTATTTTACGCTGGACCGAGATGTGAAATTGGCTCCCACATCACACATGCAAAACATTTATGGAAATGCAAGCCCATTAACTTGCTCCACATGCAACTAGGGAGAAACTGACATAGCCATCCAGTGCAGGTTTTGGACAAGTAGGCTTAAATCCCATACCTGTCAACAGTTTCACTTCCCTAAAAGAAAGGGACACATATGAAACATACTTAAGTATTTGGAACTGCAGATCCTTCACTCTGCAGCCTGCACAAGGCTTGCTTCTCAGGAGTAAAGAAGCAGAATTTCAAAATACACAAGCTGAACAGAACAGAAAAAAAAATGTGGAGAACAAACAGAAAACAATGGACAACAACAAAAAAAATCCCTGTGATAAATGACGACTCCAGCTTTAGATCACAACTGATGAAGTGACAAGAGTTGCTCCACTGCTGGATACTGTCAATACTTAGGAACAAACTTCTCATAGGTAGCACCGTGAAAATTACTGACTTGAGAATATGAGGAATACTTAGAAATGTTACAAATACAGAAGTCAACAGAGCTGTAGCTCATAAATAAAAAGTTTCGAATTTTCAAGGTTTAACATCTAATTCATATAGTTATTAATAAAAGAGAACTGTTAATAAACAGACCAGTGGGAAATTAATCTTGCATGTATTGGTAAACAGCTACTCCCTTGATCTAACAGAGTTTATCTATCCTTACCTTTTGTATTTCAGACCATTAATCAAGCATACACTGAATGGTTCTCTTAAATTAGGTTTTCAGGAAAGAACTATTTACAGGGCACCTATGAATTTACACTCAGGTTTCCTGCATGCATCTTTCCACTCGAATTTAATCCATGTAAATTTGAGTTTTGCTCTTTGCTTTACTCAAGACATCTGAAAATGCAGATGGGAGAGCAGACACAATCAGATCTTGCTTTACAGCAATCTATGAGGTTGAAATAAGAAACTTTTACAGCAGCAGTACTTCTACAACTTTTTTTTTTTCTTTGAAATGTATGTCAGAATGAAAAATACACAGACATCCAGCTGAATATTATTGAGTTAAGGGAGAAAGTAACACTGAGAAAGTAGAGCTTCAACTACAGTTCACTTCAGAGTTTGTAAGTTTTGAATGATGTTAATGAGATGGTTTTCCTTCCAACATAGGAAAGAGCAGACACATACTGACCAACATTTCAGAAATGTGTGCTTTCTCTCATACATACATAAACGGGAAATGGCTGCGATGGCATGTGGCGGTGACACAAAGCACCATCCAGGGGAACGGACAAGAGGGCTCAGGGCAGCTCGACACAACATTTTGAGATGCTTCTGCAAATCAAGGATATCTGCAAGTTAAAACGAAGGGAGGATGGTTAAATAACAATGACTTTCCACCTAGATTTCTCTCCTCACCCACTCTCTCAGTCCAACTCCTCTTTTCCTGTACCATCTTAATACAATTTCCTTGTGCCCACTCTCCATTTAGCAGAATTTGCTCATGGACTATGATATAGAAGAACTGAAGGCCCCTCTTCCTTACCTGCTGCCAGATCTTTATTAAAGGTAAAGAATAAAACATGGCTCCCTGAGAAGGGAAAACACTATTAGTGAATGTACCTACAATGGATAAAAGTAGTATTTTTTTCATGGAGAAGCCTGGAAGATAAAAGTAGAGAGATTGTATCACACAGACTTCTCTGTACACCTCACAACAGAGCATCTACTATATTTCTCATGAATCTCAGCCCTATTTAATATAGGAAATATGCTCATTCACGTTTTCCTGAACACTATCAAATTACAAGAACTTATCCATGATTACAAGTAAAGACACAAATTTCCAAGCACTTGGCATTAGTTTCCCTTGACTGAACTTTTAAACACTAAAATTTACTACAGTAAGTACACAGCAAACAAGGGATACACAATTAGCCATCTCCTATGACAGGTCTAGTTCAAGTAATGCATCTCATCTCACCACGGAAACAAATGAGATTAAGAAGAATCCAGCTCTCCCAGACAGTATTTAAAACACAAAACCTCTCCTTCCCCTTTTACAGAACTTTGCTTCCTTTCCTTACTTTCAATCCATTTTCAAGCACCATTGAAATAAAGCAAACAAAACTGCACAAACTATGGTACATTGAAAACAGGACAAGGAGACCTTATAGTATATGTACTGGAAGACTGCTATTGCAAATACCAGGACATTTACAGCACTGACAGATGTGGCATACATGTACATGAACACTTGAAGATCCTCATTACCCTGCATCTGCGTACTATTATCCCTCATTATAATCCTTACCAAAATATACACGTCTACATCAGACAAGGCAACCACCAGCACATAATGTTCCTCCTGTTTTGTCTAGTAAAGCTTACATTGTATGGCATTTTAATAATATTAATCTGCAATGTCCCTCACAGTTCTGTATTTCATGTGAAATATTGGCCATTGCCAGGATGAGGCAGAAAAAGGACTCTGAGCAGATCACGCAACTAAGCAAGTAGCCAAAGTTCTCTGCTCATAACAGGGTAAGCTTAAAGCTGGGGAACAGTAGTACCTAGACAAAGGTTCCCCCTTTGAACCCTTACCAGGCACCTCATGAGCCTGCCTCCAGGGTTGCACAATTCCCACTATTTATGTTTCAGCCTTCCACCTTGAAGCTCACCTTGACCTCTTCTGTTAGACACTGTCTTCTCAAGGGGGTCTTAGCTGGGTCTCAGAGAGATGCTCCAGATCCAGCAGCTCCTGAGACGAGCTAGCAAACACCAGGTTCTTTATCCAGACCCCCTTCCACAACAAATACCCTGACCTGAGTGGAACTGCCCGGTCCCCTTCAGCCCCCTCTACAGACTATGCCCCTTAAAGCACAGAAACAGGCATGATATCTGAAGTTTCACCTCCTCTTAACTCTCCTGTCAGACCTTCAACTCCTGCTATAGTAATAACCTCCACTTGGCGCTTTGCTGTCACAGAACACAGACCCACACTGGCCAGATAAAACTGTGCCATCTCCTTGGCTGTTCCTACTGATCTGCTGGAGAACCACTTCGCATTGTCACTACAGGCTGCTTGCAACTAAGAGCGACCTTGTCCTGGAAGACTGTCTCCTGTTTCCCTTTGCCAGAGACAACTTTGCTAAAAGCAGACAGACAATGAAGAGTGAAAAGTGTCAGTGTGGATCTTTTGAAGGAAAAAGATTATAAAATATAGCATGTTTTTGAAAATAGGTTGTGAAAGAAGGCAAGGAGAGCAAGTTAACAAGAAAACAGCGAGCAAGCTGCCAGAAAGCACAGACAGAGCACAGTTTACAATATGATGTAAACTACAGGCTTTCTTTCAGGCTAATCAAACTCCTTCTCTCAGTCAAGGATTTAAAGTTAATTTCAACCCTCATTTTCCATTCCACGCACATTTCCACCACTACCACAGCTGGAAGGGTTCTGACATTAAGGGACAAAAAAAAAATTTAAAATGTGTACAATTTAAAATATTAAAAAAAAATAAATAAAACTTTCCTGCCTTACTTGGAGGAAGCAATAAAAAAAAGCAAAATGCATTATTCAGGTAGTCCTCCTAGTATCAGCTTAAAATTTTTTTTCCACTACCAGAAAAACCTAATTCTTCCAAACTAGTCTCCAAACATGAGCTTTAAAAACATAATTTTCCTATTATCTTTTTAAATAATGAAAGTTATCCTTGTATTATTGCTCATAAAAAGCAATACCATGACATAGTTTTCATGTATTTATTATCATAAAAACAGTTGTTTAGTAGCATTGTACATTTAGATGCTGTTCCAGATCAGTGTAAAGAGACTTAGTTACCCTCCAAAGCAACCAGCCATCTCAATTCCTAAAATCTGTGCCTTGAAAGAGTCTATAACACTGTTTGTTGAGTCTGTTGGCTGCAAAACCATAGCATGTCCACAATTACTTTTAGTGAATTGATTAAGCTAAATAAACTGTTTTCACAGTTTTAGGTATAAAGGCAAATATCTGAGCATTAAGACATTCCACAAGTAAAAAAATCTGGATGTCAAACTCTGATCGATAGAACTATTTTGCAGAACACTTAAGCACAGAAACAGAGATAAATCAAGCTCAAAGGAAATGCACACATTTCCTGAATTTCTGTGAAGTATGTCTTTCCCACAACACAAATTTTAAGTGCTCGGTAACATTCAGAGGCTTTTACTATTTAAACCGCTTCATTACCTTAACAACTGCAACTTCTGCAAGGGGAAAAAAAAACCGGTCTGCAGCTCTTCGTGCAAACTTTAACCCTAGAAACATTCCCAGAGGGAAGCCGGTTCAGAAGAACTGAATAAAATAAATTAAAACTTCAAATAAATGGTCTTTAGAGCAACTCGCATATAGGTTCACCTGGGTTCTGCACAGGGTACACGCGCAGAGAAGCGACAATTCAAAGCATCAAGTACTATGCGATTCCTTTCTCTCAAGAACGCATCCCAGCAGTACAGTGCGGTCACGGCAGCACTGCCTGGCGTAGCAGAGCAGCACCTTGTCCTGGCCTCGGAACCCCTCCGAGTGCCTTACACGGCAGTACCTGCAGGAGCCCGGTGTTCTATTCTGCCAGATCCAGCCTATAAATTAGTCCTGCAGCACAGGAGGGGCGGTAGAGCAGCAGCACCGGCGGCAGGCCCGGGCCCTCAGCGGCCTCCCTGCGGCCTCCCTGCGGCGCGGTGCCCGAGGGCCGCGCCGCTCTCCCCGGGGCTTCCGGACCCCGCGCGCTCCGCACCGCCGCGAGCCCACGCAGCAGCACGCGCACACGGACCCCACCCACACATGGGCGCGCTCCCGCCGCCGCGGTCCCGCTGACCCACCGCAACCAATCCCCGCCCGGAGCGGCCTCTGCCGCAGCCAATCCGCGACCGCAGCGGCAGCAGCCGCCTCACGTCACAGACCGCCGCCTCGCCGTCCCCGCCCGCGCTCCTTCCCCCCGGCGCTACTGGTGGATGATGTAACTCCACTCCACGTTGCAGCACAAAATCCTGGCCTTTGTAAATTACAGCATTAACAACTGTTTAGTCTAGCCCCAGACTAGTTCAGACAGCCCTACCCAAAGCACAAGCTGCTGAGCCATCTCCCACAGCGGCCTCCCTTAACCTCGGTTCTCCTCGCTCTCACACGTTTGCAGTCGGGTGCCCAGCAGATGAAAGGGGTCTGCAGCCAATCTTCTGAGACTGGCTTTAGCTCCTTAGGCCGTTTACATCCTTTCTTTTCTCCACTGCAGCCCAGACCTCTTCACAAGTGCAAGAGTGCTGGCTTTGCTCTCCACTTAGCTCCCATATCCCATTTGAATCCACTTCTAAATTAAGGGAATCGGGGTAATTTAGAACCATAGAATATCCTGAGTACTGAAGGACCCACAGGGATCATGAAGTCCAGCTCCTGGCCCTGCACAGGACAGCCCCAACCATCACACCACATGCCTGAGAGTTGTCCAAATGCTTCCTGAGCTCTGTCAACCTTGGGCCCATGACCAGTGCTTGACCACCTCTAGGGAAAGAACCTTTTCCTGATGTGCATCCTAAACCTCCCTTGACACAGCTCCAGCGGTTTTCTCAGGTCCTGTCACTGGTCACAGAGAGCAGAGGTCATTGTCTTGTCCTTCCCCTGCCCCTTGGGAGGAAGCTGCAGAGTGCAATGATGTCTCCCCTCAGACTCCTCCAGACTGAACAAGCCAAGTGTGCTCAACAGCTCCTCATATGGCTTTCCCTGGAGACCTGTCACCATCTTTGTAGCCCTCTTTTGGATGCTCTCCAATAGCTCTGTATCTTACTTATGATGCCAGAACCACACACAGTAGGTATCACCTGTGTTATAAATGAGAAGATTGACTAGGCCAATATTCAAGCAGCTATCAATTTATTAATTAATATGGTAAAGTATGAGCAATACAGCACTCGGTACAGCGGGGGAAGTTTTCCCTCCAACTGCACGCCGATAGTTGGGGCTTACAGATATTTATAGGGGTACTCATAAGCTTTCTCAGCAGTTTCTATTCCAAATTTTTACATCACAATTCTATACACTATTGTGATTTAGTTTTTTTCAGGATGTATCTCAGAAAAGAGTATCCCCAGATGGTGGGGTCTGACTTCCAAAAGAAGTCTCCCAGCTGGTGAGGTCCAGATTCCAGATGCGGGTTCACCTTTTAATTGCGAGGACTATAAATCTCATAATAGTGATGTCCAGCTTCCCTTGGTCGAAAATATCAGTCCTTGAGTTGATGTTCATCTTCCTTTCTCAAGCTGCTTTTCAATATTTTGTTAAGGCGTCGAGATAAGCGTATTTCCTTTTTATATATTCTAAAACTATAGTTTCAAAGATCCTTACTACAAGCAATATTCTAAAATTATACTTCAAAAGGTTATTATTGCAAAACTCTTTCTTAGCTACAAGCAGAAAGTTCCTGTCAAACAGCAACATCTTTAAAGCTTTAATTTGAATGCTCCTAAATCAACTTAAGACTTATAAAGGTTAATTGCAAACAAAGAATAGGTTCAAAGGCCTTCTTCCATGCTTTACTTCCTCAGTTATTTATTAGAATTGTCTTTATAACTGTCCCATGGTTGGTTTCCACACATATCACAATCACAGATAGACACGTTTCCTGTATGTACCTGACACAAAACACAGCTTTGTATTTCACACCTGCACACATTTAGGAATTTGGAAAACACCTTTAACATTACTGAGTCCAACCACAAGCCTAATGCCATCAAGTCCACCAATCCCTGCCTGCAGTGGCCTTGGATGCAGCCAATCCACAACCGTGGTGGCCCTAATCCAACCCTAAGTGTCACATCTACACAGCCAGGAAAAGCACTGCCAGGGGCACTGCCGGGTGCTCTAGATCCCTCCAGGGATGGTGACTCTACCACTGCTGTGAGCAGTGAAAGGTGCCAGTTTCTGTGAAGACGTTTTTCCTAATATCCAACCTGAACCTCCCTTGGCACTTCTTGAGGCCATTTCCTCTCATCCTGTTACTGGTTCTGGGGGAACAGAGCCAGACTCCCACCTGGCTGCATTCTCCTGTCAGGGAGGATGGTACAGAGCAAGAAGTTTTCCCCCTGAGCCTCCTTTTGTTCAGGCTGTACCCCCTCAGCTACCTCAGCTTCTCCTCATGAGACTTGTGCTCCACACCCTTCCCTAGCTCCATTCCCTACTCTGGACACGCTCTAGTCCCTCACTGTCCTTCTTACAAAACTGGCTTCAAGATTAAAGCTGTAGGCCTCACCAGTGCCCAGTGAAGGGCAATGGTCACTAACCTGGGCATGTGGCCACACCATGGCTGATACAAGCCAGATGCCATTGGTGTTCTTTGTCACCTGGGCTCATTTTCAGCCAGTTGACCAGCACACCTGGCCCTTTCCTGTCATTCTTCCCCCAGCCTGGAGCACTCCATGGGGCTGTTGTCACCCACGGGCAGGACCAGCACTTCACCTTGTTGACCCTCATACCACTGGTCTTGGCCCATCAATTCAGCCTGTCCAGATCCTTCTAGAGAGCCTTCCTGCACTACAGCAGATAAACACTCCTGCCCTGCCCAACTCAGTGTCATCTTCAAGTACTCATCACTGCAATTGGCAGAAAGCACAAATCTACAGCTTTTCATGTTCAAAGACACCACCAAATCCACCGTAGTCCTCCAGTTTAACTCAGACACTAGTTATACTGTTTCCTGTCCTCACCTATATTATCATTATTATATTCCTATTAGAAGTCAAACAAATCCCAACAGTATCAATTCCCATATTGTTGCAAGGGAGTTATTATGTGGGCTATTTTTGTTTATTTGTTTGGGGGGCTGTTTATTTTTTAGTTTTGTTTTGGTTTTTTAAATTGTAAGCATCACCTTCTGGGATCGGGAAACAATCTTAAATTAAGGTGTCAAAATTGCAGAGAAAACTTCACAAAGAATGAAGAATATTCAAGCGGTGGGAAGTGGAGTTTAAGATGTTTGGAAAAACTTCACTGTCTCAAGAATTAATAGAAAATCCAACTCACAATTATCTGACATTAACATATCACTCTCTCCAAACAAGGGAAACAACTCCGCCAGCTCCCACTAAAAAGAAGAAAAAATACCAAAACCACAAGATTCTCCCCATCCTTCTCCCCCCAAAAACCCCAAACAACAAAAAACACCATACCGCAAAAATAAGGTCATCACTTTATTAGAAGACTATTTGGAGATCATTACTTTGCCAGAAGTGGAATTTGGTTTAATCATCATAATGCACATAAGCCCTGCTCTCCCCTCCTCCCCACTCCAACTATTAGCAATTGCAGAGTAAAACCAATGACAACACCAGAATGTTGGTCACTCACAAAAAAAACCCAGAATGGTAACTAAAGGTGTATCACAACAGACGACTTTTTTTTTTTTTTAATTAAGACAAGCCCTTTTTTTATATCAAGTCAAGCCTTTCAGCAGGTGGACTTTGTGATCCTTGTAGGTCTCTTCCAACACAGAATATTGTGATTCATTTTGAAAAGCTAACAAGAAATGGAAATGGTCTCATTTTAAGCTCACCTGGCCAATTTTTAGCATATACAACTTCTACAAAATGTGCTTCCAAATAAAAAGCAACAAGTTCCCCATAACCATTGCAGATACTGAGGAGCTGCTTTTCTTTTTCAGATACTCAAATAGGTATCGAATTGGTAAGAGAAAATGCATACAAAATAAATCAGTACTTTCATTTGCTACATGAAACCAGTAGTTTTTATGGAAGGATCCTTGTTAGTGGCAGGGAATTCTAGATTTCCTATGTTGTCAGCAGTTACTTACCTTAGTGTACTGTGCAAGCATAGTAAGAAGTGAGAAATGTAAAACTGTGGTTTCAGACAGTTAAAGGTAGTGAACCTTCAGTAATCCTAAAGAGAGCTCCATCTTCAAAAAAAAGCATGGAACTATGTTGATGGTAATAACCATTTGTGTAGGCACACATGCTTCAGTCCACCTACCTGCATTCCAGACATAATTGCAAGAAACACAAGTACATCTCTATGCAAATATTTTATTCCCCAGCTAATTAAAAATACACAAAAAGAGAAAAAAATCACACAGAGTATCTGCTTTAATCAAACTTTCTAAGTGAGGAACATAAGGACAGGTTAATTTAATCAAGCATGATTAAACCACTAATAAACCTCAAGACAGGATTAAGTAAAATCTTTCAAGCATTTCCTTCTTCCTAACATCTCTTTACTCTTGATTCAATCAAATATTGCTACTTTCTTCTACCACCTGTTTTGAGCAGTGAGCCGCAAAACGTCAGGTTGCAGCAGCTGTTAAGATAATGATGATATAACTAGCATCCCAGTTCTGTTCCAGTTTCCCTACATCCATCAAATGAAGGTTGTACAACTGCCAGACATCACATAGGTAAACAAGTAAAATAAAACAAAACTCATAGGTAGAACAGCAGTCTATCAGATGCTGAGATAAAGTACATGGGTAGGACAAGAAAGCAATCAAAACTAGTTGAATACTCCCCTAGTTTCCAGCTTTGTGGAGACTGGGGTTATTCACCTTCATACCACTGATGATTTTACAGACTTGCAGTGCACCTACCTCATTCCTCCATCTGCTGTCATGCTCAAGTTGTCCCTGAACAATTCTAGCACCAGAGGTGCTCCAGTTTTGCCACCCCTTCTGATCAAAGCTGCAATTCCTGTCCCCAAGCAAGGCAGCTTGATCATGGTAATATTCTGGTCAGAGACTAATTGACCCACCCATCTATACAAGTGAATATTAGCACCAGAAAGAGAGAAGTGCAGCAATTCCTTAGACTACACTGCCACTAAGACATCAGCATAGGATGCTCCTGCTTTCCTTATATCAAGCCTATCTCATATATATGTAATGATTTCCACTGCTCTTCCTCCACCTCCTTGATTAGCCCAAACACAGTGCTGCATACTAGCCAAGGGAGAGTCCGGAACACGAGTAGAGAACAGAGTACTCGAATCTGGACAAAGAAAGGATTAATATACTGGCATAATATGGTCTTTTATTCTGCATTTCATTCCTTAAGTGATAATTTTTACTATTCTATTTACTTTTTTTTTCACTACATCTTGAACTCACTTTTCAGAGTATCATGCACAGTGATTCTCAGATGTTTTCTTCCCCAGATGCTGCAGAAAACCATAAGAACACCACTGCTTTTGTATTCCTAGTAACACAACGTGCAGTAAGAACAGCTGAAGAATTACTCAACCTAAGCCTGAAAGATGCTTACTTTGCTATTGAACACAATTTTTATGACAATCGTGACAAAACAGTAGCTTAGAAGAGCAAGGAAATACAGCAAAAAAAAAAAAAAAATCAGCAAAACAATTTACACTACAAAAAATATTCACTGATACAAATATGGAACAGGTAATATTATTTCCAAAGTGATTAAACATAAATAGTTTACTACACAGCAGAAAAGAAGAAAAGTTTATTTTAACCCTTTATAAACTTCTTCTCAAGAGCAAATATGGGAAGAGGAAGAAGGTAAACACTCCAAGTATCCATCAGATTTATGGTACAGCATTGCCATAGACATAAGCATGTGGAAAATTTTTATAAGCATATGGAAATATTTGAGTTATTTTTCATTTGAAAAAAATAAAACTCTTGACTTCATAATATAAAAACAGTTGTCAAATAATTCCGGTAAACCATGTAAGCTTTGCTTCAATCTCTATTATCTACAGTTTGATTACTCTTTCCAGAGAGCTATCAGGTTACTTTAAAAAACCTCTAATCTGATCCTGTTCTGTCTACTGTGAAGAAACAGTATGTGAAGAACACAGGCTTATCACAAAGTCGGGTCAAAACCTAGGGAGTGACTGTTAGCTGTCATGCAAGTGTCAGGAGGGTTTAAATACTTTCTTTGGGCACGGAGAAATCTTGCATGTAGGCACCAGAAACCGGCAAGGAAAAAGAAACCTCTAGAGGAGCAACAGCTCTGCTCTCACTGATCTCCGGATGGATGAGGCCCGTGCAGCTCTTACCAGTTCGTCGGGTGCCCGCAGGGGATCAAACTGCAATTTCACACTGCCAGTAACTCCCCGCAGCAGTAACGCTCTGAGACCGCCGAGAAAAAGCGACCCCGAATCTGTGCAGCTCTGGAGTCTGCGGGGTCCGAGACACCGGCGGCGTGCGGTGCCCCCGGCAGCTCTCAGGCTGAGCTCACTTCTTTCCCCCCGGGTCCAGCCGAGCCGCAACCCCGCGCCCGACGCCCAGCCCGCTTCTCCGCTCCGGGCACGCCCGAGGCCGCTGTGACCGGCTCAGCTCGGCGCTGCCTGGCACGGCTCGGCTCGGCTCGGCGCTGCCTGGCTCGGCTCGGCACGGCCCCACTCACCCGCCTGACTCTGCACGGCGCGGCCCAGCTCTCCGCTGCCTCAGTCCCTGCCGCCTCCCGTCGCTTCCGGCCCCGCCCCGCCCCTGGCTTCTACAATTGCTCCTGCTTTGAAATCTAAAATTATGTCTTCTAAAGAAACGAGGGTTATGTTTGGAACGGACTTTAAAAATTACCTAGTAAAGATCGTCTTCACTCGGACAGTGTAAAACAGTGTTACTGCCTCAAAAAAGGGAGATGTGGGAAAGATGGCTCTAGCTAGAATGCTGGCAGCAGAGAAACTAGAGTTTTGTCTCAGCCCTTTGACATGGAGTACAAACACTCCATTCCTGTACAAGTGACATATGAGTCTGCCTTGCCTGTGACAGTGTCATAACGTTGCCTGATACTGAATTGCAACACAGGCTATTTCAGATCAGGCAGAGGGGAAAAACACAGCGTGATAAAGTAGACATGAAAATGCACTGCCATAGGAAACTGCAGATTCTAAACCCACAAGCACTGCTGTCGTGCAGATAGAATTTGAATATGCCTTAATTCAGGCTGGACCAGAATATGGACAAGGCTCTTTCCAGCTCTTATTTCTTGCTATGACAAAATGTGAAAGGAGACAAACATGAGCTAAAAAATAGGACATGCTGGAGGTTAGATAATTATGACAGATAATTACAGTGTATAAAGTGATGCATACTTACAGCATTTCATGTATTTGCAGCCTATAGAGTGAACAGTATCTCTGTGGTTATACCTAAGTGAATTACCTCAATAATGCAGAAAACAAGGATGCCAGATCCTTTTTATTCAAGCCCTATCCCAACACATTTAGCATTGACATGTTACATTTGGGAAGTTTCTCCAGCTAACCCTTTGTAATTCAGTTACTGTCACCTCTAAATTAATTTCCTGAATTCCACAAATTAGGACATGAGAGGACATGGGACACACTACAAACGTGTTCCGAGAAAAGCTTTTCAAAGGTATTACAGGCACATCTGAGAAGCCACATGTATCTAAAAATCAAAGGCTGTTGCTGTACTGTGTAATGGTACAGTCCTGTGTAATACTGGAATGCACACAGTTCTGAATGCTCACACCAGCTTGGTTGGGCTGTCCCAGAACAGGAATCAACGGACACTGCAGACACTTGCACAGAATTCGTTCCCAGCTAAGAAACCATGCAAATAATGACAAAGATAAATATGTGACATTAACTCAGAAGCTTTTAGATGGGTTGTAGTTTTGTTTTACTTGTGTTATCTCCTTTGATATCCTCACTAATTACTAGTTTTTCAGTTTATTTTTTGCATTCCTTTTTAAGTTTGTAATGAGGAGAAGCAACAGAGCTGCTATGTGCAGTATAGGTACAAAAGCAACAAATACATTTTATTAAAACTAGGCTCTGAAATTTTTGGCCCTTATTGATTCCATTGGAGCACTTGACATGAGATGGAGCAGATTTTTCCATCATCCGAAGAAGATAAATAATAAAATCTTTTGCTAAAAGAATATACTTTCATCCAACAGCTTCCTGGAACAATTAAGCAGATTTCCTGTGTGACGGCAAAGGGCAGTCTAGATAATCAGACCACCTTTAACTTCAAAACCAATAAATTTATTTCTTGGTCTCAGAGATTGAGCCAGAGGTAAGGTATTGTAGCAAGCTTCAGTCTCATAATACAACTACAAATTTTCCTAAAATAGTCGATGTTTTAGCTTCAGAACTATTCACAAGTCTCTCTGATGTGCTACTAGAATTTCAGTAGTTATTTTCAGTTCCTATCTGGAATAAAAGAATGTTCCTTATCTAGGAAAAACTCCATTCAGGCCCATTTCTCCCAGGGGGAAAAAAAAGATCAGGAAGGAAGATGTTTTGACAAACCACTAAAATTCAGCTGTATTTCAGAGCATTTACAATTACTTTGCTCTGTGCAACAGTGTTGCTAATGTAAAAAGTGATTAAACCATGAAAATTTCAAATGAATATTTGTATTTGAAAAGACACAGAAAATCAAGATTCAAAAAATGTCACAGAGGTGCAGTTGTCATCTAAAAAGGACAGGTTAGGGGTGACTGGCCCACGTTTACTCATAAAATAAGAATTCAGGCCCCCTGGGAGAGCTCCTATATTTTAAATGTTCAATTAGTTCCATATAGAAAAATCAAATGCCTCTCCTACAGGAAAGCAGCTCCAAAATGCTTTGATTGAACTTTGCTTCTCTCTCCATACTCTCTGGTTTAGAGAGCATTCTTGGTTTCTGGGGACACAGAATGATAAGTTTTAATGTTCTCTTCCTCGGATGTCCCTGGATCTCTAAATTTCTCAAGTATGTCACTGCAGTGATGTTCACAGATGGTTCATATACAAAGAACAGGAACATGAGAGGACAAGCAGCCCACATGGCTTAATCCAAGACCAGAAGGCACACAGATATCACAGAAATGGTATAAAAACCTGATGACAAAACTCCATCATCTGGGTCATATTCTGAATATATCAATTCACTCACCACACTTTTAAATACAGGCTCCATCTACTTCAAAAGCAGAAAATACTAGACATTATTAGAATCAACAATAAATACCCAGCCAGATCACCTCTGCAAGTTCTTTCTACATTCAGAGCTACCTTGAATGGAAAAAAGATGTCAAATGGGAGTTTCCAGTGCATTTGAGGCTGGCCTTGTGGAGGTTCTGGCCAATCTGTCATGTCAGTGAAGGTAACGACAGTTGTCACAGGCACCATGCTCATGTTTAGAAACTGCAACAAGAAGGAAAGCAGAAAGAGTTTAGCAGTCTTAATACAAAAGGCATACCCCTCCTCAATTTTCTAATGGGACTCACTGTAGATGACTGGCAAGCATGACGTCTTTGGGATGCTAAGAGTTAAGCATCCTAAGTTTTCAGAGGAGTAAGACCTCTTTCCCAAAATTGATACTTAGCATGTAAATTTGAGGGTGTAGTGAAGATCAGTAGCTACTGTGCACTGTATGCTAGCGATCTCCAAAATGGCTGCAGTGACTTAAGCTCTGCTACAGTACGCCTTCTACTCAGAGGAAAGACATACCAACTACTTAGTAATAAGAACAGATGCAAGCTAGCTTTATATTTTATAAAAGATCAGCTGGCTCTTTGGACAAGTGCTTGCTACCAGAAAGAACTGACACAAGATGCAATCCTATCAATAAATGTCAATAAACTAAAGCAGGGACCCAATACAATTTAAATTTATTGCTCACATTTTAGGATGTTGTTTCAGGAAGGAGACAGATCAGTGAAGATCACACAGGGGACTGAACCTCTAAGGCCTCAGCTTTTTCCTGTTTTAACGGAATGCTGCAAGAAAACTAATATACTAGCTCTTTGAACTACATGGAGTTTCATGGCTACCTTGGGCTGATTTAAGACCATGCTGCTCCCAAAAGAGCAACCTCACTCCCTGCCCCACTTCTGCATGCTAACATTTGAGAGGGCATTTACTGGCAGCACACCTTCTGTGCTTGCACTGGTTTAAGCCAACCTGTGAAACTACCACCTCAATCACTTCCCTGAGAAGAATTTCTAAGATTGCCTTTACAGTAAAATTCTGTAGGAAGCATTCAAAAAATTTGCAAGATAGAGTTCATGACTCTTAAGAAAAAAATGCTGCAACTCTTACTGGGGAATTTTTGTGGCATCCCGCAAAGCAAATTAAAAAAATAAATAAATATTTATTTATTAAAGAAAAAAAATTAACAATGCATTGCATCCAGTCTTGGTTCTACATGGAGTGTGTAAAGAGGCATCATGAGCAGATTCCTTGTGCACCTTTGCATCTGCAGCACCATTCCTGAGAGCATCAGCATGAGGACCTTCAACCAGCTGTGGGTCCATCCCCCAGGCCTGCTCTGCTGCCCAAAGGTGGCCCCTGAGCAGTTCCTGCTCCAGAATGGCTACAAGACACTGCTGAGGCTATTTCTTCTCTCATCACCTGGAAACTTCGCTCACTTACAAGGTGTCCTAATGTTCCTGCTTCCAGCCAGTTTAACACCTTCTTGACCACCATGCCAGATCAGTCCTTGATCACAACTCACCACTGCTGAGCAGTTACAAGTAGAATTTCCCCAACACTTCTGAGAGATTTAAGTTCTCCTATCAAAGTGTAAACACACTCAAAAACAGGCTAAGTTGCCCTAGTCAACAAGAAGCCTCAAGATGATTGATTTAAGTGTCTGGACCTTCAAAAACTGCCTTAAAATCAGAGAGATTAGTGCAGGGAAAAAAACTCCATACACAATCCCTCCTGAACAGCTGAAGGAGAAGGCAATCATTAGCAACTTCCAGCATGCTCTTGTAGAACTCTACATCATTTCAAAACATCCTGTATTTTCATCAAGTCCAAATATAAATGTGATAGATATTGTGGATGGGTGTGGAAATTGGGATGTCTTTCCTGGGTTCTCTGTTTTCTGGTCAGTTACCCAGGCAACTTTCCAGAGACACAGTGTTGTCTAAATAAAAAAAGGTTTCTCTAAAGAATATTGAAGGAACTATAGGATAGTTCTCAGATAGAGAATCTGTAGGCTAAAGCTGGGAAGTGGCATAATTTGAAAGTAATGTGCAGCCTAGTATGCTTACAAATAGTCACGCTCCATAACCGCTGGCTACAGAGCAAGTTGGTCCTTTCCTAAAATGTCTTTACTAACAATCCTAATTTGTGGATTTGTGATGTCACTGATGAAGTCAGTACTGATTTTAATGGCATGAGGTTTTTTTGCTGCCAGAAACTTGCTTTCTTATAATTAGCTTTGCAATATACCTTAAAGGTCTAAAGTAATTAGCATCAGTTGCTCAAGCAAATCAAATCTGAATCTCATTCTTATTGATTAGCTAGTCCTGAGGGATTTGCACCCTACACTTTTACTAGGAATGCAAGTCTTCTTCCTCAGACACAAGTTTTATTAAGGAAGCCATGAAATAGATGATTTAAAAAATATTTTCATGGGGTGGAGGTATCACTTTGCCTCAGGGCAATATGAGTTTTACATGGTTAACATCTTCCTATCCTCTTCATGTATTTTGCAAGAAGGGAGAACAAAAGGGTACCACGACATGCATTCAAACAAGTGTGTAAAATCTCATTTAGACTGAGTCTTAATTTCAAAGAGTGTTAACAGATCAGACAGATACCTTCCTCACAGTCATGAAGATGCCCGGGCGGGTGTCAGCTGCTTTCCCTAAAGCCCTTACAGAGAAGTGTAAGCCTTGAAATATTTCTGCTGCCCAAAAGACTATGTGATATCAAAAAAAAAAAAAAAAATCACAATGAGATCCACTGACACATGCTTGAAAAAGCCTGCTCATTGTCCTCTGTGGTCATGTTAGCTGACACATTCCTGCTGACATCACAAAATCACAGAATGGTCTGGGCTGGAAGGGACCTTTAAAGGTCATTTAGTTCAAGCCTTCTATGATGAACAAGGATGCCTTCAACTGTATCAGGTAGCTCAGAACTCCAACCACCTGGCCTTGAATACCCTCTTTCTGGCTTGCAGCCTTCCTCCCCAGTTCTCCAAATATGCTGCCATCAGCATCAGCCACTTCCTCAGCTACCTACTGGTTATTTCAGAAGCTCTAGAGGAACAGAAATATCTCCTTGCATAGATTATCAGCATTCTATGGAGTCTGTGAAATATTACTAAACTCAAATCCCACATCAAGGCTTTAAGAGACAACTAAATATAAAACATGGAGTTACTGGATGTTTGTAACTACAACTTTATACCATACTACAACTTTAAACCATAACTGAAAGTTTAAAGATTGAGTCCTTAAGTGGCAGAAAGTGGTTCAGAGGTGGAAAGAAAGTATCTTTTCCAGCTGTACAACTGAGTGAGGACAGTACTGAAAAGACCACAAAATATCCTTGCTCTATAAAGGCTACCACTGCAGCCAGACAACTGCTAAAATTCAATAAATCTCAACTTAGTTTCAAGATAACTTGATTCTTTGGTTCTTAAATAACCTGTAAACGCCCTTTAATTACCTCTGTGTGTGAGGGAGGGTTTTTGATTCCATACCTTGAGGGGCTGACACTGGTAAAAGTGCCGTGTACCCAGTACTTGAGCTTGTGGGTTGGATAGAAGGCCCACTTTAGTCCACAATATCTGTATCTCCAGGGTCACAGGAACCATACAACAGGAAGTGCAATTCACAGCCTGAAAATAAAATATACACTAATCAGTTTAATATAGTGTTTTAAAAGTGATAAAGAACCATTATGGCCAAAGTGTAATATTTTGGATAATACAGTGACCTGTATTATCCAAAATATTACACCTTGGCCATAATGGTCCTTTGAAGTGATTGATTCAGAAACTGAATCAATCACTTCAGTCCTATCTCTGTAACTTCTGGTCACATCAACCACCCATTCTGGAGCTACATACATCTCATTGTCATCTCAGTTCCAATTAGAATTTGTCTCAGCTTTACGTCTTGGATTTCACATTCCACTTAGCCATACCCCCACAGATTAACAATCATTACAATACAATTGGCTCACAAACTTTAACTTTATTAGGTAATATAATAGGATATAAATATCCTATAAAAATATTCCCTATTCTGGAAAAGCAGAAAGGATTATAATTATAATTAATAGGAAGTAGCCAGCTATTATCAGTTCTAAAAGGCCATCAGAAAACAATATAATATAACACTGGATTCAGTATTTAACTTTTTGCCCATTTAAATAGCAGGAACAGGATTCAAGAGATAGGAAATCTGTGAGGGTTTGTTGAGTTTGAGGGTTTTTTTTGTTAATACTCTAATAATATGAACCATACTGACTGCTTTCACATAATAAGACCCCTGAGAGTCATAGGATCATTATACAAAAGAAGTCCAGATACCCCCACCTCCCCAAGGCAATACAAAGATGTGAAAGGAAAAAATATTTACAGGTGGTTTTTTGCATTCATATTACCTGCACACTGCAGTTCTGAATCAGAATGGTCATCAACTCTTCTGCCTGGTTTGAATGAGCACTGCCAGTTATAGCAAAGGCTTCTGTTCTGTTCATCCCCTGAAAAGCCTTGTATAACTTCTGCTGTATGTAGCTACAGTTACTGTCTTCCAGTGTTGGGGATAGGCTGGAAGTGAGAAAAGAACACCTTTAAGGAAGTGATTTCCATGAAAAAAAAAAAAAAAAAAAAAAAAAAGCGCCCAAACCACTATCACACTTATCAACATCCTTTCTTTGCAATAAGTATTTCTTCTGCTCTTAAAATGGGTCAACAAGTATTGGTATTAAACAGATGCAGTTTCAATCCTCTCAGCAATGAGAAAGGAGAAGAATATGGCAGGGATAATGATGAGGAAAACTGACAGCTCTTCAGTCATCTTACTGCATCAGTGGTCCTACACTTGCCCTGTCAACTCTACTCTTGCCCAAGACATATTGCCAGACTAGAGCCTCAAAATGTCCCAGAAGACCTTCACAATGTTCAGATTATTCTAGCAGTCCACCATCTTTCCTATACATTCTCTTAGGAGTATGAGAAAGATCGGTAGAGACACATTGGAGAACTCAGGGAAGGACCTAGGCTCCACAGCAGCACATGAGAGACTACAGAAAAACATGCTGAGTCCACAACTTCCAACTGCTAGAAAGGATGACTGCAGAGTGTGTTGTTACCTGATTTTGCAGCCTGTTCTCATATTCCTTCCAAATTGTACTGTGTGCCTGAGAAATTGTGAACAACTTCCATCACTTTCACTCCTTAATATGCTCATCTGACAGACTGCACATCAAGAAGCCAAACAAAGGTATAAACAAGACAACATACAACACTCGTATTTAACAATCCACTCACCCCATATTCCTCCTTATCCCTATTAGGGCACCATAAAAGTTCAGACAGTGCAGTAACAGAAATCAAAAAAAGCCCCAGTGATAAACAACAACTCACAGCAGAAAAAGGATACATGTTGCATGGCACCACTGTTTGCAATCACCAGTGGTGCTCCAGTATTATAGCCAGGGTTTCCACTTCTAGGCAACATATGAGAAAGAGTCCTGGTCTACAAAGAGGAAAAAGAGGAAAATATTAGCACCAATGACATCCATTCATCTCCAAAGATCAAATTTGCATTCTCAAAAATGTAAATGTAAGCTGTTTTTTGAATGACAGATTATGATATACTACTTAAACTATTTGTTTCCAAGGACTCTTTCTTACCTGGCTAATTTTATTTGCAGTCCAGGTGGTAAAAAACTAAATGTCAGTATCCTGATATGTGGATAATACCAGGAAAGCTCTCAATACAATGAATTGCTATCACTCAACATTTGTCTCTGAGGAAGTGAACAGATAGTCAGGGCGATTCTACAGAAGAACTGCAGAACAAACCCAGCTTTGACCCTGATTTTTAGTGGACCATTCTACTTCTAAACGGTTGTATGTCACTCTGACCATAACTTCAACAAATTTGCATTGCATGCTTACCAACTCCTGAGGTCATCACTTATCCAATTTTACATTGCCTCCATGGGACACGATTTATGTGAACTTAACACACATTAGTATTTCCCAGATTTCTACCCCCTTCAAAGTAACTTTCTTTCCTGCTGCACAGGCAAAGTTAAGTACCTGGAATAAATTTAGTAACTTCTTTCACAAACACTAAACACGTCAGACACAGCCTAGCTTCAACCCTTTCCTTCACAAGGCAATGCTGCTGACTTATCATCTTCCCTTCTACCTCAACAAACAAACAAATAAAAACAAAAAACAACGCCCCCCAGAAAAACAAACCCAAATCCCCCAGCAAAACAAACCAAAAAACAAACCCTCCTCAAAAGAAACAAACAAAAAAAACCCCAAACAAAACAGCCCAAAACCAAACCAAACAAACAAAAACAACCCAAAATCCTACCCTCAAAAAAAACACCAAAAACCCCCAAACAAACTAAAAACACCTAAAACCAAACCACCGAACCAAGAGTAAAAATAGTCATATAAAAATAATCAGCTCCTTGAAATTTGTGCAATGAAAGATTGTATGCTTGTGCTGAGCCTGCATTTTTCTACTACCATGCTTTATTTGAGACCAGAAATGCCTCTCCTCTTCTATCATCTGCACCCCAGGGTTCTGTTACTACTATACCACAGTGAAACTGCTCTAACGTCTTCAGGTGTCTTCAGTACAAAAATGAACCACAAGCTACAGACTACAAATGTGGTAAAATTCCAGGGACGATAGGAATACTAACCCAGAAGTGCATGGTGAAGCGCTGCTGCAGAGAGGATCCGGAGTTCACAGAGATGTTGCTGACTTTGAACTGGACAGAAACACTCTGAATCCCACTTGTGCCACTATATTCTATCTCATAGATCACCTGAAAGTCCAATTCAGAGAATAACAGGAGACAGAGTAAGGTAATAGGGCAATGGGTTTAAGCCTGTGGTAAGCTGCTCAAAAAGGAAAGAAGATTCACATACCTCAGAAACAACATTGGTGCATGTATCGTCTTTCATGTGGGGAGCTCCAGGTGGTGAGACTGCAGTGACATTTACCTGGAGACAGTAAGCATATTAACAATTAGTAACTGTTTATAAGAAGAGTGCACTTTTTACTCTTTTTCACTGCTTTTCCATCCAAGTCAGATTTACCTCCTTGCTGTGAGCTGGGGGGCACATCACACTGCTCCAGATCCCCAATCTTTTTCCAGGAAAACAAGCTACCTCCCTGACTTTAGTCCTATCTATGCCCTTTCATTGAAAAATACACCCTTATTTATGTCCTTTTTTTCTATAATGTCCTGCTTTTGTCAAGAAAAATCTTGTCTTAGACACAGCACAATCCCGTTTTCCCTTCAGAACCAGAAATTCTTTTCATTGGCAACAGAGACTGACCTTCATGGATGGCATAACGGTGTCATTAATTGGGACCTGGAGAAAATAAGCAAACCATTTTACAAAACCAATAAAAAGTGAAGTAAATTGCTGTGTTTGTGACTAAAGCCATAAAGTAATTACAAAATAATCTGAATATTATATTGACAAAAATACTTTGCTTATTCCCAATGCGAAAAGTCATAATTTTGTAATCTATAAATCACAGACACAGTTCACAGAAGGTATTTTAAAATACCAAAAGACAAATTTAAGCTTGGCCTAGTTAAAGTCCTGCAGAATGCAGGTACTTTTAAGTGTCACATCTCTGATCCATTCCTGAAACTCCATCTTCTGCAATCAAGTAAGTACTTCAGCATCCAGTTAAGGAAAACTGTACTTTTGCAACAGTGACAAGAAAGCCCTGAAAACATGAATTAAATCTGATCAATAGACTATTCTCTACTAGTTAAGTAGATTTAGATTTCCAGTATAAGGGTATACTGAGTCTTCAGCCTTAATAAGTACTCCTATTTACAATGTTGTTTCCTCTTGGAAAAGCAGAAAAACTCTACAAGGTGAGAGGAGACATTTTCATATAAGCATTCAGTAAAACCAGAGGGATGAACCCAGAACAGTAAACTGGTTACTTTGAATTTATTGTCAGGATAAATAGTAGAGAAATTGATATGGATATAAATAGAGCTAATATTAATAAGGGGCCATCAGTATGATTTTAGAGATAGCACTTTATGTAAAAAAAACACCCTAATTCTTTACTGAGAACATGTACTGCTTGGCTGATCAAGCTGATGGAACAGACAGGAATACTTTGATAAACAACCTGTTTAAAATGCAAGAGAATTTTAGATAGGCCATTAGAACTATGAAGTATCAATGAAGTACCTGTTAAATACACTAAGAATTTGCTAATGACAGAAATTTATTGGAGAGTAGTTTGAATTGAATTGACCACTAGTCATGACATTTTTAACATGTTTCCTGTCATAGCATGGTGTCCCCGACATGGTGATAATTAGTATTAACTCTATGATTCTAGAAGGCTGATCAATTATTTTATTATACTATACTTATTAAGAAACTCATTGCCCTTATCAACAGTCCAATACATTCTTGAATCTAAACACTATCACCATTGGCCAATTAAGAAATCACCCTTTGGTAATCAAATCTCCATAACACATTCTGCATGTTTACAACAACAGGTGCAGCAAGTGAAGGTAAGAATTGTTTATCATTCTTTTCTCTGATCTTCTCACAGCTTTCCCTAGGACAATGCCTGGGAAAGTTGTGCCTGCTGCTCCCTGTGGTCAGAGAGCGGCTACTACAGTTTCCCAGCAAGAAGGCCTCAGCAACTGGGAGATCAGGAATGACATACCAGATGACCTTCAGTTTTACAGTTATCTGAAGTCCCAGTGGAAGGCAATGCAAAGTCAAACAACTAAGATTTTGAACAAAAGCAAGAAATCTGAAATGCACCTTTAGCACAGTGAAGTCATGGTAGTAGGAAGCAGCATCTAGGGCAGGGTCAGTCATGCAGCTCTTGCTCAAGTTGGCAAAAATCCGAGTACAACTTGTGGTTTTAGTGTCCAGGAAGCCTGGGTGAGTTAAGACATGACAACAGATAAAACAGAAGCAAACCACTCAAAGATATTCTTCTGCCTTTACTAACCAGCAGGATTTCCATCAACACAAAGTCCACTGGCTCCCATTTTTATTGGCTGTCTAAGCATGCTCAATACAGATGACGAATCATAGTAGATGAGGATTGGATCACCAGCCTGAAAAGAGAATTTGGAGAAATCACAAAGTTACAGTGGAATACTAATGCCAAGGGCAAGAGACGTATCTATACTTCTTTGTGTACATCCAGTTTTGTCTAAAAGGTTGTCCAACCTCTTAAATACAAGGCAACTGACCAGAAATACTTTATACACTAAGGAATGGAAAGTACTGAGAGATAAACAGTTCAACAATAAGCTCTGGTAACCAGGAGGGCCACCTGTGTCCTGGGGTGCATCTGGCTCAGCATCACCAGCTGCTACCACTCTGCTCTGCATGCGGGTATGGCCTCACCTTGAGTCCTGAGGACACTTTTGGGTGCCAAAATATAAGCCATAAAGCTGTTGGAGAGCATCCAAAAGAGGGCTACAAAGATGGTGAAGGGTCTCCAGGGGAAGCCATACAAGGAATGGCTAAAGTCACTTGGCTTGTTGAACCTGGAGGAGACTGAGGGGAGATCTCATTGCAATCTGCAGCTTCCTCCCAAGGGGCAGACACTGACCTCTGCTCTCTGTGACAAGGGACAGGACTCAAAGAAACTGCTGGAAGTGTGTCAGGGGAGGCTCAGGCTGGATATCAGGATAAGGTTCTTCCCCAGAGGCTGGTTGAGCCCTGAACAGGCTCCTCAGGGAATGGTCACAGTCCCAAGGCTGACAGAGCCCAAGAAGCATTTGGACAACACTCTCAGGCACAGGGTGGGATTGCTGGGGCATCCTGTGCAGGGCCAGCAGCTGGACTCAATGATCCTTGTCCCATTCAACTCAGGATATGCTATGATCCTACGATACTATGGTTTCTAGGTACAAAATAAGAATCTTTCAATCTGTTCTCATTAGACATCATTACAGAGAGGTTTAATAAAAGCATATGTGCAAATTGATTGCTATTTTCTTTCAACTCACACGATAAAAAGCAGAGAACGATGGCTGAATTTGTGATGGTGCTAAGAAAGAGTGCCTGCCATACTTCTCCAAGGACTCCACAAAATCAGATTCTTTGATATCCTGTGGCTGTTGAAAATAGTTCAGCTTTGCTAGAGTTTGAAAAGAGAAAAAAAAAAAGAAATCCTCCAATATTAGGTTACTAGAAAAAAGAGTAAATACTGTGCCAATATTTTTAAGAGAAATAACTTTAGTAATTGTAAGCTAGTTGGTGCCTTATATTAATTAATCCATAGTAACACTTATAATAGGCTAATATGATCTACAGAACAGGATGATATCATGCGTACAGTTCATGGGAAACAAATATTAATACACAAAGTGATTTTCCAAAAAGCATGAGACTCCTTAACAGCAATATTAATATGTGCTGTAATTTCCATGAGATGCCCATATTAGACACACATGAAATCTGAATTACAAATTTAATTACCCATTTGTGAGTAACCTTAAATGGATTCAAAATAATTAAGTAAAACTGGTAACTGGTAAAACCCAAGATAAGTATGAACAGACAATAAGCATCCTAAAAAAACCCACACTTTCTATTGGTATCCAACAGTGATACCTTCCTGATTTGGTGGTATTCAATGGTATGGTTATGATGCTATAATGTATTAATTTATTACTGCTAAAGCACTGTTATAAAATGGTAAATTATTAAAGGCATTCTACATACTCATCCTAATACGAATAACTTTTCAATGCATTCAAATAAAGCATCTTAGAAGACTCAAGGATTACATATTCTACTGACAAGAAAAAGTGGCAGTATTCTCAATGACAGTAGTACCAAAAAGAATTTACATAATCCCGTAGATTTTGGGGGAAAAAAAGAACAGCAAAAAAAGAACCTTAAGCTCTCAATGCAATTCTGCTTTTCAAGGGCAGAGCAGATGCTCAAAGTTACAGCACAGCTAGCAGAAACAAAAGCTTTTTAATATCCAAATACAGTATTAATTAAGCAGTCGAATCTTTCAAGGAGATAAAAGTCAAGGAAATATTAAGCTCCTACAAGGTTCACGAAAATAGGAGCGCACAGCAACTTGCTTAATAGTCACTTAGGGTATCCTCATTAGACTGAAAAAGAAAACATTTGCAGTTGCACTGCTCACAGCCATTTAACTGATTTGGGATCCAGTTCATGACATACTCTTCCATTATCAAAGCTGAATACTTGCTACCACAGGTTAACAAGATTACATAATGCAAAATATACCTGAAAACTGGAAGGAAATGCTTTCTGCAACAAAACTTAAGATATTCAAACTGCTTAAGTTTAGATACTAAAGGATATTTAATCTCATAGGAAAAGGCAAAATAAAATTTAATCTGCTAGTAATGGTTTCAACAAGGTGAAGTCAACCTGTGCATGACTTTCACCGGCCACAATAATTCATTAGGGCTTGATTATGTCTCTGGCAATGGTAGCTCATCACACCATCCTGGAAAAGCTGCTGCCACAATCAGTTGAATAAAATATATGAGTTTCTGTATTTCATGGGAAAGGCCACCAGGGAGAAGGCTGTTTCTACAAGAAAACGTTATGATCCTTCAGGTGATCCCAAAAAAAGTCTTCCCCATATGTTCTTCCAACAAGCACAGAAAAGGCCATATGAACAGTGAATTCTGTTCCTAGGGTGCTACAACTAACATACACATGCAGTCAAATGTTTAGGCCTCCTCAGTGGGCCTCATCATGTGATAGATACAGGGCCCAAATATCAAATGACTAAAAAAATCTGGTGCCATCAAACTGGACAAAGATGTTCTCTTCTGTGCATAACATTAAAAATTCAGAATCCTTTTAATCTAACCTTTAAGATATTATAAGTGGTGTGGGAAAAGGGTAAAATTTAGATTCCAAGTTACAGGCTGAAAAGCCCAGGACCCTGACAGTACTTTAAGCTGTGGTTAAACCCTTATCTAAATTCATCTTTACTGTGAGACCTACTGAAAATTGGAATGGATAAAGTTCTAGTGCTACTACCTATCATACTATATATTATGAAGCTCTTATAATTTCTTGGTTCTTCCCTGTACCCAAAACACTCAGACAAAATCTATAAAGAGCTGAAAGCAAGACAAGATAATAAAAAGCTAACCTTGTTTTGACTAGCTGTTGTACCTGTTAATCTCCTGAGCCCCTCCCAACCTAAAACACTCAAAAATTTAGGTCAGAAGCAGATGGAATTGTGGGTCACAACTCCCAGACAAATAAAACAAAAGAGAAAATGGTAAGTGTTCAAATGTGAGACACTGTGAGACACAATGTGGAAAGCAAAAAGAGAAAATAATGTTAATGGCATATCCTACAGGATATATGATTACCAGTGAAAAAAATCACCACCAGCAGAGAAGAAAGGATGAAAATAAGCATATATAATAAAGAATCCAAAACACAGTAAGAAAACACTTTCTGAAAATTATAGTAGTGGTATTCTTTAAATGTCAACCCTTATCTGCTGGTCTATGTGTAAACAACTATGTAAGGAATCTCAGATACATAAGCAATTGATAAAGACTTATTTAAAGTGCTCAGGCAGAAACCCTACCCTTAATAATAGTGTAATAATCTTTTCCTTTGCCTTTGGTGATCAGACCCAGATTCATTATGGTCTCCCCGAAACTGTAACAGTCAAAAAAATTAGCAACAATTACAAGGTGCAGTTAAAAAAAATATTCCCTAAGCAGAGGTGATCTATGAACAAAATATGTGAAAAGAAAGATTGCTTACTGTCATCCAACTGCACACAGAACAGTGGATCTCGTCCACCATGATCAGAAATTATGTCTGTAGAATAAGGGGTATTACTTCTGAAAATCAGTGACTCTTCCACACACACTAGACTCACAGACCTGTAAAGACAAGCCCCCCCCCCCAGCAAACTATAAAATGGACCATACTTGCATAATTTCATATTTTACATTACATAATGCCAAAAATGCAACACAGTTTTATTTTATGAAAATAAACTTTTCATCAGTTTACATGAGCTGTTGTACAGTCTGCATAGATAATCAATGACAGAAAGCCTCTCTTGTCATTGTAGTAACTTTGTGGACACCCGGTTAGTGTAATTAAAAATCACTCTGACATTTCCTGGGGAAAAAAAGTGATTAAAAACAAAATCAGTGCCCATATATTACAGCTCCTCTCGGTCCGCATCACAAGGTCAATCTACAAAGAGAGATTTTACTCTCTAATAGCTGAAACTATCTTCCTCACTGACAGTGTCTCGAGGTCTGTACTTGTTTGACCGTCTCCTCATAGCACTCCAAAGCTCCGTTTACTTAAACCCAGTCTTCCCAGCTCCCCCCGCCAGACGCCTCATCACGGAGTAACCAAGCCTCGCTTCATCTCGGCCACTGTGCTGTCGGCCCCGGGAAGCCTTTCCCAGTCCCCGGCCCAGCACGAAGACGTCTCTGGGCCCGGGACCGCGGCAACATCACCGCGAAGCACAGGCGGCCAAGCCACAGTTCCCGCCGGGAGCCCGGCCAGGGCCCGGTGTCCGGGCCCGCCTCGGCCCGCTCCGGCGCCTGCAGCGGCAGAAGCCCATCCCCTACCCACCTGCTGCCGCCGGAGCGCTGCGAAGCGCCCGCAGGGCTGAGGGCGGGCAGCGACAGCAGGAGCAGGGACAGGGACAGGAGCAGCGACAGCGGCAGCACCACGCGAGACCCGCGCATGGCCGCACACCAAGCGGGACACCCCGCGGAGCCACTGCGCCTGCGCGGCCGAAAGGGGCGGGGCCGGGGCAACGCTCTTGTAAAAGGGCGTGTTTAAAAGAGAGAATTTCAGGTAACTGTAGCTACTCTATGTTGACAGCTATTAGAAATCATCTACCATTAATGAATTCATACTATGTCATAATGACTGAGTTAAGAGCAGTTGTGTCTAACATTCAACATGAGCTACCCTATTCTGCGATCATTTATATAATTTCTATTAAATTATGTAAATTGAGTGGGTCACTAAGCAATCACTGCTTTACATTTCGTCAGAGTGCATAAATTGGTCTGCAGAGCTGCCTAGGTAAAAACACAGTGTTTCGCTAATTCTAGACTTTGTATCACAAGCATTTCTACACAGTGGACCAGATGAGAGGAGACTCTTAATTTTGACATTATGAAAATGTTTCCCAAACAAATGCCAAAGCTTAGTTAAAATTCCACTCAGATAAGTCCTGCGAGAGTTTGGCTTTTACAGTTGTATCTTTTAAATAAAAATATTTTTTGTGGTACTTTTTGTGAGGTTCTTTGTCATGCAATATCTACCTAACATCTGAATCTGACTGGCACAATATAGTGGAGATTAAAAAGTCAGTATGTGTTCAAGGAGTCAAATAAGCCAAATTCATGAAAGGAAGCATGCCAGAGGTTGTCAAAAATGCAGATACTGTAACAGGGCCTGCTCAAGTTTGCTGGTTTTGAGCTGTTAGAAGCTTCAGGGATTCCTTACTCTGGAAATACTGCAATACCCTGTTTGAAACTCTTCCTTAGCCTTTTACTACTCATCTCTGTCAAAGGAAAGCTCACTGGCTAGGCCTCTGTTCTGATCCAGTTTCATTCCTATGTTCAGTTTGTACTTCAGATTTTCATCAGAAGCCAAGATGGAGAAGAGATACCTTAAGCCATTACATTTAGGCAGGTGAGGACAGCATAGAAAACAGAGGCATTGTGTCATTGGATATTTACTTATTTACTGTCTTTCATTCTATATAAAATACTGCCACTCCTCAGTAGATTAACTGCTTCAGTGATTTAGTTATAAGTGCTTTCTAGAAACAAGTAACTAAATTTAAATAAAACCAGGTTGATTTAAACTTTTATTCAAATTGATAATTGAAAATCATTTTATAATTCAAGTTATGTGATCATGACCAATTTCTGAACAAAGAGAATAAGATGCGTAATGTCTATAGACAATACTTCCAGTTTGTCTAAATCTCTTTGCAACCTTTTGTTTCTCCCCTTCATTGCTCTGTGTGCATTCATGGCTCTACATTAGTATGCAGTTTGGGAATAAACAGAATATATATGTCTAGTCTCCTCAAGGTCACACACAAATTCCACGGTATGTAATGAGAAGGGACAGCACCCACAGTACAGCTAATGAAGTTGGCCTCAATCTGCCTTAGGACAGAACAGAAAGAAAGGAGCAACAGGTGAGAAAATGTTATGGAAAACCATTTTTGTATATTCTTACATGTTAAAAAACACACTGCATCAAAGCCCTCTGAGAGGGACAAACATGTAACACACGAAATGAGATGTTTGAACCTGCAAACCAGAGTGCAAAAGAATCAGGATGTAATTATAAAAAAAAGAAGATGGAGCAAAGCAATGGTTCCTTTCACATCTATATAATTCTCATTAGAGAGTACTTGGTCTGTACTATTTCTCATTCTCTCTAGACTCACCTTGCCTGTAGGAGGACTGGAATCAGGCATGTTATCTAGTACCTCATCTATTCAAGGAAAATAAAAGAAATCCTATAGAAGGCAAGTGGACTGTAAAGTAATCTCCCTGGTGCACTTCCTTTTGACCATTTACAGGAGATGCTCTATTTTTAAAGTTTTTACTATGTGGGTTAATATGTCTACTTTAATCTCTCATTTGTACAGTCATGTGACTCTAATAGCAGTAAAGGACACAGACCCTTTGCCAAAAGCTACCAGCAATTTACCACTGGTTTCTGTTTTATAAAGTATCAGGAGATCATAACTTGTTGCATAACAACTGGGAGAACAAATACCTATTTCTTAAGTTTTCAGATTTGAATACCAGTCATTCTCTATTGGGTTATGATGTTAGAAAAGTCAGAAAGCTTAGTGAGGTGATATATGACCATTGCCCATATATACAATTATTTTCTTTAGCCACTTCCTTGATTTAATTCCTTTCAGTTAACTTAAAAATTAATTCAAATGGTTGATTTTAATTGGTCTTGTTTGTTTCCTTCCATGTTTTCCTGGTTATTTCACCATAACATAATTATTAGATTTTGATAGTCACAAACCATGAGAGCACTTTTCATTATACAGCGGCCAATAATTTTCCATTGAAATTGGAGATAATACAGCCAGACTCTTAACACAGTATCAGAGACTGAAATATTATAGTTTATGACTTAAACATTTTCATGAAAGACCTTTGCTTATTGTAGCAGAACTGTACTACAAAAGCTGCAGAGAAGGCCACCACACCCTGACCGAGGCTTTACACCGCTCGCTGATGAAGATAGGATAAAGCAACAACTCAGGGCTGGGGACATTCACAAAGCACAAGCTTAACACCTTCAGGGTGGAGATCACAGCCCCAGGGCTATCAGCTGCCAGGCTTCGCACAGACCCTGGCACCAAAGGGTGGGAGGAAAAAGAAAAAGGCTTTGTGTGTGTGCTGGAAAATCCTCTGGTCAGAGGCTCAGTGACCGCCCAGCTGAGGGACCCCTTCACCCGGGGAAAAAGCCGCATCCCCGTGAAGGACAGCAGAAGGGGTGTCACGGCCCAACAAAGAGCCCCAAAAGGGCCCCCAGAGCCTGCACCGGAGCGCTGCAGCACCATGCAACAAATCCAGAGTCTTGCAAGGGACAGTGTCAAACTGGCCCCCTGCAAGGGAGGGACGTGAGTGTTCCCACCTCGCCCAAAGCCATATTAATCCATGGGATTCTCTACTCTTCGGTGTGGCGTGGCGGTGACTGGGGACTCTCACTGCCAGGAAGACCAGACCAAAGGGAGCAACGAGAAGTCACTGGGACCCACAGATGTGTGATACGTTTCCACCTAACCCTTGTCAATCTTCCCCGGTTCCCCCAACCCCCGTGCACGCTTCTTTTTCGATTTCTTTATTTTCTCTTTCTTTCTCTTTGCCTCTTTTACTATTAAGTAAAATATATCAATTTTTGGCAACAGCACTTGACCTTGTTTGGGTTTAGTCACATTTTTTGGATATATTTTGAACCTTCAAAATTTTTATGCAGAGAGACTTAGTTTTCTTTGCTCTTCTGCGTTTAAACTGGATCATACCACCCAGGTATTCCATGAGGATGAATAAGTAATAGAAAAATGTTTAGATGTTTATATTATGGTGGCTACTATCTACATTACAGAAGTCAGTTGAGCTTTCACATACTCATTTGTATATCAGGAGACACTAGTCTTACCTGAGTTTGGGATTCTGCCAACAGACATCCAGAAGTGTCTGGACTGTAGCTAAGTAAGAGTTACAAAGTTTGGGTGTAAACATCGTGTATATGTATACCACAGTAAGCCACAGTAAGCTAACATTATATTATCCTCTAACAAGACCAATATATTGCTTTCTGCTTCAGAAATCAACACAGGTTTGCTATAGGTTTTTTTTCCTTGCCCACCTAATTTCAGATTGGTTTTATTTCTGTTCATCAATATTCATAGAAGCAAGACAGTTACTTGATTTAAATGGGTACTGTGGCCAGGGAGGGGTTATGTAGTACAGGTAGGGATTGAGTCTACTCCTGAATTCTTTACAGACCCTTGTACTGGAACAGCCTACTGGTACGGAGTTGCAGTCTAGGTCAAAGTGCAAAGGGTTTAGGTTTAAAATTGAATTTATGTACATAAGCCTTTAAATTGTCTTCATGACCACAGTGATTTCCCTCACAGAATCTGATATGATTCAGTAGGTGAGGGACAGTGGTGAAGCTCTAAACATTTCATTTGGTATGTGTTGGTGTCAGTGCAGTTAGGCAGCTCCTTTTCTTTTCTTTTCTCTTCTCGCTTTGCTTTGCTTTGCTTTTGCTTTGCTTTTGCTTTGCTTTTGCTTTGCTTTGCTTTGTTTTTCCTTCCGTGATCCCAACGTTCTTAGGCATTTTGTTCTGCTTTAGGTGGTGTATGCTTTATTTCCAAAAGTTTCACTTTAGGCGCTCTCAACACGGGGACAAAAATTACTGGTGACAGCATTTCTTAGCACGACGCTCCTCCGCAGGAAGGCTGCCCGTGCCAGCCCTCGAGCCCGTGCCGAGCCCGTGCCCGGCCCGCGCCGCCCGCGGCCGCGGCGGTTTCCGAGCAGCGCCCCGCCCGCGCGCGCAGCCGGGGCCGCGGGGGCGGCTCCGTGCCGGCTCGCCCCGCTCCTCGAGCGGGAGGGACGGGGGGCAGGTCCGCGTGTGTTGCGGGAGCGCTGCCGGGATACGCGCCTGTTGTGGGAACCGCCAGGGGCCGAGGGGCAGCCTGCGGGTGTCTGGCGGGCACCTCCGGCAGCCGCATCCCCGGGCTGCCCGGGCGAGCGTTCGAGACCTTCGGGAAAGCCTCGCGCTCGCGGCTTAGAGGTGCCCCACGCCGCTCGCGGGGAAGCCTCGTCCGGCCGCGGGATGGAGCTGGCGGTGAGGGAGCGGCTGCTCGCCGCAGAGAGAGCAGGAGGTGAGCGGGCGGCCGGCCGCTGCCACCGCGCGACCGCCTTTAAAAAGAAGTGAAATTAAAATCCGACTTCAAATAGGAAAACAGCTTGATCCTAATCTTTTTTCTAAATTCTCTTCCTAGTGTGCTAACGTAGGTGACTTTAAATAGTAAGAGAATTGTTAATGCTTCATCTTAGAACTGTGCCTAACTTCGAACAACGTGTGTGTGACATTGTTTCCCTTATACATTCTTAATTTATTTCTGCAGAGGAGAGAGTGGATATCGTGTAGCTCATATGAATGCAATCATGTCAGTACACCTGGAAATAAAAAGTTCTTTATTCCTTTTTAAATTTCAGATGTTCAGGCTTTGAGGAATGCTTATGAGTTAATCAGATCAGCCAGTGAAGGACAATCTGCACTTGATTCAACAGATAACATCAGCACCGATTTATATGTTTTATGTGCTGAACAAGCGCTTCAGGTCTATAATTTATGTCTTTTATCTGTATTAAATAAGAACATGTATATATGCACTGTATTTACAGCTGCTGCAGTTACTATTTTAAAAATCTCAGAAGTACCTGAGGAAAGTATTACACCATTCTGGTTTTGGAGAGCAATAGTTTAAACATGCATTTTCCATTAAAACTCTGTGGTTTGTGAATTTTGTAATTGTACCCAAATTAGCAAGGTGTACTGTAATATATACAAAAATGTCTGCCGTGCCTGTTTTTTCTTGTTATGGAAAACTAAGCATTAAGCAATTTGGTTATGACTGAAGAAAATATATTTGTGAACATCTGTACCAGGCAAAAGAACCCTAATAAAAATAATCATAACCCTGGTCCATTCTAACGATGAAAGGCTGTTGCAAATTGAAATTACTTCCATAAAATGTGGTCAAGTTTTTTAATTTTGAAGTATTTTTTAATATTCAATTTATGATCATAAGTGATTGGGTTTTAAGCAGACAGAGTTTGTAGTAAAACTTTATTTTTTTCCCCCCAAGCTGCAATCCAGTCAAAATCTGTCTGTGGTCTGAAAATTGAGATGGACCACTGACAAATCATGCCTCCTTAAAAAAAAAAAAAAAAAAGAAAAAGACAACAACAGTATTCTCTTAAGAATCTTGTCTTTATGTTAGCAATTGTGTTTAAAAAGGAAACTTTTTTTGGATACTATAAGCAATTCTATGACTGAATGAGAAGCTTTTTAAATAAAGAAACTTTTTTTATCAAATACATTTGGAATGACAAAACTATGCCTTTAATAAATGGTAATAGGCTTATACCAGAACTGGTATGCATCCCTGTGAAATGTTGCTTACATACTGCTGTGGAGTTAGATGTTGCCCTTAATTAGGCATGCATTTAAAAAAGCTAACAATTCTTAATTATTTGTTGCAATTTTTTAAATATTTAAATGCTTTTTTTTGGGTTTTAGCTGGGATATCTGGAAATTAGCAGTGATTGTCTACAGATGTATTTTAGAGGAAGATTTCCTGTGAACCAGTTTCTTGGCAGAGCATATTTGTGCCAGGGCCAGTTGCATGCTCCATGCTCTACAGATAATTTGGTAAGAAATCATGAAGATTGCTCTATATTAAGCTTGGTTTTACAGGTATTTACTCCTATGTTTTTATGTGTTGCTCTCAGTCATTTAAAATACACAAGGACTGTGCAAAAAATCCAAGGAAATATATTAACAAGTAATTTGTGAGTAAACAAAACTTACTGTCTGAATCAGACTAATATTTCAAATATTTTGGAGATGACAAAAAAAAGGATGCTTGTAAACTTTTTCAGGTGGTTGATTGTTTTAAGTCACCCTCTTACCTGTTTACTTAAATATGATACATTCAGACCAAATTAGCTGTAACTGTTAAAATAATCACTGATTTTATTTGGGAAGCATTCCATAGGCTTATGGGAAGTGGAGGACTGAAGAGGCCCTCAGAGAGGTTGTACAGTTCATTTCTGTGGCAGTGTACTTCCAGCACTCATCAGTAACATGTCCATGTAGTACTTGGATGTGGCTTTTTGTAATGATGAGAGATGGTGGCATCTCAGCAGGATACTTCTGCTTCTGTGTATTGCTTTGAGGTGTTACAATTCCCTATATATGAAAAGTAGTTTTTATCTCCTGCTGCTTTTAAAATGGAGTGGGATCTGTTTTCTGTCTTCAGTATTTCACTTGTCAGCTTTGATCATCTGTAAATGATATCTAGCCCCCCCCCCAAATAGCTTTAACAGATGTTTAGAATCATAGAATATTCTGAGTTGGAGGGGACCCACAAGGATCATCAAAGTCCAACTCCTGGCTCTGCACAGGACTACCCCAAAAATCCCGCACTGTGCCTGAAAGAGAATTGTTCAAATGCTCCTTGAGCTCTGTTAGCCTTGAGGCCATGACTACTGCTCTGGAGAGCCTGTTCAGTGCCCAGCCGTCCTCTGGGAGAAGAACCTTTTCCTGATGTCCAGCCTAAACTTTCCCTGACACAGCCCCAGTGGTTCCCTTGGATCCTGTCACTGGTCACAGAGAGCAGAGGTTGGTGCTGCCCCTCCACTGCCTCTGAGGAGGAAGCTGCAGAGTGAAATGAGGTCTCCTCTCAGACTCCACCAGGCTGAACAAACCAAGGGACCTCAGCCAGTCTTTATACGGCTTCCCCACTAAGCCTTTACCATCTTTGTAGCTCATAGTTTGTGTTATTTGTGTTCACAAATATACCTGAGAAAAGTTTTAGTAGTTTCTTTGAATAATGTGTTTGAATTAACTTTCAAGCTAGAATCTTTTCCGTGTTACATTTTCTGTATTGTCTTTCTTCTATGAGCACGTGCAGAATAACTGGTCAGTGGTCACTTTAAAACTTCATGCATGTTTGAAACCAATGTCCAGTTATGTTTCTAAATTAACAAACTATTCTGTTATGTTTTGTGAATCTCAGTCAATATTTGTTGTTTTCTTCTTGGCTCTTGCTAACCTCTTTGAAGTTAAAAATGGTCCCAGATTGTACAGTCCTGGCTTGGTTCATTATGTCATTTGTTGTAATGGTCTTTTAAGACACACTTTGCATCAGTTGTAAAGTTTTTTTCACTGCTGTGTTCCTAGATAATTTATGAAAGTATGAGAGGCCCAACATCTCATGCTGTGTGACTAAGTAATTACCATTCATTTAAAAAAGACAAATTTGTCCTTATTTTGATTTCCATCCTAAGGAATCCTTCTTAATTAAGATGCTTATGTTCTTAAAGGCCAAGTGCAACTTCTCTAGTACATATTTCATCTCTGTTTTTCTCTTCATCTAGGCAGTTCCCATTTATTGCTCAGTACCCTTCTTGTGGGACCCTAGAGCCCAGTAAGTCAGTCCCATGTCTTTTGGAGATTTTAGTTTCTCTTTTCTAGCGTACTGTAGAGACCTCCTCTGGTGTTATCCCATTCCTGCTCATCCAGCTCCACCTTGGCCTTCCTATTTGCACTGCATCTTTCTCTTACACTGTCAAAAATCCCGTTACAATACTATCGCACCCATCTTCTTTACACCCTACCTTCAGGAATTTGTACATACTGATGAGATCTTTCCCCACAAGAGAGATACTTCCGTTCTTTCTTGACCTTTGCAGCTTTGTCTTGGACTCCCCACAGCAACCGTGTCTCTCTCCTGCTGAGGAGCCCAGAACTGGGAACAGTGTTCCTCCCCAGTGCTGAGTAGAAGGGAAAGATCACATCCCTCACCCTGCTGGCCGCACTCCTCCGAAGGCATCCCTGGACACTGTCAGCCTCCTTGGCAGCAAGGGAATGCTGCTGGCTGGTGTTCTCTGCCTTGGTGTCCACCAGGATGCCTAGTTCCTCCTCTGCAGAGCTGGTTCCCAGCTCCTTCAATGATAAAAAGGGCATGCCTGTCACAATTTTCTGTTGACAAATTCCTGTTGGAGCATTTTTGAAGAAAATAATTCCTCGAGATTTTTAATGGGACAAACGAATATAACTTTTTTCCCTGCTGGATTTGCTCTTGGATATTTCTGAACTTTCTTTGCTGAAAGCTTACAAAGTATGCAGCTTTCTAGTATTGGAACATTTCAGTCCTGATAATTAATATTTGGCAGGAATGAAATAAGTTGAAAATACAGTCTTAAAATTTAAAATCAGGAAAACATATAAATAGGCTATCAACCAGTTTTTAGTTACTCTGTTTCTATAGCAACAACTTATTTTGGCGGTATATTTTAGTTGAGATTGTTCTGAAAATAAAATTTATGAAATATGTTCATATTGAAATAGGAAAAGAATCTACTGATTTATAAAATCTATATTCAAATCGCACTAGCTTTTCTTTGTTCTGTTCTAGGAGGAGTTTGAAAAGTTTGTGCTGTTTTTTATGAAGGCAATAGATTTTGCAACCCAGGAAAGAAGGTAGGCCCTACTGGCAGGATTAACTGACAGGATTAACTAAATCCCAGGAAATGCTGCTGATCTGTCTTTTCAATTGTTTGTCTTGATTTTCATTAGGTAGCATGGAGTTGTGTTGTTTGAGGTTTTCCTTTAGATTTCTCCTTCCATTTTGTAATTTCTGTTACTGTTGTGTGTGCTGTAACAACATAAGGATACTGCAGTCTTACATTACAGGATGAAAAATCCTGTTTAAAGCTGTTAGATATCTCAGCATTTCTTAACCTTTTATAGTTATGATCTATAGAATGAAAGCAACATGTTAGCTTATTTTTAAGTGGTTAATTATTGAGTATAGCTACAAGAGTTACCATATTTTTCTTGTGCTGTACTTGTCTTCTCAGTTCTTAGTCAGGATTGCCTCCAATGAAAAGTCAAACTTGCACTTTTTAACTTCTTAGAAGTGTCTTACAGTACTCAAGCTGTAATTTTATGTTTATTCAAGTTCATGAACTACTAAATTTTTTTTCATTCTTGTTTTTTCAGGTATTTTTTTTTGGTATATAATGCCTCAGTTCTTTATTGGCAACTTGTGAGGCCATTTCTTAAGCCTGGATTCCGTTATTGCCTTATTCCCAGCCTTTCACAGATTGTTGCAGCATTAAACCAAATTGAAGAGCAAGACAACGAATGGCGAGCAGAACTCATGATGTAAGTTTAATTGTGTATTTTCATATGGGCATTCTGTAGTCCTTTTGGGACTGCTACCTGAGGTAGCCTTTAATAAGGCACATTTCACTGGTAGTGTTGTAGATGTATTTATTGTGAAAAGCTTAATTTATTACTTTTTAAAGAGACAGAAATGTACTGAACATAAAAAGGTGCTTCATTTCTATATTTACTTTAAGCTTCAAGTTTTAGTGACAGAGACAGCAGTGCCCTAGATCGGATCTGAAGTTCACAGTAATTTTGGATGTAGTGTTTGAGTCATTGATAGCAATTGGAAATAAATGATGTATAAATATCAATGTATTACCATTCTCGCATTTCCTGAGCAAAGTTGGAGCATAAACCTTGAGATAACTGTACTGAAAAAAACCCGCCATTTTTATGTGCAAAAGGAGGAGTGTCTATGTAATTTTTCAAGATACCACAACCTTTTGGCAGAGATGTTTTGATCCCCTAATCAACAGACTGATTCCAGTTCCTCTTGCACTCTTACCATAGTTTTTTCCCTTTCTCTTTGTGAACTTTTCTGTTTCTGTGGTCGCTTACTGTGTTTTGTTGCTATGTAGCATTTTCTTTATAAACTGAAACTGGAGGGAAGTAACAAAACATTCTGGGGGGTGTGCTAAGAACTGTCTGTAATACCATGCATGCAGTTTCCTGGTATCAAACTCTTGCTGGGGTGTTGATGAAAACAAACAAATGCACACAATGTGTTTGTTTTATAAAAATAATGGTTGTCTTTTTTATAAGTTATATTTATTAATAAAATTTTTTACATTATGATTATTGTTGTTGTTCATTTATATTGTGGAGTCACAGGCTCTTTTTCAGTCAAATCAGATAAAGTATAGAAAATCCAGTAAATATATTGCTGTTCCCAGTGTGAATAGTTTTCTTTTGCTAAATGGCTTTTACATACTAGCCTTTCCAGTAGTTAAGGGAGAATCTCAGAATACATCTCACAGAAATGTTTTTCTCATACACTTTTAAATAATTAATCTCTTTAATTCCAGGTATCTTGTTGAGAAAAGTTTTCACAAAAAACCTCCAAATTTTCCAAGATTCTTTTTGTGATCTGCACTAAATATGTGTATATATCTGGAAGAAGCAAAAATGTCGAAATTGGAGGGTCTCTTCTGCGCTGAGTCAATGCTTTATAGCACTAATTGCTTGTACTGCATTTAGAAGTGGTATCTTGAATACAAAGAGTGTTAAAAAATATAACTAAGGATTATTTTGTAAAGTGTTAATAAATATTTAATACAAACATTTATTTGATCTGCAGAAATTTACTTGAGTGCTTCCTCGATGCTTCGAAACTGAAAGAAGCGAAAGAGTTTTCATCTACTGCAGCAGTCTTTATTAAGGAAAAGGTTCCAGATAAATACTCTCAAATATTTTCTTTAATGGTAATGATGAAAAATATTTTAAATTCCCATTAAGACAGGAGCTCTCTCTACATTTCATAAGATCATAGTTATAATTGTTATATAAGATGTTTTCTTTGTTTAAATTTTTGTGGTCTACTAAACAATTGAGTAGATATGCTAAGATTTGCATGACTTGTATATTTTTGATACTATAAACTAAAGAGCTCCCTGCTGCTCCTTGTTCTTTTGACACATCATAATATAATGGGGATAACTGTGGCTAACCCTAAAAATTCTGTTTGGGATTAATTACTATTGAAAGAGAAGGTGTAGTGAGAGCAATTTAACCTGACTTATGGCACTGAGGGCATATTTAGTATCTGTTTAGTATTTCCCATGCTGATTCAGCTTCAGTGATTCAGCTTGAACCCTTTAAATAATTCTGAAAATTGGAGGATATGACAATGGTTCACATTTCTTGCATGCCCTTAATTTAGGAAATAAGAGGGTGAAGACAAATGTGGCAAAAGCAGAAAGAGGCAAATAAAACTCTGAAGTTGTGTGCAAGCATATTTTCTTTCATTCTACTACACTGTCTGTTGTCTTTTTCTGTCTACCCCCCAATCACTGCATTCCGAAAGTGTATGTTTTTATTACAAATTTCTCTAACATTTGAATTAAGAGAATCAATATGCAGCACTCTAGAGGTGTGATAATAATGAAGCAATCACCCTGGGGCAAGCTTGAAATTGCTTTTGTATTTTGACAAGAATTATTGAGCAGAGTCTTTTGACAATGTCCTTAAAGAGAAGAATGAAGTAGTTCTAAAACTGTGCTTGGGCTACACAAGTATGGTCCAAGCTACTGAGTGCTTTAGTAGCAGCATACTGGAGTCCTGCAAAACTTAGTGTTCCAGTACAGCTTAAGTAATCAGTTTTGATAGGTGTGGGCAGTCAGTGTGAAAGTCAAAAGAAATTATCTGCACACTATTAATGCATAACTCTACAGCTAAATTGAAGTAACTGCAGTTTACTGTAATGTCTTAATAATATTTCCCCCCTGCCTGTAATCTATAGGTACAGATGAAATTTAATTGTCTCAGCAATGATGAAATTATTTCAGAATGAGTTCTACCACATGGTGTTAAAAAATGCATTAATTAGGATTCTAACTCAGAAGGTAGTTCCACATTTATATTTCTGCTAATAGTTCTGATCCTGACTCTTGGAAGGTCAGTATAGCTCTAGTGGGTGATCTTTCTATTATCTATGCAGAACAACATAGATTATTGTAGTAGCCACATTGCCTTCAAAGTCCATGAAAACAGTCAACATACCTGCTTTATTTTAGCCCTGGTGAGTGTTGGTCCTTTGCTAATTTAATCAAATAATAATTTAATTGTTATTTCATAGGTGTATCACAAACTAATGGATATTTCCCAGGTAGAGAAGGAGATACAAAATTCCATCTGTCTTTCAGTTATTTATAAAATGCAGATGTTAAAGTTGTAAGTATGAAAATGTATCCTTTCACTTTCACTTTGATGCTGCATATTACCGAGGTAGGATCAGGTTCAGGGATCCCATATGCTTGTAGAAAAAAGTGAGCTGGAGAGTTTAATTCCTCAAAAGGAAAATCATGATGACAGTTTGGGTAGTAACAGTCAGGTCTGTCTAAACAGCCTTATCAAAAAAGTGAGCTAGTTCTTTGGGAATGTAGGGATTAGTGTGTTGTACAGATATTGCCAGGAGAAAGAATTTAGGAGTCTGAAAGACATTTTCATATCAAATGGACTCCAGTTCCATCCCCATGCTGTGTACAAGAAAGTAAAGATGAAGTGGGGAAATCACCTAAAATACAATGTACAAATCATGGAGCATAATGCTTTTTAAATTCTTTAATTTTTAAAGGTATAAGAAAAATTTGAAAACTAGACTTCATAGCAAAATCTCATGTAATTTTTTCAGTGTCTCAAGATTTCCCCATTTTAAAAATATTGATTCTTTTCTTAGTAGCAGTGGATTAATTTATACTGACATTATGAGAAAGGAGTCTTGCACAACTTTTTTTTTGATTCTGGAATAAAATTTAGTGTCCGAAATATTAATTCACATTCTGAAGTTAGATTTTATTGATTTTTTTTTTCTTGCTATTTCAATATCCAGGTAGCCCACTGATACCGTGGAATAAGAGCCATCCATTCTGAAGTTAGGAGAGTTATTTCAAATTTTTAATGCAATAACATTTCTCACGAAAAATTATGACCCATCTCCTCATATGTTGCAGGCAGTGGGACACAAATGTATTTCCAAGTGATGCCACCGCAAATCTGAATTCTTTATATGTGCTTTTGAAACAATATGATGTACCTCCAGCATCTGTTCTCAGTGTGAAGTGAGTTTTATTTGTCATAGTCCTCTGGAAATTGATGATGAAGCTGATCCTTCTTCCATTGAAGTCTGTCAAAATTCCTGATGACCTTGCAGAGATTGAACTCTTAGTTGTTTGTGTTGTGTTAACACACAGGTCATCTTAAAAAAGGACAAAATCCTATTAAGCTTTATGAAAGAACCCAAGATTAAATATCTTTTTCCATACAGCTTGTATAACATGATTAAATCTTGTCATATAATATGTTATGCAGTTATCATATATATTATATATATATATATATATATATATATATATATATCATATAATCATGTTATACAGTTTGTATAACATGATTAAATCTTTCCATAATAATTTCTTGTTGATAAAAGGAGATTTTTAGAAGGTCTTAAAATTGACATGTACTTTTCAGACTGTAGTTAATTTTTACTTTTCCTGGGACTCTTCCCAGCTCTTCAGCATAAGTTTGAAAGACTAAACTGACCACTATTCCAGTAGTTACAGCTGTTATATATGGAAGTAATACTACATTTTTACTTGTTAAGGTAAACACTCTTTGACAAGATGCAGATATCTCATCACTTCTCCTGTTCCAGACAGTACACGATGCTCATCTGGTTATTTACAGACGTCCGAACAGTTAGAACATAGTCTCCATCTCTGTTCTGTGTTCTTAGTTCCTGGGTAGCAGACTGATGATTTAACTGCTTTGTGTGCCAATTCATTGAATTGTGTTTCCAAAATTTTCTGCAGTCTGAAGTTTCTTACTTCACCATGTGTGTGCTTCATACATTTCATTCTGTATTTCTTGCCTTCTTCAGGGACTGTTTGTGCAGACTGCATAGGAGTATGCTAATTATTTTCCATAAACAGATTAACATTTTTCATGTAGCCAACTTTGAACTCTTTATTTTTTCCTTGTTAACTGTGAGCATTACTAGTATAATTATAATAATGATAGTTACAATAATATTTAACATTATAATAATAATTCCTCTAATGGTCATATGACTTTAAGGTTTTCAGACACATTGCACAGTTACTTTCAAAGAGTGTTTTTTAAATTCCATGGAAGAGCAATATCAAAATCTCTGAAAGGTTTTTTTGTTTGGTTTTTTTTTTTTTCTTTTTGTATTTTTGAAGGATTCCTTTGATTCTGGAATTAGCTCATTTTTCTCTGAAAGTAAACTGCACTGAGCTTGCAGCTCATTGTATACTTGATTTGAAGAGCGCTCCAATTACTGTAAGTTTTAATTATGTGGGTTTGGAATTTTTTTACACACACCCCCATGCTCCCACACCCTTTTTGTGTTTACAATTTAAAAATAGTACTAGTGGTTCTGCAGTATTCTGTCCATCTATATATTGTTTATATATTCAATGATATAAATAATTATTGTGATACTTGATCTATTCCTAACCTAGAGAAGTAGATGCAAGGTCAGAAAGTAGGCTGTGGGTGCACTAGGGTGATTAGCAGTGCAGTTTATTTTGTCAAATAAATATTAACTGTAAATTTTTGCTATGTTTTTAAAATGTTACCTGTGCAAGAGTTTGATAGAAGTTAAATTCCAATTTCTATTATAACTTTCCCACTTAGAGTTACTCATAAAATTTAACTTATCCTCACAGAATTGTTTTTTTTAATTCCAGGTGTCTGATTCAGGGACATTATTCTGAACATTTCCTGAAAGTCTAAAATCATATACAAATCCATAGCATTCTGCTGGAAGATGTGCTTAAATCCCCTAGATCAAAAATTTACAAGGATTTAGTCTAAGTATTTGTGTAGACAGTAGTGGGAAATATCTGTGTGTGGCAGCAATAGAGAAACTTGGTTTCTATTTCCACATTCTCCATTGGAGTTAATGTGTTTTTAAGTGACCATCTTCTGATTGCCCAGCATCATTTGACAGTGATTTCTTGTTATAGTAGAGTAAAGGAGATCTATGTCAAAATTTCAGTTCCTTATCTTTTGCCAAGTACTGGCAAATTTCTCAGTCATGAATTCCATCTCGGTCTGTATTTGTCACTAAGTTTTTCACGATCTCTTTTCCAGTCATGGGGATGTTCAGTTACCAAGGGTCGTGCTGAGTGATTTGATAATAGTCAAATAATTATAATCATCAATTTTCATAATCATAATGAATTAGGAATGGAGAGGCTGTCTAAATTTCCTTACTACACCAATTTAACCCAAATACAGCATAACTTAGGTGTTTCTATTATCCATACATATAATTCATATGATTTAATAGTCAGCTCTTTCCTAAGCTGTTAATACTCTAACCTCATTTTTCACTTAAAAGTTTCACTGCCCATCAAGCTGAATCCTTTCTGTCTTGACTAGCGCCTGTTTATTCCAAGCATGTACCTTTTTAATAACGTTAATGAGTAAATGGAAGAGGGCAGATTTAAGTCAGATATTGTGAAAATATTATTGCTTGTGATAGCGGTGAGGCCCTGGCACAGGTTGCCCGGAAATGCTGTGCCTACTCCATCCCTGGAAGTGTTCAAGGTCAGGTTGGACTGGGTTTGAGACATATTGGGACAGTGGAAGGTGTTCCTGCCCATAGCAGGGTGTTGGAACTGGATGGGGTTTAAGGCTTCTTCCAACCCAAACAATTCTGTGATTCTATGATTCTATTAGAACTGAAATAAAATTCCTATATAGGAGGAATCAGGCTTTTCTTACTGCAAATTCTGGCAATGAACAGCTTAAATATTATTTTGCATCCTCCAGTAAGTAACAAGTGACTGCAGTTCAAACAACAAATTCTATTCCCTTTGTACCATTGCAGTTAACTGGCTAGTATAGTGGGATTTTCAGTAGGAAAGTACAGTGCTGTGTTACTGTAATTGCATGAGTTTAACCTTTATGGTATTACTTTTTAATTATTGAAATTAGCATTTTGTATATTAATACTTTGTAGGATCAAGGGAAACTTATTGAGATAGAATGTCTGGAATGTGAATATGAAATGAAGAAAGATAGCACTGAAATTGTGACTTATACCAAAGGAATTGTTGAGGTACATTCTTTAACTTTGAGAAAAAAGTAAAAGTTTTAATTTTTAAATGTGGAATATTGCATTTGACTCTGTGTCTTAATTACATTATACTGGTAAGGAATTCTTTTAACCCTCATACTCTTTTCAATTGGACTTCCAAGAAGGAAATGGAGAAAAATAAACCACAGTTGTGTGTTGCTCCCTTAAGTCTTGTGTCTGACCGTAAAGGTTCATAATATATTGCTTTCCAAGAGCAAAGATGGCAGCATTGAGGCATGTTTTCATATTTTGCCTTTATAGGACCTCTTCTCATGGAATATCTTGGGTTGGAAAGGACCACTAGGGATCACTGAGTCCATCTCAACTGTGATTGCATGTTATGGTCAATCTCATACAAATTCTTACGTCAGAGAAATGTGGATTGTTCCTGATAAATTGTCACACTAGGAAGGATTTTCTTGAATTTCTGTGGTTGGTTGGCTCAGTTGTAATTCAGACCATCAAAGTTAGAAACCCAAATATCAATATTATCAATGGTATCAGAGAGATACCTATAATGAGCAGTTTAGACCGGTTGTTAGAGTCACCTTAATTTCCTGCAGTGGGAAGCAGGAATATATTTAATGGAAATTGGTAGTGCAAAGACTTACTCCTGTCTAGGGCTGTTACCATTCTGGAGTTCAGAGATTCCACTCATCTTTTGGAAAAAACCCTCTTGTTAATTCTTATGAATTCTTCATAATGTGAAGCACTACTAATACTAAAATGTGAAAAGGTATTTAGGTATTTCTAAACTTTAAGTGTACAGTGTATGCAGTTGGAGAGGGATTTTGTTTGATTTTTTCCTGATTTTTTTTTTTTTCTTTCATAGCCTCTAAAAATAACATAATAAATGACAAGTCTGTTACTGTAGATAACATTGGCTTCTGGATTTAATAAGAACCAAGTTTAATTGACAGTATGTCAAATTCCATTCATAATATTTCTTTTTTTCCTCTTTTGTACTGCATCAGTAGCTGAATATGAAAAAAAAAAAAAAAAACCCAAAATGGCTAAACCTTCTGAATTCGCAAGTATTCACATTTATCAATTTTTGTTTATCACAAGAATGGGGAGTAGCTGACAGACTTCTGCCAGAAATATGTGATAGCAGCCTGGAGCACCTAAAAGAAATACTCCTTAGTTACAGATGCCTGTTAGGAAAAAAAAAAAGAAAAGAAAAAAAAAAAAAAGGAATTATTAAGAAAAAAGTTTCCAAAGTTTGCTGACTGAGGGACTGCTTTCTACTGAAAACAGTCCTAAGATTAATATTTGGAGTAACATGTAAGAAATTCCATTTATTAATGCACTAGTGCTAATTAATTTTTCATGTATGTAGGCTCAGCTGAAATTGATCAAAAATCTCGAATTTAAGTTAAAACGTGCAGTTCAGTTGGGAGATCCTGGTGTGATTCAGGTTGTTTGTGCAACCCAGTGGAATCTGTGCTTATCACTGCTACAACACAATTTGCATCAACATGTGCGAAAGCCATTGATCTCAGTTGCTGATGTCCTTGAAGAGATTGACAGGTAATTTTCAATGCTGTGTAGTTTTTGAAAGGTCTCAAAGCATCAAACTCATTTAAAAGCTCAAGTTCTTTGATATTAGGTGTCTTTGAAAACTTTCCCCTAGCTTGTAATAAATCTGTGTCTGCATGTTGCATACATTTCCCTGTTAATTATTTAAATGTATGTTCCTTTCAGGCACAATCTTACACTATTTAATGACCTGTAACAAATATTGAAATATTTTAGGAATTTTAAAATACTCTAATTAATCAAAATTATGTAAGAAAATTCCAAAGCTGCAGTATATGTATTGGACTGTGGTCTAGATTCTTGTGTTAACATCACTTTTGTTGATTACAAAAATAAAATTCAAAAAATTGCTTCTGAAAAAACATAATGGCTTCTATATTACATGTCAAAAAAAAAAAGACTCTTCTTGCAAGATACTATTTTTTGTATCTTTGGTGATACTCCTTTTTAATTAAAAAACTTAGTGTATTAATAAAACTTTTTTTTTTTTGAGGTATATTCTTCTCTTTGCTATTATGCTATACTTAACCTTAAGCACCTAAATATTTTCACATTTTTAACTTGAATTGAGAAGTAAACATTACTATTTGTTACATTGTTAACTGTGGACCTATGCATCGCCTGACTGTTAAGAGCAGAGATCAGATCCTTTTCAGTAGAGCGAGTCGCAATTGACACAGTCTGCCGTTTGAGCAGGACAGTAGGTGGTTTCTGCTGCATGTATTGCAGAGGAAGGTGAGGAATCTAGTTTCAGTGTTTTAAAATTTTTTTTCAGTTGCATAAAGAGTGGATATACACATGCATGAAAGCACTATATTGTATTACTGTGCTGCTATTCTGTTTCCATATAGAGAATTCAAGATCAGCATAGGCAACTTTGAAATGTTAGTAATGGCAATTTTCTACTGAAATACTGCAAGGAGATTTTGGAGAGATTTGGCTTTGTGGGTTTATCACGTGTATATTCTTAATAATCTGGCAGGCTCAGCCTCAATTCTGATGTGGTACTGTTTCTAGAGACTGAATGAAGTAATTTCTGTCTATTAATTTGCCTGTCTTAATTTTTGGTTTGATTGCAGCATTAATTATGGCTGCTTTGGTCCACAGGAAAAGGGTGGTACTTGCTCAGTCAGGCTGGCTCTGCTGTGGACATACATTAGTTCTATGGCATGATATTTGATAGGCTTGAAAACCTTTCTTCTCTCTCTTTTTCATAACATTGCTTTAATTTATCTGTTTTTTTGTTATTCTTCCTGAAATATTCAGTAGTAGTATGTAGAGCTCTGAGCTGTCATGAGCAGCTTCCCGGGGCAGGTGATGGGTAGGGAGCTGGGCGTACCTGAGCCTGGAGAGCGTGCAGTTTTTGGTGAAGGTATGCTGGCTTCATAGAGTACTGTCTACAGCACCTGGGTAGAGACTGTACTTAGAGTGAACGTGTATGCCTGAGGTGAGCCACATCTTTAAAAGAGCTGAGCAAATATGACCAGGGCTAGAGTTTCAGGAGTATTAGCATCTACTTAAACGTTAGGAGCAGAGAGTGAACTTTTGACAAAAGTCCTTATTCAGCACATTATAGTTTCTCTGTCAGTTAAGTATTTTTGAAAACCTCTTCACCTGATTTGCACACCTAAGCAGCACTGAAAAAGAGTTCTATAAATATGTAAAGACCAGTTAGTCCACAAGATGTGTTGCTTTCTCCTGCAGGGTCAGTGAAAGTAATATGCAGTAAAATTTTCTTATTAATTTCAGTTAAAAAGGCATGATAGTGAAAATGAAAGCAACAAGTCAGTTAAAAAGAGAATATAAATTTTAATACTACAGTCACTTTTAATTATTGAGTTTCACTTTCGGGTGAGTTTTAGGTCTAGGAATTTTAGTGTGCCTTATTTTAACAGTTTACACTTAAATTTGTAATCTTTAGCACGTTGATTTTGTTGCGTTGTCAAGTTCATATGGAAATAGCTCGTATTGAAGAAGATGGGGATAGACTAGAGGCTGCTCTGGAACATTTGCAAAAAGCTATGCACCTGAACTGTGGGCAGTATCAAGAACATCTAAGACTGAGTTTTAACCGCCTTCGTTTGAGTGCTATGCTGTACGAGTCACCTGAGCATCTAGAGGATCAGGCGGTAATGCTGATTGAACAGGTGAGTATGGAGAATGAAGTCTGTAGCTGGATAGGCTTGCTTATTAAATTCCAGCAGGGGAGAGACAGCTGTTTAGTAGAACTGCATATTAGTAGAGCCAGCATCAGTTTGTTTTCAGCAAACTGTCTTTGCTTTGTTGCCTTGAAGTGGTTGTGCTGCTTCACAGTCTGAAGATCATAATAAAGGACTTTTTTTCCCAATTCTTTCAAAGCTTATTTCTTGGGAAAGGCAGGAAGTTGTTAACTAGCAGAAATATCAGGAAAAAAAAATAGCTGTTGCCAATAGTTAGGATTTCAGGATTTCATTACATGAAACACTTTCATGTAATGAGAAGCACAGTGTCCAAATTGCTAAACGTCCTAGCTGGCTATGAGATAAATCAATATCATGTGGCTGCCACTAAATAATATACTCTATAGTCACAATGTGGGCACTGTCAAGGGTTACTGCATCTAATTCTGTTGTGCTGCCTTAGCACCTAACAAAAATCATACTGGCAACTGATTGTTTTCCTGGTTTAAATGCTTTTCCATACAAGCTTACTCAGTTTATATGTTGCTTTAGAAAACCCCTCCTCCTCTGACTTTAGTTAGTTCTTAGCAGACCAGGATTTATAAAATTTTTTAGCAATTCCTAGTTACTGCAAACTGGATATGTTACTGTTGGTTGTAAATAAATTCTGTTCTTTGTTTGAAAAGGTGTAACATAATGTCAGGTTATATACTGAGGAATATACTCCAAAGATTCATGAGAAGCAGAAACGGCACTTTGTATTAAATTATCTGTGGTGTAATCATGTGAATATCAACAAAAGTTCCACAGTCACTTTCAATGACAGTCATGCTGTTGAATGATGTGTAAGATACCTAAAGATACACAATCCCTATGGGTATTTTTTGGTAGTTGCAAGTTATATGATGTGTATTCTGTTATGTTCAGTAAATAAGGTCTAGCTGGAATATAAAATGAACCTTATAACAAGTTCTTTTCTTTATGTAGGCCAAAAGGGGAAAACAAAAGGATAACATGAGGAAAAAGAGATCACTTCTGGTAAACGCAGGTCTTGCATTAGCTCCTGACACATTTCAAAGAGTCCTTGACAGTGAAAATGAAGCTAAAGGTAAAGTATGTGCCTGTGACTTAAAGTTACTAACTTTTCTTTGCACACTCTTAAAGGCTGGATATAGCATCTAGGGACAGCATATAGGGGATATTGCAATACAGATGAAGTGATAGTTCTGCTGAATTCTGTGCCAGACTTCCTATTATTTTCACTAGGGATAAAAAAGGTGTATGGTGATACTGGAAAATTTGTTGATTTCCCCTCCAAATTCCTCTGAATCCTACTGTTGTGCTGTATTGTGCTTTAAGTAGTTCTATTTTCACTATGTACAATTCCTGAATGTTTTTAACGAAGGTCATTTTTAAGTGGTGTTTTCAGAAATTTCACCCAATAATACCCAGTGTTAATTACACTGGGTATTCTTTCTATATTGTAATTGTCTTTCTCTTCTAAGATCTTGCCTTTGAGAGCTCTAGTTTTGCACAGAAATTTAGGTGTGAATTCATTATTTACTTTCTAAAACATGGAACATAAATGGACACATTCCTCATGCCCCAAACAGAAAAACAAAATCAGTTTGTGATTATACAGCCTCTGGTTGAGGAAGAGTGCGTAGGGAACAGACTTTCCAGACAATCCAACAGTTTGCTTTAACTGTTTTGTACTATCTTGGCAATAAAGCAAGTATATGTATGTGACTAATTTTACTAACTTTGAGTAAAACCAGTGTACTCCTGCACTAGAGATTATGTTGGAGGAAGGGAATGCTACAGAAAGAGTCCTGTTGCTTCCAGAGCAGCCTGTGTGTGCTGTGGAACACCATGCAGCTCGCTCATGCTGTCTGTTCAGCCAGGCCACAAAGTTCACCTTGCATATCCCCATTTCAAACTTGATCAACTAATCACTTACAAGCCAGGGTCATATTTACAGATCACCTATTCCACTCTGCAGTCCTTTTAAGAATGTGAAAACTATGTGTTGCTGGAAAACATTTTCATAGGTTATTCAAAGTGATAAAATTTATTGTATTTGTGAAATGAAGATAATTAAAATAATGGACATCTTGCTGTTAAATTTTAACTTGAGAACTGTACAATTACTTTTGAAGTTCCTCTGAGAATAAATCTAAGCACACATTAGCCTTCCAGGTGGAGTCTTTAAAATGAGCAAGATTATTACAACATTGAAGCTATTACAAAACTTCTTTTGATATAATATTTATCAAATTTTGTTCTGAAAACTTTCAGTTGTTTCTTAGGCTGTCATCCAAGCAGTGAGTTTTTGCTTTTTCTATGGCTTAAGTTGCCCCAAGCTGAACACGTGTATTGAAGGAGTAAGAAAATACATATGCAAATTTATTATATTAAATGTACATAGGACAGAACATCAGACTTATATGGTTATTTTTTCATTTCAGTTGCATTAAAAAACTTTCTGTTTTCAGAAAGAGTGTGTACTTTACATATTACGTGGTTCATTTGCTCTTGAATGAACCTAACTAGAACACTACACGTCCTGTCAGAAAAGAGGTGTATTTGAGATATCTGGATACTAAACAAGCATAGATCAGTTTTGAATGGGACAACTGTATTTCAAGATACAGGAAAAAACCAAAATAGTTGCTGGTAGAGTACATGATTTTATGTTGGTTGATTGGATTGGGGAAAGCTTGAAGAAATGAGAAAAGGGCTGGATTTTGAGTGTTTCAGCAAGGAATTATGGATCTAATTCCTTGCTGTTCTTCTGGATTTTAAAATTTCTAATATATAAAAACTACCATTAATTTTTATTTCTTTACCAAGTTTTCTCAGGTAAAAGTAATAGTCAAATAAGCTACCTCTGTGCCAAAGCCCAACATCATACTAAAAGTGTGGAGAAAGTTGATGAACATTTGAAACACTTAAGAAATGGAAATGGCAGAGAAAGGTAATTGCTACAGACCTGAAGTGTCTCTTTCATCTTTTGTAGAAGTCTTTAAGAGGAAAGGTTCTGTCTCAGCGGTTTTTAGTGGGTGGTACCTTGTAAGAGGTTGAATGTTTCAGCCTCTGGCAACGTATTGAAGCGTGTGTATAATTTCTTGTCCGGAAAGCTCTATTACATTTCCATGCTATGCAGAATTGTATTCTTTCCCTGTTTCTATCCTGTTCTTTCACATGCACACTTAAACTCACCTGTTCTATTGATATGAGCCCAACTTACAGAGGGATGCATGGAAAAGTCTTGTACTTGATGAAGAATTGATACTTGCAAGTGTCTTTTTAAGTCCTTGTACCTAAAAAGCACAGGATGTGCTACAACTTTTTTGGTAAAAAAATTAAGTAGTTCATTCTGAGAGTCAGAAAGATTAATCTGTAGAAAAATGACAGGTTTAATTTTGACTATTTATATATCCTTTTGTCATTCTTTAGTTAAAAGGATGTGTCTACCTTTTTGCTGCACTAAAAATTCCTCTGCTGAAAATTGCGGCAGTTGTTTCTAAAAGATTCTAAATCCAAACTTGTTTTCAAGACTTATTTTTAAATTCTCAACATTAGTTTTGAAATATTTAGTTTACTTTGTGAGATAGAAAATGAGGGTTGTCGCACATGTTTTGAAACTTCAATAGAACTACAATCCAAGAGAAGAATTCTGTCTCTTGGAATGCTGAAGACATTATTTTTAGTAGATAAAGTAATAGTGTTGCCTTTGCTACTGACAAGAAGTCTTCAATTTATTAATTTTGATTAGATGTAATTTTTTTTCCTGATGGCCATCATTATTGACATGATAATTTTTGTCAGTCCTGAACTGTGGAACCTAATCCTGCTTATTAACTAATTTTATTTATGCTTTTTCTTGGGTAGAATTATACTTTGGGCAGATTTGGCAAAAGTTGCATGTAAACAGGAAGTGTGGGATGTCTGCCGCGCAGCATGTAGATTTTGCCTCTTGTATGATGATATTTTGTTTCGGGAGGTAACAAAGCATAAAGCAAGTAAGTGAAAAATAATTTTCAATGTTGTAAGGAACTTTTTAATAATTTATTTAAGTTATTAAAAGGAATCAGACAATATTGTTTTCTTTCCTCCCATTCCCAACGTTCCCTGAATTTCTTTTCTGGCACTGCATGTTGGCATACATGGAATATTCTTTCTACTTCCAAATCTAGAAATCAGACATTACATTTTTTTTGTAGAAGCCATACTCTGCTGTTAGAAATATTTCACCAGTGCTGTAGAGAAGCACTTCTATGAAACGCATCTACCTGTCTTAACAACAGAGGCGAATGGTCATCTAGGTCCATATCATTCATGCCTGATGGAGCTGTAGAAAAATGGGTTGTAAGTCACTTAGTATGACGCTCTCGTGTTAACATTTTTTACCCTTTAATCTCCTATTAGTGAGCGGTTCCTCTGAGGTATCCAACATTGTACCTTATTCCCTGAGGGTCTGCTGGAAACCTAGCACACATTAAGAGTTTTTAACTTGGGGAAAAGCACTTTCAAATCACTCTCTGCTTACTGGCTTTTAAAAAAGTTGGCTTTGTCAGGGAATTTGTAAAACTCACATTTAAGAATAGATGAAATGTTTTTTCTTTTCACTAGCCAAAGTTAATTGAACCTATTCCACATTTTTTTCAAGGTCCACTTAAAATAACACATCAGTTTGCTGGTTTTCTTTCACAAGTTTTGTATCTTCAGACTAGCCATGTTTAGTCTTTTGTCTTCTTTCCAAACAAAATAAGGAAAAAATAAGTACACTTACCAGAAACTGAAGGCAACCATGTGCCAAAACCATCATGAATAGAAAGTGGAGTGTTATTAGAAACTTTGTGTTTATATTAAAACAATCTTAATCTTTTCTCTTCATTATTAACTAAAGAAAAAGAATGCTGTTTTTACTCTTTACAAACGTGTGCATTACCAGAAAGTCAATCCAGTCCATGATTCAAATGCACAAAGACTTTAGCCTCTGCATAATCCAGTTCTATGCTCCACTTCCATTTATGGAATAAAATTGAAGTAGAGGCCATGGAGTCTATTCACACTGAAATTTCAGTATGCATACTATGACTGGAGCAAGTTCTTTGCTGCAAATATTGAAGATTATAAATTAATTAAAATGCAGCAAAATCACAGGTAAGAAATGCCTCAATACTGCTTGGGAACAGGTTTTGAGTGCAATAAATCGTAATAATGTGAAAGTTACTTGAAATAGTTAAAAATCTTTTCTTGCTAACTATTCCATGTGAATTTAAGAATTATCTAGGGATTTGTAAATTTAAAAATGAAGATGATGATTTGCATGGAAATAATAATGGGTTTATTTATTTTTAGCACAAAGAACAAAGAAGAACACAGCTAGTGCAACTATGATGATTGATGGTCAAGGTGACAGCTCATCAGGAGAATCATTGCTGCCTGCTAAATCCTTTTCTTTTGAAGCAGATTTACTCAGAATACTAGCAGAAATAAGATTTATTAATGCAGAGGTAAATAAATTACACAAGTGTCATTCATATTTGTTTCATTTTGTTTTATATACAAATCTTGAAGCACTGGAATTTTGAGTTAAGTTATTTTCTATCTTCCTAGGAAGTAAAGGAAGTGGTTTCATGAAGCAACCTTATCAAAATACTGTGTGAAAGTAACTGTAGCAATAGTTTTATTGCAGGTGCTGATAACACTACAAGAGATTCTACTGTAAATTTTTTACATCTGACATTACATTTCTGGATCCTTGAAGTTCCAGCATGATTGAAAAACTTAAATATATAAATGATGGGTTTTTCTCCATGTAATTATTTAGTAAAATTAGCTGTAGACAATTTTAAGCTTATGAAGTACTGACCATTGTACTTGATATACTTGTACATGCCTGTACAGCATTTGAAAAAACATTTTGGTTTTATTTTAATTTTTGAAGAGGTAACAGCACTATTATGAAGTAATAGTCTGTTTTTACAATGATAACCTGGGTAGACAATTTATTTCTCTGTGTCTTTTCAGGCAACTGTTCATTTATTGAGGTTGCAGGGAGTCAAACTGAATGATCATGCTGTACCTCCAGAGGCAACATACCAGTGTCGTCCAGGATATCTTCCTGACAGTGATCCAGAATGGAAAACATACAGGTACTTTTTTGTAATACATATCAAGGGACTCATTATTATGGGACACCAATGATAAGTGCAAAACCTGTTACTGTTTACAGTAACATTACTGTTTCTCCTTAGTAAAATTGTCACCAGATTCTCCATTTTTGTGGGTAGTCATGGGAAACAGGAAAAAGATCTAAAAAATAGTTTGAGATATTTTTTCTTAGGTTTCCTTTCATTCTGGAGTGTGGATTTTTCATTTAACATTTATTTCTCTGAAACTAGAAGCTAGTGTTCCCAGCTGAAAAATAATTAAATTCTTGGACATTGACACTTAGAGAATTAAATTCTGGATTTAAAAATATGTTTCCTCAAATCAAAAAGCACTTTTTGTCTTGCTTTATAGCTCCTATACATACAATGATTTCATAGTACTGAATGCATACGATGAATTTTTCCAGTTTGCAAATCTAGTGTGCTCCATCCAATCAACTGAAATGAATTTGGGAGAGTAGAATATAGCAAGTACTCTTTTTTACTTGTCTGACATGATTATTTCTTGTGAAGGAGAAGAAGGAGGAGAGAGATTTCTGAAGATGATGCTTAGACTCTGTGCTGTTCACATTCATAGTAATACCAGCTTTATTTTACAGTGGTCATGTCTTGAGAGATCAGGATGGCAGAGTGTCCCTAGGTCTGTTCATTAAATCTGAAAATTAAGTAAAGTTTCTCACACTGTCTGATTGCAAATGTTCAGTAGAACGGGAAAAATTATAAACCGATCATGGCCAAGGGGCAAAGAAGATGAGAACTCTGTTCCAAAATTTGCTACTAGCTATTTTTGAGTTTACCTAATTAGATTAAAAACCCATAGGAAGAAAAGGACTTTGGTCTGGTACTGTGCCCTGTACCATTGTTGACATTGTTGACCCATTGTCAGTTTGTGCTTTTGACTTTATGACTTTGAAACCATGGCAATTCTGTATGATCATTCAAGACTGTATTTTTAGCATTGTTTTTTCAAAGTAATAGTACATTTTGATAATTAAGAAAGAAAATAAATTTATTGAAAGAAAGTTATTGCATAGACTGTGAAAAAAATGTTATTTTATTTAAAATGATTACAGCATTTCAAAGTACCTGGAAATGTCTTTGAGTACAAGAACAGATGCAGTTTTGAGTAAAAAAGATGAGTCCTTAACTCTCAGATGGCATGCCTCACCTATATCTATATTCAGCTAGAGCTTGACATGGTTATTTGATTTCTAGCACTGATGGGTGGATTCACACACGCATTTAAAAAACCCAAATGTGTGGATGAAACGTGAATCATAAACACTGCTTTTTAAGATAATAGCATTTGAATGTCAGAGACTATGCATTTTATGTTGATGCTACTTCCTTTTCTGAACCATCTTCTCATTGAAGTGAAATATAAGTCAGTGGATGAGAACTTAATAAATGCAACTGAAAAGTAATTAAATTTCTGTTCTTGTTGGTAGTATTGCATATTTAACCTTACGACAGAATTCCTTCTAGTGTTGAAGTTTTGGAATAACAGCTTCTTTATACTAATTTTGTAGTTTATGGATAGACAACTTATCTCGGTATGCTATGGAAAACTTCCAACGTGCAGCTGAAATAGGAGAAGAATTGAATGAAGCCTGGATTGTTCACAATGCTGTGGTGTATATCTTAAATTATAACAGACATGTGATTTCTTCAGGAAGACAGAAGGACATTATTGAGTATCTGCAGACTCTTCTTGGAGCCATCAAGGCTGTTGGGCATGATGGGTAAATTGAGATGTTTGGATATGAACATACTCTTTTTTTTCTAAAACACAGAAAATATTATTGCAAACATTGAAAGTCACTTTGTGCTGTGAAATATTTATTGCTGGCTTTCATTGGCAGTGAAAGAGCCTTGGTATAAATAGAGTAGCTCTGGAGATAAATTGTGAAAATTAAGTGTTAATCCTTTCTATTTGTTCATTGTTACTATGCACTGTAAGCCATGCTAACTTTAGACCAATAAATATTGCTTTCTCTTCAATGTGGAATAGCAACATGTGCATAGAAAATAGCATTTTGTTAAGTTAGTCAGAAAATCAGGAAAATTCTCTGAGACTCTGAATTTGCACAACAGCTCAAAATGCATTTGCTTGCTGTCAGTTCTCTGAACTTGAATAATTTTGGAAATATAGTTCATTGCAAATAATTCTAACCAGCTTAAGGTGATTACGACTGGTTCTGAAATATGAGAAAATAGAAAACAAAAGAAATAGAGGGAATGTGCTCATTAGTAGACCATGAAAAGGGGAACGTGGATTCCACAGTGGTTTAGAAAAATCCTGTTCTGCAGTAAATGCAATGGGGAGAATGATCAACCATTGTGGAATAGATACTCTAGATACATAATCAGTTTTTGACTATGTATCTATGAGACAAATTCCTAGATATTTTGGAACTTCGTTGGGAGTGACCTCACCACTAGTAGAGTAACGACCAGCAGCAAAGTTTCTTTTAACAGTACTGGGGAATAAACCTAAAATTTCAGTTTGTGCAGACTGGTAATACCTGCTTATTAATTTTGATACTTATATCAGTATGTACTACCAATAATCTCATAGATATAGTTAGGTTCATGTATTCTCAAAAAAAAAAAAAAAAACCAAAAAACCCCCAAAAATTTCCGCTTGGCAGTGGATTGGCATGATAACCATAAAAAATGTGAAGGGCTTACGATACTTTTTAAGAAAATGGTTGCTCTTTTCATATGAGAAAAAGAAAATGAGTGAGAAAAATTGGTGTTAACTGAAAATTGATTCTGGGTTTTGTAGTTTTAATCATTAAACTGCTTTACCAGCTGGCAGGTTTTTTTTGGTAATATCCATAATTTTGCTTTCTATGAAAAAACTAGATTTTCACGTAATGCTTACTTCTTGAAATAAATAACTTTATTCCTCCCTTTTATTTTGATCTGATGCAGTATGCATTTCTGATTTTTTATTTTCTTCTACAGAAGTACTGAAATTTTACTGATGTTATGTAATGCTTTGGCTCGAGGCCTAATTATTTCTTGGATTCCAAAGCCAAAACCTGCTGAGAAGATGGAAGATACAGCAGCAGAGAGTAGCAGTAAAGCTGCAACAAAGAAACAGGAAAAAGCAAACACCATCCAGTCTTTTTCAGTAGATCCTAGTGGATTTCCTGACATCAAAGCTGCCTTAGAGGTGCAAACCCCTGATTTTTTGTAGTCTCTTTAATTCTGCTGTCATATATTACAGTATAATGCCTTCCTATAAATTCAAGAGTAGAAGTTCTTTTTAAAAAAAGCTATTTCTTTTACAATTTCTGTCACCACAAATCCTCCCCGGATGCACATTGGAGCTCCTTACCAACTTGGGGCTGAGGACTGTAACTTCTATTTGCCTTGGGTTGACTTAAAGGAGATGTTGTTAGGCTTAGGCATGTGCAATAATCTAAAAATAACTAATGGATAGCATGTTCCATGCAAGAAACTTTCCACATTCTCCTATATTTCACTTTTTTTTTTTTTTTTGCTCTTCTTGGTGCTTAGGTTTGTGAATTTGCCCTAAATGCAATGACTGGAGCCATACCTAATGAAAAAATTTCTATTGCTGCACAACAACAGATCATTGCTACCTGGGTGAAAGCAAAGCAGTTAAATCAGCAGCAGATCAGACATCAGCATGGGACTCGGGAGGAGGTATGATTTCTCTGAAATCCTGCATAGTGTTGAAACTTTACAAAGAAAAGTTAAATTCATAAATTCATTTAATAATGACTGAAATTATCAAGGTACATTTTCTTCTGTGTATTTGATCATAATGTAAAAATAAATTATGTCTGTAGCTCAATACGGAACACAGCAAATTTTTCACATTGGGTATAGCAGTGAGTCCACATTTCTTAACTCTTCCTTATGCTGTTAGCTGCCATGGTGATGTTTGTCATATGATGACTGTTCAGCAAAATTGATTTTGAATTCACAAATGTAAAATAATAAAATGGCTGCATTAAAAGTGTTAAGAAAAATCAGCTATATTAATGTCAACATTTACTATGGCCTCTTTATATATGTATACATTATAGACCTGGTAAGCTGGAAAGAAATACTTAATTCTTATATTTTTATTTTACAGTGTCCATAAAACTGGAAAGCCTCAGTGGCATATGAAATTTGCCTTCATTGTATTGTTGATGTGGGCTTTTAGTGTTGAAACTAGTAGTTCAGAGTTCACAGTGTTAATTGAAAATATATAAATACAAAAAACAACCGTTTTAAGGACACAGTAGAGAGCAGGAATTGCTTAGAGCAAACTGAGGTTTTCAAACATTATTATTATTATTAGTAGTAGTATTTTGTCATCTCAATTAATGTCCTTAATAATATTAACTTGCAAAAAAAACCAATCTCTGAATGTGAATTTTTTATTTCTGCTTAGAAAAATGATGAAGCACGAAATCCTCTGGCAAGAATTCTTGTTGGTCTGGAAATGTATTCATGTAATGGCTTAGGTCTCATGGATTTTACTGTTCCTAGTTTATCTCAGGTATTTAAGGTTTATTTTATAAGCTCTTTAGTTTTAAGAAATTGTGTACTATGAATTTGGTTTCAAATTCAATTTTAAATGGAGTTTAAATTATTTTTGAAGCTTTTATTATACCATTATTTTCTTTAACCAAGAGATTAAATGTTTATGACAGGAAGGAGATTTTTGTGACAGAATAATTTTATTTATCCAAAGACCAGGTACCATTAGAATATAAATATTCGGTTTATGCTTATGTTGCTCTAGCAGATTGTTTCAGTAACCATCAGATGGGCGTAATGGGTTCAGGTGAATTCTGTATAGAACTATACTTCTAACCTTTCATTTTTCTTCTGGAGAAAACTTAATAGAAGCTTAAAATTGTTTAGGTTAGAAAAGCCCTCCGAGATCACGGAGTCCAACTGTTCCCCCAGCACTGCCGAGGCCACCAAGTGCCACACCCACACGACTTTCAAATTCATCCAGGGATGGGGTCTCCTTTTCAGTGAAGGAATTTTTCACAATATCCAACCTAAATCTCCTCTGGTGCAACTTGAGGCTGTTTCCTCTTGTCCTGTCACTTGTTACCTGGGAAAAGACACTGACCCCTCCCTGGCTTCAGCTCATTTCAGGCAGTTATAGGGGGGTTTGGGTTTATATTAGAAGCATTCAACATTTTAACAGAAAAGGTCACATTATAGTGAATTTACTTTTGACAGTTGCAAGGTGGAACACAACTACACTTGGTTACTATTGATTTACTGTGTGAAATAAAACTAGCAGGTTGCCAGGACAACCACAAACTATTACTGACAACTAGGAACTGGGTCCTTATGAATACATAGGTGTCTAATTCTAGTTGGTGTACAGATTTATGTCAAATATTATGAGTTAACTTTACCTATCACTTCACTGGCATAGTTTTGTATAGCAGTGTTGTAGTATCTTCATTTGGACCAATTCATTAACAATTACCACAATCGTAAAAAGGTGGACCTTTGACATGTACAAAAAAAAAGAAATGAAAACATTTAGATCCTATAATGAAACTATATATGAAACTACCTGTAACTGTCTGTGTCTATATGTATGTATGTTTAAGTTGGAAAAGACCTCTAAGATTATGGAGCCCAAGCTCTCCCAAGCTGCCACATGTATGACAGCATACACATGAACTGCTTTTTACAATTACTGGTTGTTGCAAAACAGCTTCTATGTCCCATTCTTATTTTTGGCTTAACTAAAATGGACTCTGAGTTTTGAAAGTCTTATTCCACTGGTTTTTGAAAGATGACTGAGGACATAGAACAAGTCCTGGCAGACACTTCTGGCCAAAAGGCATGCAGAATTATACCTGGATTTACATGCACTATGTTAATACTGCACAGTGAATGAGGCCTCTCTATTATATATTTTGATTGTACTTGTAGCTCTTTCATTTTCTAGATGGCTTTATCATATACTTGTTCCATACCTAGGTGGGTTGTGAAAAAAAAGCTTATAAAAACCTTTAATTTAAACCTTTTTTTTTTTTTTTTTTTTTTTTCTTTTTTTCTTTTTTTTTTTTTTTTTTTTTTTAATCCTAGTTATTGGATTTGGCTTTAGAATGCAGTTGGTCAGATTCCTTAGTGGAATTGCAGACACTGACACGACTTACATATTTTGCATATGTATCACAAGACTATGAAAGAGTGATGACTTGTTCCAAAAAGGTCTTGGAATCAAATGAGAATTTTGTCCTCAATAGAAATACTAAGAAATATGGCTTGTAAGTACATAGAATTTCGTATGATATGGTAATATACTTGAACTAAGTTTTGAAGAAAGTAAAGAGGGTAAATGTGTCTGGTCACACAATCAAAAATGGAAGAATCTTTTTTCCAAAGAAACTGTGCAGCTGCAGATGAAAATGAAAGTAAAAGGCAGTGGGAGATCCAGATTGTGGCTCTGGATCTTGTTCAGATAGATGAAGCTTGCTATCCAAGGGAGTCAGAAGCTTGTACATCTGTGTTTGGGTGTCTTCCTGAGAGCACTGCTGCTCTGAAATGATCTCTGGCAATTGTAATATTTTGACTCTTTTACAATCTCTAAGCAGAAAATAGCTGATTCTACTTCTTTTGATGAAGCAAATTGCTTTCAGTGCTCATCTGGCTCTAATACACTGAAGGGCTAGGTAGTTCATGGACCAAGTTAAAGCTGGGGGTGATGTAAGATACAAGCAGTTCCTGTATTCCAGGCTCTGCTATTTAGTCTGATAGCACTAAACCTATGCATATGGGTGCAATAGGAGTGTAACTAATTCCTTTAAAAGCCCAGTCTGTTACTTAACTGATATTTTGAAATTTAGCATTAAAAAAAACCAAACCCAAAAAACATATATAAATGGACCTATTGGTGGAGTCCTTTATTATAAAAAAAAAGTGATACCCTTTGAGCTCTCTATTTTTAAAGATAATTTCCTCCAAAAGCAGAATTTTATTTTATCCAAAGAGAAAATAATCAAGTCCATTTAATAGCAGTTTTTCTGAATGTAGGGGGTTTGAAATAAACATGTGAAAGATTTCAGATACAATATAGTGCTCATTTTTTAAATCTGCAAAATAATTGAACTTACAAAAACAGTATCTTGTTCCTTGAAGCTCATAGTTGTTTTCTACATAGGTTTAAGAACACATAAAACTATGTAAGTTATCTTTATATTATATAGATCATTTCAAAACTTCACAGAAATTCAGAGACTACTTGCTGCACGTGTAGCAATCTGCAGGCTAATGAAAGGTAGGAGGTTTGACTGTGCAGGCAAGAGCTGACAGCGCGGTGTGCAGGGAGCGCAGGGCAGTCCTTCCCGGCACAGCGCGGTGTGCAGGGAGCGCAGGGCAGTCCTGCCCGGCACAGCGCGGTGTGCAGGGAGCGCAGGGCAGTCCTGCCCGGCACAGCGCGGTGTGCAGGGAGCGCAGGGCAGTCCTGCCCGGTTCGGGCCAGCTCCTGCCGGGGGCAGCGCGCCCTCTCGTGGGCGCCGCCGCTGCTGCACGCATTTGTTCTTTTCTTACTAAGTTGCTGTTAACCAATGGTATTGACCAATGGTATCAATTTATTTGTGTATTCATTTTTAACTGATTAACTCTGGAAATGAAATCATTATTTTCTTCTACATGTAGTGGAGTGGGATCCCTGTCGATTTCTCCAGAGCCCTGGGCGTACTTTACCAGACACAAGCATGACAAATCCCAAAACAAAGTATCAAAAATTGTCTCAGTTTCCTGATTTCTGTTTTCAATTGCTTGGTGTATAAGTTCAACTTAGACCTAATATTTTTTTAAATGTACAATAGTGAAAAATAGGGAGAAAATTACAAATTTATGTTAATTCCTTGATGAATAAAGGTAATAGGTTTTTTTACAATCTGATTTCATAGTTATTTTCCATAGAGGTGTATTTTAGTTTATCTTTTCACAAAATATTCTGGTTTTGAAATGTTTTTTAATTTTAAAAAGAAAACTCAATAAAAGGATTTGTAACTTCCTTAGCAAGGGACATCTATAGAGAAGCAACTTGAATACATCATTAATAGGAATTGGTATGATCCTAGCCTGTAAGACTTAGCACTTCTTGAAATATTTGCCTTTATGCAGGCTTGGTAACAAGGTGAGACAGGAAATGTTAAGCATTGCAGCCTGTATACAAGGAAAGATCATAATGGAGAATTTGTCTGGAAGAAAACATCGGCGTGTAGCAGCATCAAAAACCTTTGTTCAGAGTGCCAGGTATGTTTTATGTTGAGAGAAAACTAACATAAAACAGATCTAAAATTTAATTACAGTTTTGGGGATCATCATATTTTCTCCCAAGAGTGATAAAAATCAACATAATTTTGAGTTTAAATCTTTAACAAAGGATTTGACAGATTTTTGCACTTCAATAAATTTATCAACTACTTTCCACATAGCTGACTTTGTACTGTCAGAGAATCATGCCATCCTCAGAAGGGATCTAGTTCAGACTCCTCCTCAAAACAGGGCCAGTCCAGGGCTTTATCCAGTCTGGCTGTGAAAACCTCAAGGAATGGAGACATGCAGCTTCTGTGAATAACCTGCTCCACTGCGTGGTTGTACCCATGGGAGACATTTCTGAACCTTTCTCGTTTTAATTTATGCCTGTTCTTGCTTGTCCTGCCATTCACTGGGAACAGCCTGACTGTTGCTTTTCAATAACTTTATTAGGTTATTTAGAAACTTCTCCTTGTTGAGACTCCCAAAGCCACCTCTTCAAGTAGCCCTCTTGTCAAGGCAAGTGCAGTCCAGTCCCTAGATCATCTCAATGGCCCTTCACTGAGCTCCTTGTGGTTTCTCCATGTCTGGCATGTATTGGGTGGCTGAGAACTGGATATAGCAGTCTAAATGTGATCAAAAGAGTGCTGTCTAGAGGGTGATCATATTGACAGTTTCAAAAAAATGCTTTTTTTAAAACAGTAACTCTATTCAATTGGTGATTACATTGCATCAATCTATAACTTTTCACTAAAATGCCAAGCTTTATTCTCACTCAAATGAGTACTGTGTTATATCACAATCTGGAGGATTATTAACTTTTATTAATTCAAAGTGTCATTTGCAGAAATATGCTCAAAGCAATTTGAATGCAGCTAGTGGCATTTGGTGCATATTCTTGTGTTACAGTGGTACTGTACTAAGCAAAATCCACAGCACAGTAATAATTATGGTGTTTTATTTTTTAATGGTTTTTTAGAATAAGAAATTAACATAATAGGAAGCCAAAAAAGTATATTATTCCAACAAGAACATCTTGAGGAGGTTTCTGCTATTGTTTAAATGAATGCTCTTGAGCTAAGATTATGCAGAAATACAGTAAAATTAATTGTTATCATTAATATGCTACTTATTTATTCCTAGTTCTGCTGAGTGTGTGAAATTGTTTGGTATATAAACACGGAAAATAGCTTTCCTATAGAGCCCTTATGCTAAGTCCTCATCGCTGAGGTGATCCATAGATCAGCTAAACCCAAATGTTCCTAAAAGTAAAATTCTTTATTATATCTAAAGTGTGGCTCTTTTTCCTTATAAAGTTCTACTTCCCTTTCTTCAGGCATGCAGGTGACGCTGGAAATTATTCCCTTGTAATGTTTGCAGCTAGACACTTTTGGAATGCATGTTTTCCTTTGCTAGGCTCACCACATGAGAGAGAACAGTTTAAAGAACCTACCAAAATAATTCTTAAGAATATAATTAAAGCAGAATCTAAAAACAAACAGGTAAGAATTTCTAATAGGTATTGCTTGTTTTTAGCGATTGGTGCTGATGGCAAAGAAACTTCAAGATACCTTTCCTAAGAGGCAAAAGTGACTTATTTGACATAAACACATTTCTGGTTTCTTACCTGCAGTCACATACTCTTGTATTCCATTTGGTGATTCTTTTGGTTTTGGGCAATTGTCAAACTCACAACAGTTTTCTGCAAAGTAATTTGCTGTCTATTTTCACTGTGGTGTTTCACTTCATAAAGCTTACAAAAAAATTTTTTAGAAAATATTCAAAATCCAGGGAAAAAAAAGCCACTTCTGGCAAGTATGATAATACATTTGGAAAATATGACAATAGATACTAAAACACTAACTCAGAAAAAAAAAAAAAGGTTACTGAGTTAAGGTTTCTCCCACATGCAGACTCAAATGTCTTCTACCTGCAAAAGGAAAGTCTTACTTTGCATATCTTCAGGTTTTTAACAGATTGTTTAGGACTTTGGCAGTAGGAAGGAGTCAAAATTTTGACTATGCTGGGAATTTGTGATAAAACTAAATACTTGTTGATTATGAACAGCATGTATATTCCAAAGAAGTCATCCTCTTGAAACAGTATGCAGGTGATGTGTGTCATAACACATCTCACCAGGTGGAATTTCTTCTGCACACTGAAACTTCCATGCACATACAACTTTTCTTACTTCAAAACTCCATGGAGCTTATCCACTTCTCTTTCTAAATTTGATTTACATGTCAATGGAGCTGCTGTGAGTTTTCCTGTACATTTCCATGGTCACAATTTTTGATGACTTTTGCATCCAAGCTTAGTGGTACAAATATGAGTCTGCATCTCAGATCATCAAGCGAGATAATACAAGAATAGAAACCTTTATTTTAATTTCTATTTTAATTTTAATATAATTTATTTTAAAATCAAGCCATGTATGAATCACAAATAATCAGTGATGATGACTGGCCTGCTTATTCTGGGTGTGTAGGAGCTGATGGGTACAATGTGTACTTGGAAGCACAGTGATAATTGTGAGTTTAATGGAACTTTGACAATGTTTAGATACATAACAGTAATTGCCCATAGACACAGTCCTAAACTTTTTTATTTGTGGAGATACATTTAAAACTAGTAAAAAGGAAGACTTCATTATGTGTATATAGTTAACTCTCCACCACAGCATAATTTCAGAGTGAATCCTTAATAAGTAGTATTAAAAAGTAATACTGTAATTCACTTTGCTTTTTGTAGGTAATGAAAATTTAGTTACAGGTAGCATAGGTATTTTTATGTCTGCAAATGTTAGTAATTCTTATGAGTTAGAAGTGAGTAACTTATGATAGCAGTTAGGGGAAAAAACTCCTGTTAACAGAGTGCTTTATATTTGATTATTTCTGGAGTTACTGAGTTTTTAAAATACATATACACTGTAGTAACTATTGTGAGGGGCAGGAACTGATTTCCAGTGATCCTTGACCAGGATAACTAGTCAATTTTTAAATGCAGTCACTTCTGGAGAAGGATCTACCAGCAGATGTCCAGATTTTCATCTACCAGTACTCCTAAATCCTTCACCACAGGACTGCTCTTGTTTCATCCCCTGGGCTGCACTGATACTGGGGTTTGCTGTGACTCAGGTGGAGGACCTTGCACTTGATCTTGTTGAACTTCTAAAGGTTGCCTTGGCCCCACTCATTGAGCCTGCCAATCCCTTTCCTCTCATCAACCAACCACCCCACCCACCTCGGTGTCCTCAGCAGATTTGCCAGGGGTGCACTCAATCCCCTTGACTATGTCAGCAATGAAGATTTGAACAATACCGGTTCCAGTATCCCTGGTATTGGTATCCCTTGAGGTATACCACTTGTAACTGGTTTCCTCTCGACACTGAGCCGTTTGGACATTGAGCCAGTGACTGAAATTCTTATCCATCGAACAGTTCATCCATCACACTTTTATCTTCTATTCTATCTGAGTTGTCCAACTCAGTAGCAGCAAGGTTACAGACCACCATATCAAAGGCCTTACAGAAATCCAAGTGGATGACATCTGTAGTTCGTGTCCATTGGTGCAGCTAGTCCATTGTAGAAGGCCAGTAAATTAGACAAACTTTGTGCCTTCATGGAAGTAAATGCTGATTACACCAAATCTGATAAATCTTTGATGATGCTGTTGTAATACTTACCCAAATGTGGCTACAGCTTAGTTAACTTCTTAGCATCATCCTACATGTATTTGATGGTTAGTGTGTCATATATGAATCTATTTGAGAAACAAGACAGTGAATTTCTCTTTGAAAAGGAAGAACTGTGCTGTAGAGGAGAGGGAAACAGCAAGTCTTTGACCCTTGGGTTAGATTTGTGATAGTCAAATTTTCACAGGTGAAGAGTGGAGCCAGCTGTAGGCAGGCGTGTAGGCAGACAGCTCTGTAGGATCTCTACCAACCTCAGCTACTCTGTGACTCTCTGAGAGTATTCTGGATTATATGTTATTTAATGAGTGTAAGCAATTTAATATTACTAAGTCTGATTATTTTTTATTGGGTTTGTAGTATAGGACTCACTCTGGAGTAATGCTTGTGGCTTTAATCTGGTCAAGAAACTATTTAAGTTACAGGTTACTATTCATATCAATGATATGGACTGGTTCACAGCCAAAACAAAAGATCAATAACTTAGAGATATATGTTAACTGAAAGACAAAGGGGTTTTTTTGTGTCTTGTCTTGTTTTTTGTTTTGTTGTTTTGTTTTTGTTTTTTTTTTAAGGAAAAGAAAGATACATGTCCTTTACATCAGTGGATTACAAAGGATTTTCAAAATATTGGGGTATCAGTTGGATGCTTTCCCCCAGGCATGTTCTTCCTTCTGTTGATCTGGTAATAAAAGAAAACCCAGTATTTTGTAATCATTATTCTGATTCTGCAGTATATTAATAAATAATTTGAATATACTTCAAAGGTGCTGAGGAAGATCTGACATTAAGAACCTCCTTATATGGTCTATTATTCCACATCTATGCTGATAAAGCTGACTGGGAGACAGCACTAAAACTCCTGGATGAAGCTATTCAAGTTTTGCCTCAGACAAGACATAAACTGTAAGCTGGTTGACTTATTTTTATTAAAATAAGCATTTTAAGAAGTATAAAACTTTTGAGTATTTCTTATTTTATATGCATTGGGAAAGTATTATGATTACTTTTAAGTAGCCTGTCTTTACAACACAAAACATTCTTGTCTCTTTTCCATGAAAAAGGCACACATAGGCAGTGCTTCCTATCCTTAATCTACTAATAATATTAGTAAATTTAATTCTTTTAAAACGTATATAAAAGTAGTATCTTACTTCCCAAGGAAATAGATGCATGAAATGTGGCTATATAGCAGAAGCTTTAGTTTTCCTAACTGCAAACCCGTCTTCATTAAATGGAAACAAAATTATCTAGGGTACTGTTTATATAATCTTGTCTGAGTTGGTTTCATGCCCTTTTATGCCAGTTTATAAGCTTTGCATTCTTTGTACTATACAGATATGAACTAGTTTTACTCACAAAGTGACTGTACAGGTACAGATGCAAGTAATTTGTAGTTTGTTTGATCTTTTTTCTAGCCTGATTTTCAAACTTATGGCTACAGTGAGGGCAGGATCAGGATGCAAGTTTATGATGGCCATTCAGAAAACCAGTCAAGAAGGTGAAGATTACTTGTCACAGATATGGCGACACTTGGTTACAGTCTCCAGAAGTACTGTTGGACAGTTAAGCTGTTTTCAAAATGCGATGGTTGCTTTGCAGGTTTGTCAGTTCTTACTGTTTGTTCCCATGCTGATACAGTGATGTTTCTCAAGTGATTCATAGGACTGCAAGTTCCTGAATGGGTAGGGGAGCCATCTACTTGACCATTGCTTTTTATAATTTTGAGATTACTCTTCAGTAGGAAAACTCTCTATGGTTGTATCTTTATATCCAGTAAAATTTTAGTTGAGTTCTGCCAAGGAAAAATGTTTAAGAGTAGCAAGTGGTTTTAATGAAATGAAGGTTTAATCAGTGGTGGAGTTTCATGTTACATTCTGTTTATCATAATTCTGATTATGTGATGCCAATAAAACTGCTTTTGCTTCTGTTAAGACTACATGAAACTTCAGAATATAATTTTGATGGTTTACAGAAACAAATACAAATTAACTCCTCCTTTATTACTTTTATAGAAACAAGAAAATGAATGGCAGAGAGTTGATTACCTGATGGAATTTGCTGAATGCTTATATTGTAATCAGTTTCCCCTTAATGATGCTATTAAACCTCTGGAGTGGGCAGTAGATCTCCTGCTTGGTATGAAATTCCCTTTGCAATCCTCAGAAGAGGAAGGTATGTAATGGGTCTTTCTCCTTCAGAGCAATTTCTCAGCAGGAAACACAAGTGAGATTTTAGATTTGCAGCTTATTATCAAAAGGAATGGAACAAGCTTGCTTGTATTTTCTCATGCACTTACTGTCATTTATTCAATGCAAGTTCAGTTTATCTGTGAATTCTGTGTTATGTGATGGAGAATTACCCTCAGTCCTTTGATATAGTAAGATACTGCTCCCCTCTGGCATAGGGATTCCTGAGAGGTGAGATGTTACCAGAAAGCAGTGCTGGACAGTTTGTTTCAAGTGAGTTCTCATGGAGTAACAGAAGGAAACTGAAGGAAACAGTTTCTATGCCAAGATTTGGGTACCTAAGTCCATTACCCTTTCCTTGGCTTTATCTTAGCATTAATTTTTCAAAAATGACTTTCAAAGGATGTATGGCTTCAACTACTTTGTAACTGTAAAAATTCTTTGCTCCTTTCAAACAAATATCCACTTGTACTGGTATGATCTTAGTGACCTATTCTGTTAAGATACCCCAATATTCATTTGGGAAAAAAAGTATCTGATTTCTAGAACCCATACTGTCCTGTGTGGCATTAATGAACATCTGCTCTGCTGGGTTTTTATGTGTGGATAGATGACATGGATCAGACAAGTACTTCTGGTGTTTTCATTGAGAAAGATAAATATGCAGTGTCTCTATCACACAGTTGATTAGTAACAGTAACAACCTTGTGTTCATACTTTTCTGTTACTGATTTTGTTGGGGTTTTTTTACAGTCCTATAGTGATTTAAGTTTTCATAGAATTCACAGAAGTCACAGAATAAGGAGGTTGGAAGAGACCTTCAAGATCATTGAGTCCAGCCCAGCCCCAAGACCCACCCCTCCAACCATTCCAGGTCCCTCTGCAGAGCCCTCGTACCTTCCAACAGATCAACACACGATCCCAGCTTAGTGTCAACCAAAAACTTACTGATGAAAGACTCAATCCCCCCATCCATGTCATCAATAAAAATATTGAACAGAGCTGGCCCCAGCGCAGAGCTCTGAGGGGCACCACTGGTGCCGGCTGCCAGCTGGATGCAGCACCACTTACCACCACCCTCTAGACCCAGCCATCCAGCCAGTTCTGAACCCAGCACAGAGTGTTATTAGTTCTGTAATCCACTCCCTTTCACTTGCTTTTGATTACTATCCTTACACCACTTCAGTTTCAAGAAAATCTTTGCAAAGCTCTTAATGGAAACTCAAGTAATATAATAAGCAAAATTAGATCAAAATATTAAACAGCCCAGGCTGGAAGGAACCTCAAAAGATCATCTGGTCCAGCCTTTTGCAGATTTAATTTGTCTATCAGGTTTACATCATTTATTATACAGGACTGTTACATTGTCGATTAAAAACATGGTACAAGTAGCATTCCATCACTTTAACAAGAACATCTTTAGCAGATAGATTTCCATTTTTGTTTTTTTCCCCTAAATATTTTCATTTTCAATTCAGAAATTTTAACTTTTAAACACATTTTTACAGTGCTGTCACTGTAAGCACATGTTTGTTGGTTTTGGTTTTTTTTTTTGTTTTTTTTTTTTTCACAGAAAGCAATGCTATATCAAAATTGTTGCCTACAGAAAATGCTAAGATGGACAATGGAGCAAATGGTACCATGTCCCAAATGAATTTGGAAGATTTGAGTAATATTAAACAACTGGAAGCTTTGTTTAGAGCCCAAACATTAATGGCTTTATTTTCTGGTCATGGTTCTTCTTTTCATCAGCAGCACTGTTTGATGGCATATGCCTCTATCATCCGTATCTGGCAGGTGAGATCATATGAGATTATATGTTGTGTTGTGTTATAATAATGTGGCCAGTATATTTCACATTTCCTTGTGTAATTATGGTAGCAGCTACTCATTTGGTGTTTCACTTTGCCCTTAGAGTTTTCTGGTTTTTTTTCTGGTGCAGTTAGTGTATTTTTTCAGGTTTAAGGATTAAACAAGAAAATTGTTTCTCTCAGGAAAATGGAGAGGAGACACTAAAGATAAAAGCAGTGGGCCATTTTTTCTCAGGAGTCCATTCATATGTTATGTGCAATAGGTTCTCAAATTTTGTATTTTTAATTTGTTAAGGAATCTCAGTAGTGGCAGAATACATACTGAAGCTATTTCTAGCAGTTCTGAAGGTGGACCTTCATGAAATTGAATCAAAAGGACTTTCATTTGACTGAAAGGGATTGTAGAGGCTGGCAGTGTTCACTGATTGATTTCTCTAATTACTTTTTCATAGTTAAAGCATTTCAAATCAATCAAATTACTTCTCATAGACATGCCCAATTGAAATGGCTGCTCAGAATCACAGCAATGATCATAGGAAAACAATTATATGTTAAATAATGTAAATATTTGAAGGGACTAAATATGTACTTGATAAAAGTAATGCAACAAATCATTACAGGAACTGTCTCATATGGGACCTACCAAGTAGATTGGTAAGCTATGGCTTGTGTATAATTTATTCCAATTAGAAGTGAAAGCCTGCAATTTGTTACCACTTACTTGTGATAATTATGAGCAAGAATTTAAAATAAAATAAAAATCAGTTTAACATGTGATGTGAGACAGGAATTTGCAAAATAAAAATGGAATATTGATGTTTTCTGATTTACACAAGCATAGCTTTTAATATCCAGCACTTGACTGTGCACCTTACTAGGGAAAAAAAACTACCTGAAGAGAGTACTACTGTTTGAATAAGCTATTAAAACTAAAACTTAGAGTTGATGCTGCCATCAATGCTGGTTGTAAGATAATGATAGCAATTCTAAGAATCATATTTACAGCTGAACAGTTTTGTGAGAAAAGAAATAACCATGTGGTATTAAAGGAATTAAAGTACTACAGGATACCTTGTTTTGGCTTTACAAAGTAAAGCAGACTTGACTGCAGACACCCACTTGAGGGCAGGCTCTTTAGTGTTAGGACTCCATAAATAACCCAGTGGAAGATCTTAAAATATTCTCTGAAAAAATCAGCTGCCTCTGACTTTTTAAAGATGATGTTTTAAAAATTTTTAAAGATGAAATTTAATTTGTTTTGAGTATCCAGCATTATTTTTTGATTCATATTTTGTATTCCACTCTTGATTCCCCCAGGAAAACATATTAGTCTGCTCAAATTAATGTGGCTTTTGGGTTTTTTTGTTGTTGTTGTTTGGTTGGTTTTTTGTTTGCTTGTTTTTTGTTTTGTTTGTTGTTGGGGTTTTTTTGTTTCTTTTTTATTTTAGGCAAGATTAGAATCTGTGCTCTTGCTTGTACAGAGAAAGTTTTCATTTATTCTTTTGTATGTGTAAATATTTAGCAATTTCTTTTATATAATATTCGGTAGCAGCATTGTAAAAGACTGACCCAGAAAGAGTACAGAGTGACTCTGCTGTCTTGCAGATTACTTCCTTATAAAATTCATCCCTTGTAGAAAATTAAGCCAGTTAGACTAATGGTTTGGAAAATAAAAAAAGAATTGCATTTGCAACCATATAGCTTAAAGAAAGGTAGCAGTAGTATTTATCCCAGGGATGATCTTGTCTTTTGACAGTTCTGCTGTTTAATTGCATTGCCGTGAACGTCCTAAATGCTTGTACAAAAAATTCAAGCATCTGGGAGTCTTTAAAATTGTTATTTTACTGAAGAAAACTATTTTGCAAGCAGCCTATGATATGTGACAATTGTTAATAGCTGTAGACAGTGACTTGCAGTGGGTAATAACTATTACTGGAAACTGAGATTATTATTGTTATTAATATTGCAAATTGAATTTAAATAACTGTAATTATTTGATAATCTAGGTGTCATTGTCAGCATTCTCGAAGACTTCACAACCTACAAGTACTCAGAATGTGCAGTCAAAAACTCCTAAAAAAGACAAGGACAAAAAGAGAGAGAAACAAGTAAGACCCACTTTTCTGTGGAATTAAAACAACCCTCTCCTTCTTAGAGATATTTCCCTGGGCTCATAAATAGTTCAGATGCTTTAATGTACCAACTCTCATAACCTGGGAAGAATTTCTCGGTGAATCTGTGGATCATTCCTTTGCTCTTGATCACAGTCTCGACAGATCATGAATTTACAAATACTTTTTCTTTCGTTTGTTGCCTTTGTCAAGATGCTGCTGTTTTGTAAAACCCACAGTCTATAGAGATCCAAAAATCATCCCAAATCTGAGAAAACGTCAAAGGACATTAAGCAAATGTGTTCATTTTTTTAGCTGAATATTTAATACCAATAGGATTGTTAATTTGATCTCATAAGTGTTCCTGTTTTTATTATAGGTTGACGTTCCTGTTTCAAAGGAGAAGCCTAAAGAGAAAGAATCAGTTGATGCCTTACCAGCAAGTGTGGAAGAATGGGCCCAGTATGACTGTCCAAATGAAATCAGAGATACTTTTAAACAGAAAACAAATAGTTATGGTATTCACTGGGATAATTTCCCAAAACCTGTAAGTATACTCCTCTAGAGCATTTACTATTTAGGAGAAAATCAGTATTGGAAAATGGCTTTATTTTAGTTTTTTTCTGTGTATTTTCAGACAGCTGTCCCAAATACTTTTGTATTGTAGTATTCATTAATACTTGGAGGTGTTAGCCTGTCCTCTGCATGCTGAAATGAAGCTAACTTAGAGAAGACATTTGCCAATTTTCTGTGTACCTTGCTGTACTTTCAGCAAGAAACTTTGTGTCTTTTTTCAGGTTTATTTTGGAACTGAAGATGTAATCATTAATTTAAAATTTATTTGCTACAAAATGATGTTTATACTGACTGAATTAAAAAAATTTCTTTTCAGACTTGCACTTTGTATTTTATGGACCTTTTATCAAAAGAACTACAAAAAATTTTTTGCCCCCACTTGATTCTTCCAGTCTTTCAGCTAGCCGAAGTTATTGCTAATGAAGTTCTGGAATGTAGAAGTCTCTCTGATCTCTATCACCTTCGGTTTGTATCCTTTATTTATTTTAAATAAAAGAGAAACTGAATGGAGTGGACATTCCATTAATATTTCACCAAGTAGTAACAAGAATTTTTTGTGACTTACTGTTTTATATTTGTAATGGATTTTTATTTATTTTCCTTTCTTTTTTTATGCATTTTAATAGAGTGTCAGTGAATAGGTTGGTGGAATTAAAGCCACTAAATTTATTTGTTACAAAAAATTATCTCCCATGTGGAAGGCATATGAGATTATGAAGCCACGCCACTTTCACGTGAAAAATTTTTGAAATGCCTTATTGTCATCTAACTGCAAAGAGCAAAGTCAAAAAAGGTTTCTATGAAACTCTTATCTATTAAGTATTCAAAAGGCAAACTTCCTATTTGCATCAAAAATAAGTTCTCCACCATAAGGGCACAAAGAAGTTCCCCTTGTAAGTGCATTTTAGGAGAGATTTGTCTTTGTGACCAAAATTATGTTATTTTTTGTGGATGATAATGCCTAAAAGTTGTGATTTAAATGTATTTAATATGCATGCAATTGAAAATTCTTGCTGTTTTAGTTAAAGCATTTTATCATGCTTTTTTGATAGGTATTAAATAATGTTTGCTTAATAAGTAACAGTCATAAGCAATAATTGTTTGCTTATTTTCTGATGGTTTGTGAAATACCACATAACAAATCTTTAAAATGCCTGATGCTGATCCCAGCGAGCAGAATAGATATTCATGTATACAAATATATGTGTTTCTCTGCCAATTGATTACTGAGTTCCTCTCTTACAAGACTAAAAGGGACTTTCTGGTAGGAAATTATTTTCAGCCAAGATTTGCCAGACACATTTTTTTTTGTTGATTCCTCAAGACTTGTGTTTATTTCATGGTATTTTACATATATGTATGACCTGATGTCTGTATATGATTAGACAGATGTGTAGGAATACATTTCTCTTTAATCAGGACAGAAAAGTAGGTTAGCACAGACACATCGAGGGGCAGGGTGGAGGTGGTTGCATGCTGTTGTGAGACCATAAAAATATTTTCATACTTTTAGTACATAATTTCTGCCATTAAGCTGGAGTGATACAGGTTTGATGGACTAGACTGGGGCTACTGGAGGATGTCCCATCCTGGAAGTGTTCCAGGTCAGACTGCATGCAAGGGCATCTTTCACAAAGATCATCTGAAGAGATCTTTAGAAGTTCCTTCCAGCCCAAACCATTCTTTGATTCTGTGACCTCTATCCATGGGTAATTTTCCATACTTTTATTTACAATCTTTGTTATTGCCAGCATTAATCAAGATACAAGAAGGTAGGATTGACAAATGGGGAATATGTGCTATGTATGTATAATGTGCTTCTATGAAGTAACATATGAAGGATCCAGATTGTTTCTTAAACATTTCTTCTTTTTGTTTGTAGAATTGCCCTGATATGCTCAGATTTAAAACTGAGTCAGGCCTCTGTGTATCACGAGAAAGCTGCTGGAGAAGTATACATCAGTGAATTAGAACAAGCAATGTATGTATTTTCACTGCCGAGGCGGTATTTATTTGGGACTGTTTTCCCTACGGTTGATAAAAGTGTTGTTAGGGAAAAATAGTAAAAAAAATTATCTCAGAATACACCTTTGGTATATTAGCTATGCCTTAAAATTTTGTGCATGTTTGGTTCATGTTTATCTACAGAGTAGTATATGGTAAAGATTCCTAACACACTAATACTTTGTTATTAAATTATTTTTCAAATATAATTGAGTTCACCTTTTTGTTCTTGTGATTTAGGTGTAGGCAAGAGATTGCACTGAAAAAAGAAAAAAATGTATGCATGAAGACAGAAAAAAGAAAAGTACAGTTTGAAAATGCTCAGCTTAATGGTAGTAGGAATGAGAATATCCTTACTTCAAGTGAAAAGGTTTTTATTTCTACTTCAGTTTCTATACTAAGCTCCTCTTTCCCTTTTTTTTAATGCACTTGTAGTTTGTTTTTAGATAATGCTTGAGAAATACATGAACACAAAAAATAATTAAAAATGCATGCTGCCTAAATTCTGCTAGCAATCATCTGAAGCTGAGGTTTGCCTGGCATATTATTTATATCGAGGAGAAACAAGATTGGAATCTTTATTCATACAAAGTAAAGCTTCCTTCTTACAAATGGATCTGGGGACTAATGCAAATGGATTAAAAAGACTGAGACGCAAAAAAGATACTCTATTCACTCTTGGTCTTGTTTTTTCTCTTCTTTCTCCATTACATCAGCATGTACTGTTTTGCTTCTGCTTACATATTGTTTTAAGTATTTCAGCTCTGTCTTTCCTATCTCTTTTTTAGGCAGATAATTGCCTTACTGATTTCCTTAACACTTACCTCCACTTTGCTCTTTATTATGGCAATGCTGTCTGGGTTGTCATCACAGCGTTTTGTTTTCTTTGTGTATTTTTTCCATATTTGTGCATTGTTTTTCTAACTACTAATCCCTCTCAAGTCACCTCTTTTAGCTCCTGTAAATAGTATTCCTCTTTTAGTTTTAGTTATTACCAAAAATCAACTTTGTGACAGCAGCATATCTGAAGTAGTTAATCTGTCATACAGTTAGATTAAATAGTATCTACTTACTAGTTCAATGCCTTTTGAGGATTGTAAAACCCAAATCTCCTAAACTACCTTTTGTTCTTGTAATATAATATTAAATTTTGAAGTTAGAAAATACAAATACAGCTGAGGTGCGGGATATCATAGTTAACAACTTGTATTCTGTCTAGTTTTTTTGACATTTATGAAGATGTAATGCTTCTTTAATTTTTTCAGGGTTTTGAGGTAAATGTAGTAACAGGAAAAGGACTGAGTGCACTTTCCTTCCCTCACTTGTGGGTTGAAAAAGCTGAAGTACTAATTCAGCTAGGCTTGTATCAGCCAGCAAGGCTTCTGCTTTCAGAGGCCCATGCTGCAACTCAGGTACAGTACAAATTAAGTAGAAAAAGAAACACTAATAACATGTGTAGGGAAAATGCAGTTATTCGTCAGAATAATAATAATCAAACTGCAAAGCCAAGCCTTCTCTCTCTTATTATATTTCAATATATATAATATGTACATTTAAATACATGCCATTTCAGTCCAACTTTATGGGAGTTGTCTGAAGGTTATATAAATTTCTGAAGTAGTGTCAGCATCTCTGTCTGCTTTGCAGTGGCCTTGGAAGATATAGGTATATTTCATCCTTGTTTGTTTAAATAGGTGGGAAAAGTTCAAGGTTTGTTCAGGAGAGAGAGAGCATTTGGCCCCATTTTCTCAATATTTTAATCATCTGAAAGTCTGATTATTCAATTTTGATCTTCATTATGGATTTACAACAATGTTTTGATAAAACTGAAATTATTTCCTAGAATTCTGGCAGATCTGAAATAAGTGTCCATATGTTCCACCTAACAGATCTGCATCATCTCATTATTATGAAGGATTATACCTTGCAGATATTTTCTCTATATCTAACATTTTCCTCTTTAGCCCTGTGCTTCATTATAAAACTTTTTGAAATATAGTTATTGTAGTAAAACCTTTACTTAAAAAAATGTAATTGATATCCCATTATTTTGTGTAATATTTTTTTGTCCTGTAAGAAAACATGGCCTATGTAAATTTAGTACAATCATGAATACTTTGAATAATAATATATGAATGATATTCATGAATAATACATTCCCCTTTATAAAGCATTAATTAAACATTGTATATTGAGGGAAGTTCAAAATACATTAGGGAGGACAGTAATTTTAATTATGTAATTCATCAATAGTATCCTGTATGTCTGTAGGCTAGTATACAAATATTATACAGTATTTGTTCCTTGTACAGGACTATTTATATAGATTGTAACTAGTGTAAAGCAACATTGTGAGTTCACTGGATCTCTAGTGTATCTGTACAGTTGACAAAAAAAATCTTTCGTCATCACATTTCTTCATCAGACGCTGACAAACATACTAAATATATACATACTAAATAATAGCAGAAAAATAGTTTATTTGACTGGTGGAATAGAAGGTACAGGAACAGAAAGAAATATGAGGTAGACGTAGCATAAGGAATAACTAAGAAATTCAGCAGATACTTGGGGAATAGCATTCGCTTTTTATTTCTTTAAGGTTAATATAAAATATGGACAGACAAAACTACAAATAGCAGTAGTGGATTTTTAGTGTATAGATCAAATCTCTCTCTTTCTAGGAATTGAGGGCCCTATCTGATATGTCAAGGTGCTTGTACTTACTTGCTGTGTTGGCTAACCTGGAAAAAAACCACAGACAAGCTAAAGCACTCCTTGAGAAAGCACAGCTTCTGGGAGGAGATGAACAATTTTGGTATGACAGTACTCTTAGTCTGACGGAAGCAATTCTAGAGGAAGAGGGGGAAGGAAAACAGAGCATGGTAAGGAAATTTTTTGGCTTTGGAGATTATTTTTGGGGCTTTTTTCAGCAGTGGTCTTTCTCAGTGAAATATTACTGCCTTTACATTTTAATAAAAGCAAAATTAGGTGTTAAATGTAGTTAATATTGTTCTCTCTGAGCATTTAACAGACATTAATTACAGGTTTCAAACAGATGCAGGCCACTCGGAATGAGATTCTACCCACAGAAGTTTAGGATGTATGTTCTCCTATTGGAATAAAACCAGTTATAATCTAGTATGTATGACTAAATCCCCAGAGATCTGAGTATCTTAAGTAGAATTCTTTTGTATTCAGACAATTCTGTTAACACTGGTGTATTTATTTTTCATATTCAATAAAAATCAAACCTTTCAGTATTATTTTCTATTATGCTTTTCCTTCCCAAGTATTTCAAACAGTTTAAAAAATATTATTTCTAGATTCTGGAAGATACTTCTGTAACACTTTTTTTTTTTTAACCCTATAACATCAAAATATCCATTTACTGTTAAACCCTTAACTTTCATGAGTTTCAGCATAAATAAAGTCATATGTCTGTGATGATCTAACCTGTCTTGATAAACTGTTCAAGGCTGAGTCATGTAGAGGGATTATTTTGATTTTGACTAAACTCCTATTTACTGTCTTTTGCTATGTGCCTCCAAGATGAATCTGCTCCATCTTCTCTCCTTGTATGTATGTGCAGCATTCATGTAATCATCAAAGTATCTCAGTGAGATCGTAACACAGAGAGGACACAGTCTTAAGCTGTGCCATGGGAAATATAGGCTGGTTTTAGGAAAAAAATTTTTATTGAAAGAGTGATCGAGTACTGGAATGGCTGCCCAGGGAGGTGGTGGAGTCACCATCCCTGGATGTGTTTAAAACAGACTGGATGTGGCACTGGGTGCCAGGGTTTAGTTGAGGTGTTAAGGCATGGGTAGAACTCAGTGATCTTGAAGGTCTCTTCCAACCTGGTCACTCTGTGATTCTGTGACTCAGACTTTCTAGACCTATTTACAGTTATCCAGAGCCAGCCATCTTGGGGATGATTAACATGTTCTGTACAAAATTTAAGCTTTCTAAATGAATGTTTATTATTATCTGTAGATATCTAAAATAGAATTATGAAAATTTTGCTGTTACCTGCAGGCTTGTGAGGTACTGGAACATACTATAAGTGTCCTTCGATCTACTTTACTGGAGAGACCTGGCAGGCAATCAGAATTGGGTTTTATGATTGCATCCCTTGAAGCCAGGTAAGCTGTCTTTTCTCTAAAATATGCCTGGCTTCTAAAGTGCAGCTACATTGCAAATATATGTACTTATTACAATGCTGTCTTATTTTAGTGTGGCAAATTCTGTGGATTCTCAAATATTTTTGTTTCAAGTAATTTATGTTCTGGTTTGGTTTTTTAAAGTTTAAATTTCTTTTCAAATTTTTGTATTTCCTTCTCAAATGCTTGCATGTAGCCCTATGACCTGTTATGTTGGCAAACTAGACACCACAACCTATTGTACATATATATAGCTTGCACATATACATATGTATATAGCTTGCAGTACAGGTTACCTAAAGGTGCAATGTGTATTTGCCTGTGCAGAGTATCTGTTTGAGCACAACACCACTGGAGTCTACAGTATTGACTTCTGTTCTCACCATGATCCAAGAAGCCTGTTTAAGGTGAAACTAAACAATTATTTCAGTTCCACTGAAATCCAAGCACAGAGACCTTAAAATGTGTTGGTGACGGGAGAGAAGTGCACAACACTAACACTCCTGTCTTTCCATAAATGGGGAGCTTTTCTACTAGAAAAGGAAGACTGTTATCAGTCTTCTCAGTTCATCTGTACTTAGAAGACTGATTAGGAGTAAAATGGAATCATTAGATACATGGAACGTGTGATACCTCTTCTCAATCTCAAAATATAATATTTGGATTTTTTCAGAATTACTACAATTTGTAAAACACACAATTGTGGTGCTTTTTGTAGACTTAGAATTTAAAGGAAGGCAGAGAGAAATGTGTCTGTTCCCAAAAATAGCCTGTGCTTTCTGACTGCTATCTTGTATTTCATTTTTATTTCTAGAAAAACACTTATTCAGATACATTTTGCCCAGGATCATATGACAATTGATGCCAATTCTGCTCAGCTGCCACACATTCTACAGGAATCCTACAATAAATTAGTTCAAGTTGAGAAGGACTTTCTTCATCACGGGCATAAAAACTACAGCGCTGAAATACTGCTGCAATGTGCAAATATTTGTAGGTAAGACTATACCTCTACTGAAAAATTTTATCTAGGTTAAACTACTCCATGAAGTGTCTTGTTTACTTTTTGTAGTCTAAGATGGAAAAGAGCAGATAACAGGTTTTATATATTGATGCTAGATGTCTGTCTGCATTCCTCATGTGTTCTGTATTCAGAAATGTACTGTAGAATCAAAAATTGTTTTCACTGAAGGCAGAGTTCTCTTTTGTTGTCTTTTGAGGTCAAAACAAAGTGCTAGGGTCTCTTAAGTCAGATTTTTGACTTCTCATTTGTAGACATATTTTAGCAGCCACACCAATCATTCTCTAGTATTTACAAGGATTTTACAATTCTTACTGTTTTTCTAGAAACTGCTGCAATAGTAAAAGTGCAAAACATGGTATGCTTGGAATCCCAGCTGTTTGCAAGGCACCCCTTAAAACAGCTGAGATATGTTTTGTACCTGGTATACTGCTATTGTGTTCCTGCTAAATACATACTCTAGAATATGATCTGCCTTTCTTCTCTTTGAGTCATGGCATCTTCTTGCATTGCAGCCATACAGTTCTAAGAGACTGTGGAAAAAATAACTTGTAAGGGTTCACTTATGCTATTTGTACATTTCAAAAACACACATACAAATTTAATATTTTTATTATTAATTAATCTATTTTATCTATTAATTGAGTAATTATTTTTTTTGTATATGTTCAACAGTGTGGATACTGTAAAAATAAGCACTTTCTTATGTTAGTTCTTTTGAGTTTATGGTGTTGTTTTGGTTTTTTTTTTCAGGATGACTGCCAAGCAGGAAAGTAACAAAAGAAACAAACACAGTCACTATCTAGATGCTTGTAGCTTAGCTCAGCGAGCAGTATCCAGAACAGAGGAAGTGTTTAATAACATTTGTAGTTTATTTGCATTTAATGAGGTATTTACTTTTTTTACCTTAATAGTGGAAAGGAAACCTAGTTTAGTTGTAATATTCACTCATGCTTGGATAATCTCATTTGGGGCTTCCAGGATTTGTCTTTCTGTAATGATAAACATTCTTTGAATATAGAAGGAAAAATTGCATGCTGAAAGAATTAGCAGTTGAAAAAGGTATGAAAGAGGATTTGTTTGGTCTTTGTCAAGTTTATTTAATTCTGGCATTTATCTAATAGCTACAAAAGAAAAAAAGTATAAACTTGGAGATATTTTTCATTCGCTACAGACCTTGAAAGTTTAAAATTCCTCAAAATATGTTTATTCTCAGGAAAAACAAAAAGCCTTCACAAAACATTACAAATAAATAATGTCTTTCTTCAAAATAGTGTATTTTGGGTAATGAAAGCCTGCAGCCTACTTTGCTAGTGTGTATGTAGCATTATTGGATATTACATATTTGTACCAGGTGTGTGAAACACAAAAAGCAAAAACCCAGCTGCTCTTACTCTGTGGAGCTACCTTGATTGCCTCGTAATATATTTGACATCATTGAAGTTCTTCTTTTAAACTACTTAAATATCTTCATTGCAATTTTTCTGCCCTATCAAGGTGGTAATGCTAAAATGTTTGTTTCTTTCGTTAAAATAAATACAACATTCTAACTTCTTATGAGGTTAATTTGCAAAAATACTTGAAATTAAAATAGTATTTTCTGTTGTATTTTAGAGTACAAATGTTAGTATCCCATTAATGAGACAACTAGCTCTTAGAAAAATAAATCTTGTGGAAATTCTTTTGGATATTTTTCATCTTGCCATTACTGAGAAGAAGCTTAAAAATGTGGGAGAAACATCATTTCATGAATTTATGGAGGAAATCATCATTGAAGATGATGCAATAGAACAGGTAATACAAAAGATTTAGTCCTATGATTTACATAAAAGTTATAACAAGGTTTTCCATAGCACAACATCTTCCACTACTGAGGAAATGGGTTCCCAGAGCAGTCATGTAGTTTTGTAGCAATGGAGGTTGAAGTGTGTGGTTTTAGTCTTGGGGACGGTTTGCTGGCCTCCCTGCTCTTATCCCACATTTTCCTTGGCACTGGTTGAACTTTGCTTATGCATGTTACATTGAACTTTTTTTTCTTAATCAGTTGTTAATGAATTTGTACACCTATTAAAGACAGCTCGTTTCTAGTTGAAAGTATAATCATATTTAACATATGAATTCGTATGTGAATATATGTGTTACATTTTTTAAAAATGCGTTCTTCTGTGTGAGTATACATGAGCAAATAAATATAAATATGTATTTTACCAGGATTGGAAGTACATGAAACGCACTATGGCTCATATTACACTGGCTCAGTTAGCAAACATGCAGAATCTTTGTAAAGGCTGTCCCAACATCAAATCCAGATGCCTGTATCTAACTGGAAAAACCCTTCGTTTACTTGCCATTAATGCAGATCCTGTATATTCAGAGATTTACTGGAAGCCAAATGTTATGGTATGCATTCTTTTCTTCAGTTAAATTTATTTTTCTGTGTAAAGTTTATCTGCTCTAATATTTTTTATATACATTTGTCTAAAAGCTGCTCTTTATATGGAGCTAGGTTTTATATACTGCATGCAAGCCATAATAAAAATGGATGGCAAAATGAGTAATTTCAAAAACATGCTTCTGCCTGCATGCTGTCCTCATGTAGCTAATTTTTGATTTGTTTGTGAGATATACTAATTGTCAGATTTTCAAAACAGAGGTAGAAAAATTCCTCGAATGCATTAAAGGGTGGGTGAGGTACGGTTTGTGAATCCATGCGATCAAGTATTGATTTGTATGTTAAAAGCTTGGGTTTGTAAGTTCCTTCTGTGTTGTAGTAAGAACCCTTGCAAAGAATCCTTGTAAAAAAAGGAGAATTGATGGAGGCATTATAAATTCAGTGATGAATTAAAGTTTTCAGAAGAAATTAATGGAGGACAAATATGAGAAAGTCAAACTCTCAGAGGTTGTATGGGGGGGCCTTTTTAGTTTATGTTGTTCATATTGCCTTCATAACATGCTAAGAAATTTTGATAGTTGATAGTATTACTAAATCTCTCACCACGAAGGAATTAAGATAGTGATTTCTTTTAAGATTAATTCCATTTTCACATAAGCTTTCACGAAAGAAATGAAGCCTGCATTACTTAATGAAGTGATTAATTGTTAATTTTTTTTAAACTGTGATGGGTAGGAAGATGCTATATCAGACATCAGAAAATCTTCGCTGACTTCAGCAGAATGCAGTGAACAGGACGTGACAGAGAGCGGTTTATCAACTAATGAATGTCATAATGATAAGTACAGGGGGAAAATACAGGAATTAAAGGTATATTACTTTATGAGCTTGCATTAGAATTTGAGTGCTTTCTTTTTATGGAATAATACTCAACTTATCAGTTCTTTTTAAACTGATAATGGAAATGTTGTAACAAAAACTTGATCTTAAAAAAGACAAAAATCTACAAAACACCTTCTAACAAACAGCTCTGCTGTGTAGCTCAGGCCTGCTCCTCAGTAGATTGTGTGGGAGCTCCTGAATGAGCTAACCCAGCTGCTCTCAGAAAGAAATAATTTCTCCTTCAGTGGTTTCCCACTGTTTGACCATGTACCGACCAGGACTAGATGAGCAGGCGGTTCCTTTCTGCTTCACAAATATGACTTTTTGCAGACTGGGAACAAAGAAAGGAATTACTTCAATCACAAAATATTTGTGAAATTCACTGAGCTGATCTCTGTTAATTACTGCTGTTGAAAGCACACTAGGAATTTGGAATGTACAGTTTGTGTTGCTAGTAAAATCATTAAATACCTGAGGTAAGAGATTTGTGGGTTAATTTGGATTAAATATGTTTGCCCACAGAAACAATTGTACTGATCCTTGATTCTGAACTGCTCATATTGCCTGGAATTTAAAGTCTGTTCTGCTGAGTACAGATTTTATATTAAAAGAAATTTCTTTGTTAGACCAAATATTTTTTAATGTAGTAAAACCATGTTGGTGTCAGCTAAAAAAATTAATTAGTATTTGCATATTTTGATCATACTTTAAGTGCCTTAAAAAGAAAATGCATTAAAATTGCACATTAAAAAGCAATATTTATCTACTCTAACATGCTGTAATTGGTGTATGCATAACGAATACTTAATATTAGCCAATTTTAATATAAAGCTTTTTATTTTTTGTCATCTAGACACAACAAAGGATGGCTCAAAAGTATCTTTCTCAATCCAATGAGGCTTTGCTACAGTCTGTGGCTATTGCATTCAGTCATAATGTTACTGATGTACTGGCTCTGGCTAGTTTGGAAATGGCTGAATGCTTTCGACAGTTTGATCCAATTTCAACTAGCCAGTTTTTGGCACTTCATCAGGTGAGGCAACTAATGTTTGTGCTGCTTTTCAGTGGGAGGATGTTTGAAGTTGCAAAAAAGAAACAGTATTTGCATGGTCTGAAAATTTGCCATAGAGAACACATGTAGGGTTCCATGTAAGAACCAGTGTGTAATATAGGTCATCAAATATATGGTATATTTGCTAAGCTCAGAACGTTAGATCAGTGGTTTGTTAACAATTCTAATATCTGCTGTGTATGACCTAACATTTTCATTGATAATTGCAAACATGAAATATTTTAATAGGAATAAATTACTATATTGTCATTAGCAAAGATAAGACATTGCCACAAAATAATTTCATCCTTCCCTAACAAAAAATTAAAAAAATCTTTCCCTGGATTTGTTCAATCATTATTTTGAAGTGGATAATTCAGTTTAGGTTCAGTTTCTCAGATTGATACCTGCACAACGTGGTTCCATAGATGGCTTGAAGGTGTATGCATGTGAATATGTGCCTCCATCAAAGAGAAGATGCAGAAAAGCTGTAGGGCTTATATTCGCTGTATCAGGAACAAATAACCCATAGTTCCTAGTTCAAATGACAGGATTGGTATGTTTGCTGAAAGAAAAGTTGATATAGTCTTACCCATTATTTTGAATTTTGTAGAAGTCTGCTGTGTGATATGATGTGTGTCCATTAAAGCACAGAAACAGAAAAGACTCAGCTTACTTGAAAGGCTAAGCTAAGAACACAGTATTTACCATTCCATGTAGACCTTAGATGACTAAATGCAGGAACCTTGATGATAAATGTAAACAAAGAAATCAATTCCAGCTATTTGTATTTAAGAAATCTTCCTTAGTTATTGTCAGACTGTTTACATTAACCTGTAAGAACAAACAGCAGTCTTCTGCTAGTTCATCTCATCTTTCAAGGAAGAGAATTTCTCTTCAACATAGATATATGTTATAAAAAGCATAGTATATATATTTATTAATTTTATTTTTGTGAAGGAAAATAAATAGATGTAAACATTTTGCAGAGTTGTTCAGTGTCTACGATGATGAAGAAAATTCTTCTAACTGCTACATCCAACACCAGCAGCTCTCAGCTGGCAGCATTGCTCCATCTGCAGAATCAGTTAAAACAAAACAGAAACACAAGTGATCTTCTAAAATGTGTGGAACAGCAGCTGACTGCTAATTCAGTGGTAACTTTCTGAGCTACTTATTAGGGGTTTATTATATGTTATATAAATGCACACAGAGAGATATATGTGTGTATACAGGACATGGGTTGGTGGTGGGTTAGCAGTGCTGAGAGAGTGTTGGATTCGATGGTCTCTGAGGGCTTTTCCCACCTGAACAATTCTGAGATTCTAAGAACCACCCCTGTACCTTCCCCTGCTACCAAAATCTTGCCACGTAAACCAAATACAATTTTATATAGTACTTGTTGGTGAAGTGTCTCTAGCAAAACCTTTTTTTCAAAAATAAATGTTACTATGAGTTATTCTACTCCTTTCCTTTGCTAATAGTCTGCTATTATTTGATAGCATTTTAACTTTAGAAACTGTGTAGCGGCCGTAAAACTCATGCTGGTATGGAGAGAGGACTAAGATACAGTATTTGTAATTTGTTTTAAATAATATTTATAAGTTCTTTTGCACTGCACAAAAATTACATGCTCATAGAGTGGTTGAGGTTAGAAAAAATCTCTGAAGGTCATCTTGTAAACCCCTCCTTCTCAAGCAAGGGCCAGCTGGAGCTTGTTGTCCACGACCATTTCCAGATGGCTTTTGAATTATCCAAGAATGGAGGCTGCACAGCCTCCTCGGACTGCTTGTGCCAGTGCTTGCTTCCCTCACAGGGAAGCAGTATTTCTTGTGGTTTGTACTGTCCTGGCACATCTGCTGAGTGTGTGGGACTTTAAGTACGTTCTTTCCTAGAATTACTATCCATTTTCTAATGAAAGAACTGAGAATGTGATTTACAAAGTCTATGAAAATAATGGTACTTTTGAACTACTGTACAGGCATGGAGAAACCTCTGTATTCCTGTTGAACATTTTAATATAGTGGATGAATTGCCATCCAGTTTCTGCATAGTTATTCTCCAGCATTCAGAAGACAGGTATAAAATTTCATCCTTTTGATTTAGCACTGTTTGTTACAAATACAGTCTTTTTTTACATGGTTGAATATTGCCTTTCACTTCTAATTTTGATGGACTTGAATTTTAGGATAATGAACTAATGAATATATAAATCAAACTGCCTGCAGCTCAGTGTTATGTTTTCTGTTCTTTCCATTTCCCTAATTATCTCTTAAATCCCCAGAGGTCACTTGAAAGGTTTCAAGCCATTCTTGACATGATTCCTAAGTTCTGTTAAGAATTTCTTGCTTTTATTGCTTATGCTCTTGGAAATGTTAGAAGGGGACATATTTAGCTTTATAAAGCCACCAATTATCTGATTATTGCAGCCTAATTAGCTGCAAATAAACTAGCTCATAAATTGAGCTATAGCAACTGACTATGAGAGCATTCATCAATTTAAAAAGTCTTTAACACTTGTCATGGAACAAATAGAAATCTACCTTAATGGTTACACAGTGATAAAAGAATTTGCCTTACCAGTCTCAGTTTGTTCCTGCTAGAATTTGCAGGTATTTGCACCCAAGGTGGGGGTAGTTACTGTATCATGACAGTATTTGTGAGCACATTAAATTAGAGGGCAATAATTACTCTTCTGATAAATCTGAGTCATATAAACAAGGCTAGATTGTCAAATAATCTATTCAGCACTTTTCTGGTTTCCACAGATCACAGTTGTACAGTTCATTGATTGAGGTGCCCAAAGTAAGTACTGCAAGACAGAAAGGAAAACTCACTCAGCGGATGGGTAAGTACCTCTTACTTTAAAGACATAAAAATCATTGCACTGATGTTATGAGAAGGCTCATATCTTTCACTGTTGCAGTTAGTAAAAATTTTAAATACTTTAAAAAAGAATTCTAACTCTTCCTAATTTCCAAGGAATATGTGTCTCATTATCAGATGTCATATATCTAGTCACAATTTATATAATTTTTGTTTATATTTTAAGGCTGAAGTTGTTACAAATAAATAATATAGGTTTTTTTCATTGTACATGACTGTATATATTTTGTGCCTATCTATCTAGATTTTATTTTCAAATAATATCATGACTAGAAACTGATGGTGTTTGTACAATCATTTATTCAAGTACAAATATGTCTCAAAAAGACTCCTAAGAGGGTGTTATCCTTCTTGAATAGTGCAGGCAAAGGTTTCTCGATTTCCTGTGAATCCTGATGTGTTTCGTATTTTGTTGGAAAAAACGCGTCTTTACAAGCAGCAAAAGATGAAGAATCATCTTAAACCAACTGTTATTCCCAACTTGAAAGAGTGTGTCTCCAAAACAGATGTGGTAATATATTTTATTACCTTATATTTAAAGTTGGGTGAAAAACATGTACTAAATATATGATAGACATTCTTTATGCAGAATTTTTCCGTTCATTCCAGGTGTGGCATCCCTAGTCTTCACAGTTACTATATGTTTTGTACTCTGCTTCAAAATTTAATCTTACTGTGCTATAGTTGCTGTATTTGTCATTCAGGAGCTTTGAAATGTTCGGTACTTAATCAGAATTAAAATGATGCAGTTTACGTGAAAATGTGCCATATTTCAGAGATTTCAGCACACTCTGGCGACTGGCACTTGGTGAAGGGCTGGAACTTGGGACTTCGTCTTCCTCTCAAGAGAAGCCATCAGGGCAGCTGGCTGGGGAAATTTGGTGCCTTCTCAGCTCAGCTGGGCACTCTGGGGTGACCACTCAGAGCAGGGCCATTCTGCTCCTCTCTCTTGACGCTGGCTGCAGACAGGCACCCATGGAATTTGCCCTGAGCACGCCCAGGACTGTGAAATGCAGCCTCTCGAGGGGGAAAAAAACCACTCATAGCAACCCCCCCAAAAAAACACAAGAGAAAATCCAAACGGGAGGCTCCACCTGCACTGCCTCAGCTATATGGCAAAAGCCAAGAGGGAAGAGAGAGCCGAGGGGGAAGAGAGAGCCGAGAGGGAAGAGAGAGCCAAGGGGGCAGAGAGCTCTGCTGGGCGACTGACTTTTAGCGGGGGCTGGCACTCCCCTGCCCCCTGGTTCTGGTTCGGGCTGCAGGCCCTGAAAGAAACAGTGACAATTTTGGGCACAGATAGATATAGGATACAATAACAGTCTGGGTTACCCTGCACATTGACAAATCTGGTTCTTGAGTTGTAATTCTGTTTTATGCATCACGTTACCATCTTTCTGTTAAAATACTGAGTACTGCAGATGACTGAAGTGCTGGTGATCACTTTCTCTTGCCTATGGCCAGCCTTTGTTGTTTGGCAAGTTTGTAAAGGTTGCTGTATTTGGGTAAGTCAAAAAAAAGGTGCTAAGATAGTGTCAGGTTGAACAGGTGAAAAAAACAAGTGACTTAGGTTTTTAAAAAGCGTATGCATTAAAGTCACAGAACTTATGCATGCACCCTGTACTGAGCCACACAAGCCTTGGATGAGGATTTAATTCATTAATACCAACACTCTTCACCATTTAGTTGAGTTTGTTCAGTTAGTGGATTTTTGTCCATCTAGGTTGGATTTTACAAAATTCAGTTTTCAATGTCTTTCCCTCCTCCATGATTGTATTTTCTCCTTCTCTATTTTCTTCATTCTGATTAATTTCTTCCTTAAGTTGGCTCCACTGATCTCTCCATATGCTTTCATTTGCTTCTTCTATATTCATCATACAGTTTCTGTTCACTTCTGAAAGTTGTCCTTATGCAGGTTCTTCTCATTATTTGAAGGGACACATTATAATTTCTTTCTGCTGTAGATTTCTGCTATTCTCTGTTGAAATTGCTGAAGTATATTAATTATTTAAATAATAAGTATCGACACCTTCTAGTAATTCTAGAGTATTTTGCAAAATGCTGATACAAAATTTTGAAATAAAGTAGTTTTGAAACCAACTTCTTATATTTGTATTTTCCATTTTATGATATTTCACATTATTTTATTTAGTTTCTGATTTAACATATTACAAAATTTATATATATAATGGTATTTAACAAGAATGGAGATTGAAAGTGTTCTAATTTTTGTTTCTGTGTGTGTAATAGACTGCAACAGGGAAAAGAGGTGATAGTGAGCTGGACTTGACATCAGATTTCTCTGAAATAATAGAAATTATGGAAGACTATCTGAAACCAACCCTGTCACAGTTTGATTTTTCTGCTGTCAGGTAAGATATATTGACTTTGATTATCATTTGTGAAAACAGAACTGTGACTCAAGTGCCTCAAATAAAGGAATGGTTTTAGAAAGGTGTTGATTGAAGGTTTCATGTCTTGAAAGAGAGTATATTCGGCATATGTCAGACTAAGAGACTGAGCAATATGATAGACAAATAGCCATTTCTGAGAAGAACTGTTCTCTTGTACTTAAGTTGAAGTTCAAGATGCAACAGTATAATTAAAACGACTAAAGATGGGACTTCTAAACGACAGGAACTCCTAAGGGAGAGTGTCCTTTGTGTAAAATTTCACTGAAACTGACGCAGAAATTGAAGCTGGTAATATTTTCCATTAATTTGCTCTTCCCAGAGAATCCCAGTGTGTATCAGCAGATGAAACAGGAAAAAAGAAAGTGAAAGATAAGGACACCAAACAAGTTGGAATGCAGGGTATGTGCTCCCTTGAGTTGTGTGTGTGTGTGAACAAATACCTAAATCCAGTAATTTCAATTTTATTTAAGACAAGGAGAGGACAAAGGCTTCTTTTGCATTGTTTTTCTCTGTTTTTTTTTTTTTTTTTTTTTTTTCTGTATCGAATCAAATATTCCAGTATATTTTCAAAGACAGACTTAGATGCTGGAGCAGTGCTTCTGTGTTTATTTAGAGTCTTCCAAACCATACAGTCTGTAGACACCTAAATAAAATGGCTTTATCACAAACTGGTTTTTCAGGGGAGGAGCTAGAACAAAGAACTTTCTTAAGTGAGTAGACTGGTAGATGTCTTTGTTTTGGTTTTTTTTTTTTTTTTTTTTTTTTTTTTTTGCTTTTAGCTTTATGGACTCTCACAGGTTGTTAGCTTGCATACAAGCCTAATGCTACAGTATGTCTCTAAACACATCTCAGGAATACACATCTGCAAAAACTGGATAAATTGTCTCCCATACCTATGCTCTTTCTCCGTAGAGCAGAAATATTGCCACAATAATATTTAGTACTTTTTTCCCCAGATAACACAAACAAAATTTTTCTACAGAATAACACAATATTGGATAAGAGTGCCTTTACAACTCTATTCTTTTTAGCCAATCACTTCTGTGGCAATTTTGCATTTCCAAATATTGTTTTCCTGAATGTATTGTATATACCTGGACTTGGACCTGAGATGGTTGGTTATTAATAGAGGGATGTTTTCCCCTCTGAAGAACTGGTGCTAACAAGTGCATAGAAATTTGAGAACATCTTAAGACCAATTGTATAAAAAGAAATATTTTTTCTTAATGCACTTAATCCACAATACAATGAAGTTCATCTGTCATACAATGGAGGAAACTTAGGTTTTTACATCTAACTGCAATAGTTTATAGACAAACTGAGAACTAATCTCAATCATGTTCTGTCACATCTCTTTAGATACACCTGCGGATTTAGGATTGTGTGTGGTATTACTGGTGGATACATTATTTATGGAGTTGCCTTTGGAAGCTCTGAGTATATTTAAGGAAGAAGGAATAAGTTCTGTTTCCAGAGATTTTTCTCTACAGTTTCTCTACAATCGACTACATTGGGCTGAGTCAGGTACTATTAGACAGTTTTCTGTGCTTTCTAAAATTCCCTTAAAGAAGTAAAAAAAATCCAATTAAAATACGAAACTTCCTTTTTCCTTTAAACCTCTGTGTGTCCCACAGAAACTTCAGTTATTACATTAACATCAACAATTAATAGATGTGGTAAATTACTTTGAAAGTGCTTTGATGATCACTGTTCAACTCTATCAAAAATTGAAAAGGTAATGAAGCATTTAATGTCTGAGGGATCACATCTCCTCCTTGTTTTTCACTTTAAAGCCTTTATTTTTAGGCAAGAAGTCTTGGGTAATGTCCTTACCTTGCTGTGTTTTGAAATGAATTTTTATATTTTTATTTTAATCTGTTGCTGTTATTATTTTTATTATTACTACTAGTAGTACTATTACTACTATTACTTAATGATATTAAATATTTACAGTCCTTCAAGGACATTTATTTGCTAAAACTGCCTATGCATTAATTTTTTTTTCCTTTTAATTTTCACAGAAACCGAATTTAAAAAAAAAGTTGAAACATCTAAAGAAAAAAACACAAAAGCTCATCAGAAAAAGAATGTCCAAATGGTGAACTTTCCACATTTTTGTAAATAACCAGAGAACTTGCATAGAAAAGTGTGAAAGTGGGTTGCATAGAGGCTCATTATGTGTGCTAGAATTCTGAAGTGGAGTGAATGTCTCATAATCTCATAAGACCATAAGAATCTTGCTTCCTGCTGATTTTCCAAGGGGTTTTTCTTTGAAATAAATGGCACATATTTAATAACCCACAAAGGAAGCTGCTTAAAGTTACTGAAAATAATTTCTGCAACAAAATATTGTATTTTATATAGTGATTACATATGTTTTTATAAATCTATATTTATATTTCCATATATATCTATATATGTGTGCACACATATGTATATATGTGTAATATATGTATATGCATTGTAGTTAATGCAGAATAGTTTATTAATTTCCACTGACAATTGAATACCATGATGCTTTTAAAACCAGATTCAAAACTTTGTTGTTTGACATGTCTTTCTCGTAGTCGTTTGACACAAATACTACAATACTGTTAGTATTTAATTGAAACTTTAACATGTAAGAGAATATGTATTATTTTAATTGTAGGCACCAGTTAATCGTGATCTACCTTCTAATTGCTTGCCTGTTGATACACGTAATTTAAAATGTATCCTTTCACAACCTATTGGTTAAGTGTATCAGCTACATTTCCTTCTTTTGTTGTTTGAATACATTTGTTTGTGATTAACTGTTTATCAGATATTGTGGACCCCTATAATGAAGGAAGAGAATCAGGTAATATATATCAAATAATATTTTATTCACAATCTACCCGTCGAATTTAGAATTGTTATGTACCAAAAAATAGTAGAAGTCGTGACATCAAGATGTTGGCAAAAAAGCATTCTTTTTCCTCAGAACAGCACAGCTTATCAGCTGTATATGGTGCATCTGTGAAACAGCACAACAGTTAATGAAGGGGTTTTTTTTAGCTCCAGAAAGACAGACTGGTTTGGGTTGGAAGGGACCTATAGGTTCATCTCCTGCCACCGCTGCCATGGCAGGGACACCTTCCCCTGTCCCAGGTGCTCCAGCCCCAGTGTCCAGCCTGGCCTTGGGCACTGCCAGGGATGCAGGGGCAGCCCCAGCTGCTCTGGGCACCCTGTGCCAGGGCTGCCCACCCTGCCAGGAACAATTCCTTCCTGATATCTAACATAAACCAACTATGTTTCAGTGTGAAGCCATTCACCCTTGTCCTGTCACTATATGTTCTTGTAAATAGTCTTTCTCCATCTGTCTTGTTGGCTGCCTTCAGGTGTTGAAATAATTGCTAAGTCTAAACACCATGCAAATGAAGCTACAGAACAATCAGTAGCATAACAGAGCGTGTCTCCATGTGTGTGCAGTTCTCCTTCACAGCAGATCAATATAAAACCCTTCATGTGCTCAATATCTCACTCTAGAGCGTATCTTTTAACTTATACTAGTATGAAAATGTAGTCAAAAGGAGAAAATTGTTTATCATTAAATGTGCAATGTCCTTGGAGAGAAGAGGTGATTTTGGAGTCTTGTTTCCTGAAATCAGGACTCTGGAAACACAGTTAGTTTATCCACCCATTTAAGTCTTCTCTGAGCTGTGCAATAAAACTGTATGAGCAGTACTGGTTTTCAATTCTTTACCCTTTTTTCAGGATACCTAAAATTTTTATTTTGTGTCCTCAACCTGTCCACCAAATAATCCTTGTTCATTATAAAAGACACTTTTCAAATGGGCATCCCAATTTTATTCTGAAAATGTCACAATTGTTTTAATTTTAAAATCCAGACTTAGGGTTCAAAAACCATGAAATCTAATGATGACGTAAAACCCCATAAATATGATAGTGTCATTTTAAAGTTATTGAAATTGAGATTGCCCAAATTAGTTTGTAGTATGTTACATTCGTAATGATGAAATTCTGTTGTTACAGAAGCTTCAAGTCCTTCCCAAAAAATACAGGAAATGCTAGAAAAATACCATCACCCATTCGCAGCGCAGTGGGAAGGTGTCATTGGCAATATGTGTGCCCCAAGGTGTGTAATATTCCATCGGCTTTCTTGTTTTATCCATATTTCTTGTTTAAAATTGTGCCTATTTTCAGACACTTTGTTCATAAAATAGGGTCACATTTTGCTGAGCTGATAAACACATAGCAAACCATTGTTGTTGTATCAAACACAGAACTAGGTTTGTAGACAGAATATTTTAGGGATCTGAAATAGAGTGCCGCAGAGTGATTTAACCAGGCTGGTTTTGTCAGAGTTGCTGTATATGTAAATAATCTAATTTTGATAGAAACTCTGCTGGTGCAGTCTTTGATGAATACACATATGTGAGCAGAAGTGTAATTTCTGGCTTTGCTCATAATTGTTTGTAAATCCAAGTAGTAAAACCATGTAAAACAGTATCTCCATGCACTCAGCCAGCTGTAAATGGGAGCGCAGATTTCAGAAGCAGAGTAGTGAAGGTACAGCACACAGTTTCCAATTTCAAACATTGATCATGAAGCTACTACCGTTTTATGGAGTCTACTCATAAACACACTTTGTTCTTTGTAGAAATACTTTACTTTTAAGATCATAGCCATAGGGAAATAAAAGGGATCTCAAGAGGTTGAACAGTGACAAAGCCCTATGAGACACATGGCCATCAATGGACCTTCCTTCCTAGCTGCTAGTTCAGCAGTCAGTCCTTTGGAATTGTGTCTTCTTAGTTAATACCACTGAGTGGGTACTCGACTATTTTTTCATAAAAATTGCAAAGATCATTATTACCAAATTGCAGTTTTTGCTGCCAGCTGGCCTGATTATCCACACCTCTTTTTAAAAACTAATTGCTCATGTCCTGGTGGGTATACACATGACTATTCCTTTTGAATGTTAGACAAAGACTGTATTTTAAAGCTGTACAAAACACACAGTGATGATTTTCTTAAATTTTGTTTTTTTGATGGAGAGGATGGTATTTATCTAAAAATACACTATGCCTCTTGCTCACTGAGATGTTACTGGGTAATCATTTTAATACAAGAGCATAGTATTAATAATCCATATGAGTTATTACACTTCTCACAGAATCCTGCAGCCATGTTTATCTTCTTGCTTTGCATGCTGACTTTTGTTATAATTATTTCTGGAGTAAATAGCACTGAACTGTTTGCTATGGATAATTTCTGCAGAGTATGCTTGTAAAAGAGTAACTTTCTTCCTTCCTTTCAGCCAAGTTGAATGGGAACAGCTGATGACAAACTGTAGTGCATTTCTCTTCTATGGGATGGAGAGGTTCATGTCTCATGTGTTACTTGATTGGTTGGTTGCTATGAACATCCCAAGTAAGATCAGCAAATTGAGAAATATTTTTAATTACACCAACGTTTATTCCTAGATGTGTCTTATTGTATCATTACCACTATATTGATGTTGGCAATTAAGGGCTTTTTTCTAGATCCAGGGTTTTTAATCAGAGAACCTTTGTATTATGTAGGTTTTATTCTGTTGCACAACTTTCTTGTAAATCCTCACAAATAAGCTTCTTCACTTCCATGTGTTGGAATTTCTTAGGTTTCAAAAATTAAGTCAATATCTAATGGTTTTCTCAGTAAACCATCTCATTTTCTTTGGAATTTAGTATTTGGTTGCAAGGTATTTTTTTAATGGTAAGAACAATCTCTGCAGTGCCACTTCAAGTGCCAAAATTCCTAAGTCTCTGCTGAGGCAAGCAAGAATTGTCCATCAGGGCTAGGTTAATGCTGAAGGAATACTCTGGTATTACAGAGCATTTGTAGACTCTGTAAAGTCTCTGTACCCTCTGTAGAAAGTATTTTGTATCTTTCTTCACAACTAATTAGTCTTTCTGTTGTAGCATAAGGCTTAGATTCAGGACTGGTTTTTAAGATTAACAATCTTCATTTCTCCTACTGTTTTCATTGCACAACTGGAAGAACTTTGATTTCAGAGTTGTGCTGAATTTGTCGGGGTAGCTATATTGTGTTGGCGTGTGAAAGTGAGGACAGCACACCTCAGATTGTGGAGCCCTGTAGAGCAACAGGAAGCTTCTTCATGAAGCTTTGATTTTAAAAGTGATTTAAATATCTATATGTAAATATTACAAGAAATAAGAAAATATGTTTTCTCTGTATTAATGGATCATGTCTGAAGATGGTGTTTCAGATATCCATAGACCAGATATTTACTGGTCTGGCAACTTTTGGAAAGTTGTTAAACCTTACCCTTTTTCCTACTCTTAAAATATGTCAGGATTCATTCTGTCTGAGATTTCTGAGAGCTCTAACCTAGACCAAATATTGTGAAGTATTTGGTTTGGCCATTTACATGATGAAATAAAATATATAATTGCTAAATCTGAGCATGAGACCAGGCTGACAAAGAGAATGCAGTGGTTTAGCATTCTGAAATGCAAGATTATGATTACAAATTAACCTTGCTTTATGTGGGGTGTAATTTGGGAAAGTCTAGTGGGAGATATTATACTTCAGGGAAAATAACCAGTTAATCGTTAATAGATTAGGGTGACTGCTTAAGGGGCAGAGTTACAGAGCAGACTCAAGAGGTTGATCACAAATTAAGCAATGTACCCCTGCTAGTGTTAAAAAACCCCCAAGGTCTGTGTAGGGGTAGCTGTGCAGGAGTGTCACATGCAAGCTGTGTGAAATAATTTCCCACTCTACATAGTATTCCAAAGGTCTCAGCTGGAGAAAAATATCAACCACATGGAGAAAGTTACTGCTGGAGAACATCAGGCATGGTCAAAAGGCTGTACTACAGCTTTTGTGCTTAGTTTTATTAATAAATATGTATGCATTGATATGTTTATATGCATTTAAAACAGGCCTTCAGAGAAGAGATTGACGTGTTGAGAGGAGATGTGATAGAAGTTTTGAGTGTGTCAAAGACTTTCCAGGCAGAGAAGTAATTTCCTTCTCATCTGCTTGGGACAGGAGAATAAGTAGCAGATTTAAGCTACAGCAAATGAAACAGTAGGCAAAACCTTTTAATTCTGAGAGGATTCTGGGTTGTTTCACTGGAGACTTTTAAGGAGAATAAAGCATGTTAGGGATGTAACTTGGTTGTAAGTTGTGGAGAGGAGCTGTGGTACAAAAAAATTTCTATGCCTGCATACCATAAACTCTTCCAAGAGTTCAGAACTACAGAGCTGGGCATACAGGTCATTGGCTGTAATAGGATGGTATGTGGACTTCCTTACCAATTATGCTAATGTGGCATAGGGAAAAAACCCCTGCAAAACACTATGGAAAAGTGTAGCAAAATTACATGAAATAATGCTAGCATGACTATTAGTGTATTTTACATAATACTTGACAATTGCAGCTGAAATATGTAGATTTTATACTAGTGGTTTAGACTGTGTTCAAGAAAGTAATTAATTTACAAAAGGCCTGATTTTCTTAAATTATTATGGTGGGCATTATTATCAGTGCAAACACATTGCTATATTTTTTCCAGGATGCCGTTTGGTGATTCTTCTTGATCTGGTAAGATCACAGCAAAGTTACCAAAGAATTGCAAACTCTGATTTCCACAAAAGGTAGGTAAAGTCAATTTCAGTAAAGTCCACAATAAAGTAGATTATTTCAAATATAAGTTAAAATTTTGAGTTATGAATATTATTCTTTACTTCTGCAAGAAAAAGAGCTTCTTTATAGGACTAAATAGGATGAAAGCTCTGTTAGAAGGCAATGACAAGAAAATATGACACAGAAACCTTGCTACATTATGCACACCTCACAAGTCTGAGAGCAAGATTCTCAAAATGTTCTAATTGAATATATAAAGTTTTCCTTTGACAGATAAACCTCTGATGGTTCATGCATGGAAAAATTTAACAATCAGATTTTTATTTAAACAAATTATTATAGCATGTAAAATAGCCTGTTCAGAATTTTTAATATTAATTGCAGCTTTTTTTTTTAAATCTTGAAAAGCATTTCAGTATTTTCATTGCTTTTAAGTTGGCAGGTAGGGTTTACATTCTTTTATTGCATGTCCATTATAAATTCTTGACAGGTGCCACAGTGTCCTAATTTTATTAATTAATTATTTAGACCATGCTGATTTTTCAGAAAACCTGATGGTACTCTTGAGGGATGAGATGCCTTGCAGAGGGATGTAGATAGATTGGAGCATTGGGCAGTCGACAGTGACACGAAATTTAGCAGGAGCAAATGACAGACTCTTGACTGGTGACACAGTAATGCTGGACACAAGTGTAAACCCAGAGAGGGATGGCTGGAGAGCAGCCCTGCAGAAAGGCACTTGAGGCTGAGCCAGCACTGTGCCTGGGCAGCAACTGAGCAAAGCACACCCCAGGGACATAAGTATCTCTTGACTTTTCTAATTATTCATTCCATGAAGAAGAAATAGAAAAAAATTCGCTAAAAAATACTGTTTAATTAGTGCAACAATGCATAAGGTAAATCTAGTTGTCTGTAAAATAGGTTATACACATATCTACATAAGTAAATATGCAGATATGTGTCTGTATAAACAAACTTGTGGTATTTTTTGATATCCTTTTTGATCCCAAACAGCCATTTCCTAAAGTAAACCAAAACACAATTCCTTAAACTAGTTTTTCAAACTCAAAAATTTTGAAGTCTCAGTTCAATAGTTTAGTGAATTTATCAATAAGAGTTACATGTCTAAGTCCAAAAGCTTCTTGAAAACTGAGAATAACATTCATTTAAAAAATGAGTCACATAAACTCCATAGACAATCAGATAGCATCTCCCCAAAAGATTGCAGAAAACTTCATTACCATCTTTTGATAAAGTTACTATAAAAAGCAAGTCTGAATAAAACCAAACTGCAACCTTCTATTTGCTGCAGTTTCAACCTTAGAGTATCACTCCCCTTTTATAACTAAAATAATTTTGCTGAAGATGCTTACTGAAATATTCAGCAGTAAAAACTCAAACCACACATTGCATGTGATTTGCTTTTAAGCCTCTGAATCAACACCATACTTATGACAAAGAAGAAGGCTTCACTTCCTGCAATATTTTATGTCTAAACATGTCTTTTCACACCTGATTCTCAATTTTTTTACTGTCTTATAAAAGGTGTTCTGCAGTGTTTTGTAAATGTTATGGTCTTACTACTCCTTTCAGATTTCCAAAGATGTCCAGAACTACAGTAATATGACAAGAGAGTAAATCCCATGGTAAAATTGTTGAGAGAAGATTACCTGCATTCATTGTATTAAATTCAAAGTGACATATAAATGTTGGAAAACACTTGATGATCAGCATACAAGAAAATTCACTCTGACGTTCTGTCTCCTTGTATCAAAAGACATTGTATATTTAGTTGTATTTTTATATATTATGTGCATTTTTCTTTTATTGATCTAGTAATTCTGATCTTCTTTAGTCGTCTACGTATTGCTCTAGAGAGACCACCAGAGACAGCAATGCTTCTGAGCCTTACAGGTGTTGGTTCTGTGATAGCCCCCCAGTGGCACACAAACTCGGAGGAGCATGCAGAAAGGCTGGAGACCTTGTTTGAGAGTGAGTGTTTGTGTTTGTGTTTGTGTTTGTGCTTGCCCTCGCTGGTGTGTGCATTGCTCCAGACCCCCGTGTGTGTGTGTGTGTGTGCTCAGGGGCTGTGTGCACCTGCCTGTCTCCTGCCTCTTCTTTCTTTGCCCCTCCCCAGACTCTGCCTGCAGTTTCCCTAGGAGGTGGACTGCCTGCAGGAGCCACCATGTGGTTGACAGGTTGATCTCTCACACAGAACACTAACTCACTTAAAACAGATTTGGGGGGGTGTTTGTTTATGGTTATATGGAAAGAATAGGATTTATATGGTGAGAAGCACTGCCCCAGGACATGGCCATCTGTAGTTACATAAACCATGGGGAAAAAGTCCCCTGGACGTAACTTACATCTGCACAGATACATTGCTTACATCTGTAAAGATATCCTTCTTCATTAAGTTTTAAATGAAAAACCATTTCATGGTTTTCACCATTTCATGGTGAAAGCACCAGGCTGTGTGGTTGATATTTTCTTGTTTTTCAAAATTTTCATTAAAAACTCACAGAAACTAACATTTCTTTCCAGATTTGCTAAGCTTTGGTAAAACGACTGGACAGACAGTTCATGTTCTTCAGAAAAGTAGAAGTCACAGGAAAAGGGATTCCATTAAAGGTAAGAATTAAAAGGCTTAGTATGAAAGCCTGGCTATAAACACTAACTATAGGCTTTAGACAGGTAGTTCACAGGTGTAAGTGAAACCTTAGAGATGAGCTGTTACAATTTTCTCTGAAACTTCTTAAAAGAGCTGGGAGTCAGAAGACCACTGATACAATAGCATAATTTGAGTAGCTATATTTTATATAAATAAAATTTGGGGAGGCTTTCACATAGCTGACCAAAAGCTAAAATTTTTTCTCCACTGAACAAATAAGGTAGTGTTACTAACAATGCAAATCAGGAGCACAATATAGAAAATATAAATGGTGTGGGATTATAACTGCAAAAATATCAGTAGGATCTGCAGTGATTTTAGACAGTCTGCATTGTACAGGGCATACTAGACATAAGAAATATCTGGCATCTTCTTGGAGAAAGGGGAAGAATTTCTGAGTAAAACAATTTCTAATATACTGTCTATAAAATTGTACTGCTATTTTTCAATGCATAGAACTTACCTTTTAAAATAAGGTTTAGTAAAATAAATTTTATTTATAGCTTTAACTGTCATAGAATTGAAGAAAGAGCTCAGATCAGAAATATTTCCTAGTTTTCTGGTTTTCTTTTTCAGAAAATGTTTCTTCAATATAGTGACAGTTGTTAATATTTTTAAAAGAATGTTAAAGAACCACAAATATTAATCAAAGAGAAGATGTGTTAAATGATAGCACAGCATTCTTATATTTAGTCATATTCAGAAATAACAATGGTTTTTAATACATTTTTATAGAGGAAGAAGATTCTCACAGCTCTCCTGGAGATGAAATAGAAGAGCAGACTGTTTGCACTTCCTCAGATCCTCCTGCAAGTCATCCATCGTTTTTTAATTGTGTCCTCTATGGTTTACCCAACATAATTCTAAAGTAATTTGTGTCAATCTTTTCATGCTGATCTAAGGAGAGGTGAGATTAAGAAAATGTACATATTGCTGTTTCAGATCTAAACAGTTTGATATTAGAATGCCAGGAAAATAGAATATATGGTTCAGAAATTTCAGTTAGTGCTCTAAGGTTTTTTTAACTTAGTGAATCCTTTAAAAATTTGGTAAGTACCAACATATTGTAAAGAAAAGTGGGCTTGATGCATGAATGGAATTGAAATGTATCAGCGTCAGTGCTTCCATTTGGAAAAGCATTTCCTTGATGTATTTTGTTTTCACATGGACAATTAATCAGAAACATAGCTAGAAAATTTACCAAGTAACCTTATTCTGAATGAACTGATCTTTTTATGTGGAGGTAGTTGTAGTTTAATTAGAAAACAAATTCGTGTTAAATAAAAAGGTTAATAATTTTTGCTTTCTTTATTTGCCTGTGTTTTTCATTAATAACATTCCCAACATAATTCCTCATTCCCAATCTCCCATCCAGCCCTGCCTCTGGCACTGGGAGCCATTCCCTGTGTCCTGTCCCTCCATCCCTGTCCCCAGTCCCTCTCCAGCTCTCCTGGAGCCTCCCCTGGCAGGGCTCTGAGCTCTGCCTGGAGCTGCTCCTCTCCAGGTGAGCCCCCCAGGTGTGCCAGCCTGTCCCAGAGCAGAGCTGCTCCAGCTCCCTGAGCAGCTCCAGGGCCTTCTCTGGACTCGTTCTTTTACTGGGGACTCCTAGTTAGATGCATTCTCCATCTGGACTTTCACAAGACTGAAAAATTATTTTTATTATATTAATCAGTAAATTGTTTTAATGAAATAAAAATATTAAAATATTTTAAAATTTAAAATACTTATCTGATTTTTAAAAGAATTCTAAAATATTCATTTATTTGACTATGAACTCTTAATTTTTACAATATTATATAGTGTTCAGCAACTTGGAGTTAAAAAATCCTACCAACTAATGACCCAGAAATAAATTAAAGTAGATACACCTTAGGACGTATGAGTTCTCTTGTCGAATGACATTGGCACAAGCCCAAACAACAAGAATAAGAGCTTCTGAAAATATTTCATCTACATGGCACTACATCATTCCCATGCACTGTATTCATTCATACAAGAAATATTAAGCAGTTAGTGCTATTCCATGTATCATGGGCTTTAAAATAACTTTCTGAATTATGTCTCAGCAACATAACAAATCACACTATCAATTAGCTTTTATAACAGAAATGACATTCCATAATATATTTTAGCATGAAAAGAATTGGTCAGCTAAAATTTATGTAATCTGAAAAATGTGAGGAAGAAAAAAAATCATGCTGAATTTATTAATGATATTCTGGGACAAGAATATAATTTGAGTTGTACATAGTTGTCCAAGAAAAGTGTGTGGTTCTAAATAGTCTGCAGTAAAAAGCTGCAGCAAGTTTGCTACAAAATGATGAAACAAACAAAAAAAAAAAGAACTCTGTCATTAGTCCCTGGTGTAACCTCTTTAAAATTATACTTCCTTGAGCAGTCATTCGAGGATTTCATGTCACATGTGTGTCTCTCTCCACAGAGGTGCCTTGGCTGGTCCTGCCAGCAAGGCTGCTGTCCCTGCTCTGGAGCAGACACCAGAACAGAGCAGCTGCTGCTGCAGGTGTTTGTAGGCAGGGAGCTTAGAGCAGATTGAGTGTGGTGTACAGATCATTCCCATAATTATTTAAGACCATTCACCTTGAGTTTGAACACTAATTTTGTGATTTTACAACCTTTTAAGCCTTCCAACCTGTTCTTTGGCACTGTCTGACCTGGAAGCTCTCCCAAAACTGGGTATCAGAGGGAATTCAGCCATCCTCTATGAGTGTAAATCCTTTCTTCTCTTGCATGTGGATGAAAGACCAGCTGATCGCTGTAAAGTCACCAGGAAGTCTCTCATCCCTTAAAGTCCTTCCTGGGTATTAATTCAGGCCTCCAAATGCAGTGTCTTCGTGTGGACACAGTGACAGATTATCAGCATGGGTTTTGAAGATGTGATCAAGTTAAAATTGAAGGCATGCCTATGTGCCCTGGAATATTTTCTGGTTGTTAGAAGACCCAGATTGGTACTCAGGTGATAAATTGATGGAATACTTCTCAGCCAGTGATAGAAGAGCATGTGGAATCTTTCATGAACATTGTAGTGGCATTTTCAAAAGTAGCAGGCAGAACAGTCTTCAGAATAAGAGAAGAAATGTATTTAATGTATTGCAGATGGTTACTTAAGGCTTATGGTTACTTACAACTTACTTAAGAGGAAGAATTTTAGATCACTTAATGTCATTTTTATAAAAATGCAGTATGGAATGTTAACAATATTGCTGGATAAAATATCAATTCTAATTTTCCATGAAATATGAATCTTGATACCTATTATATGTATGTATATTTTGAAATATACTAAAATAAACATTGTAAATGCAGTAGTCTATCTATGAAGAAATGTTTGCTTCCTCTGCCAAAAGAGTGCTCGAAGTCAGTGCTGAGTTCAAACAGTTGAAGCCAACAAAATAAGGACCCCTTTCCAAGTAAAGGCCAATATTTTGGGCTAGGAAGGTATAAGAAATTGAAAGGGTGTTTCGTGACAGTTTCCTTTACTATGGGAAATATTTAGGAAGATATTTCTTTGTCACTGAATAACTACCATGATTTATTTTCTCTTTGTTTCATAAAGCACTTCATCCTCACACATGATGGCAGAAGAGGGTGAAAACTGTCAAGATTAAATTGGAAGTGAGTCAGTACTGAGCTTGAATAGAGCATCCTTTCCAGTAACCGAATGTTCATGACTTGTCACTTTTTTTGGTAGTCTCATACTTGATGTTTAGCATTTGAAATTTTTAGGAGAAACTAGATGTTTACAAAGATGTACAGCTTTTCCAGAAATCAGGGCTGCACTAATTAGGATTTGTGTTTATTTCCTGAAAGGTATCTAAAAATATTTTTATAATGTTCTGGCTTTTTTGATGACTTAATTTTCTTAAAGAAATTGAAGTTAATGTCATAAATTTCTTACCAAGGTGGATGGTTAAGACTTCTGGTTTTTATGGGCCTACCATAACCATAATCAACAATTTCACGATTCCAAGTTGGCATAACTTCTCTATGCTATAGATACACTAAGATAAGCTGTAGATAATAACAGTGAAGTAAACTGAAGAATCAGATTCATTATTGTCTAAAATTATTTTTAATTTTGAGTGGGTTTTTTCTTAATTTTTGCCCAAGTATGTCAATTGTGAAAGAAGTTCAGGGAGAGGTCCAGAAAGCAAAGAAAAAAAAACCAAAACAAATCTGAGTTTTTCAGAAGTGCAGATGGTAATTTCCCTTGACAATCATAAACTGTACTGGCTTCTGTGTGAAAACATTATGTAATACAGGTGTTTTATTATCTGACTGGATACTGGGTAGTAGATCAAATTTATATCACAGCACCAGTGTCCACACTGCTCTTCTCTGTCTTCTTTTTGATGCCAAAATTTTAAGAAAGAGATCAGTGCTCCCAATGTATTTTGATTAGTGCAATGAAGCCATGATCATAATCCATCAGTAAGGGAGAACAGTTTTGTGTTGTAGGACAGAAGTGTTCATTTGGAAAACTGCAGGCAATGGCTTGGAGAACAACCTCTTAAGTAGAAAGTGATTTTGATGAGAGAAGAGTGACAGTGGAATTACAGCTAAGACCTGTAATCTGCAATATCCTGGAAGAAGAATGTAGGGAAACAAGCTTGTGATGAAAACATCTGCTCAGAGCAGACATCTTGGCCTTCATTCTGGTTGTAATGAGCTTATCTGCTGGAGTTCTCAGCACTGTAGAAGCAGCCAGAACAGTCTGTTCTCCTGCTGATGTATATTAATTACCTGTCAATACACCAGTGGAGAGAATTAACTAAGATTTCCTAATGGAACAAAAGCATGGGTTTCAGAAATATTTGCAGTTCTGTCATGTCCTCAGAATTTATCTGAGCCTGTAACTCTTGAAGTAGGTTACAGAGTAGAAACAGAGTATGGAGAACGCTGCAGCTGAGGTATGTAGATGAGCACCTGTACTTTGGTTAATCCTGGCTATGAGGCAGCAGCTAAATTGCATAGATCACTATGCACGGTACTGACACAGAGTTCCTACCTTGTCATTCTGCATCTGAGCTTCTCTGGGCCATTTTTTTTTCTGAAGATTAGCAAGTAATCCTGTCACTGTCACTAAAAACACAGGTGCATGCTTTCTCCTGCACTGCTGCTCAAGAAGCTCAGGTACACATGGATACAGAGGTGCAGGCACAGAGGGGGAGCAGACTTCTTCCAGCTGAGGCAGGCTTCACCACGGAGATACACTGCCAGTGTGCTTTGCTCGTGGTGTGTCTGCAGCAGCAAAACATCACCGACGTAACTACCTGCTGGATTTTTATCATATATGGAACAGAAGCTGTTTCCAGCTTTTAAGTTATAACAGCACAACTTCAGCTTTTCATCACATGTGATCTGGGTGGGCACCAGATAATTGAGAGGTATTTAATCTGTAAGGATTTGTCCCTTGCCACTCCATGATGGGCCTGCATGTGCCACTGGATGCACAGTTTGTGTAGCAGAAAAAGGAAGGCACAGTCCTAGTGACTGCCAGAATAGCACAGAAGCCAACACTGAGATATTTGTAACCAGGTATTGCTATGAAGTACTTAGACACTGGTTGTCTTCCTGACACAAAAGCATATACTACATTTTCTGGTCCAGCAGAAACAGAATTTAAGCACTACTATTCCCATAAGTAAAGGAAATACTCGTTTTGCTCCTTTGGTATAGTCACATCTGTGCCCTTGGGCAGTATCTGTGTTTGCACCAGCACACTGACCTCTGTGCTGGGTTTATAGTTTTCAGTTTTTTCTCCTCCAACAGAGTTCACTGGTATTTCTCCTGAATGACACTGACGTTTATTTCATCTGCAAATACCTACTTATCATTTTTTGGTTATTAGTATTGCAAGATGGCATTAGAATCTGAAGTGGGATGCACATTGAAATAAATTTGCATTGGAATTCCACAAACCTTTCTGCTTCTTTATCAGTGTGATTCAAGGGACATTGCCTACATCTGTACTCAATCAAACAGGGCTGTGTTGGCCAATATAATCTAATTGTTTGACATTTTTATAGTAATTCATTGAGACTAAAGAGAGATGACTACATTAATATCTTGATGCAGCTAGATAATAGTTGAGATAAAACTGGTGTGCCAAATTGCTGAAAGGCCCTTAAATTCTCTTACAGATTTTTAACTATTTGTGACATAGGAAAGAGACTTCAATATAAAGTAATAAAGAGAAAAAATAGTACAATCTATAATATTAAGTATTATAATAAAGAACATTATCATAAATTTTCTAGGAATCTTCTCTTCACCAATCATTTAAAATTATATTTCTCAATAATTGAGATGAGAATTATTGTTAATGCTCATGACTCTGTTTTCTTCGATAATCATTTTCACTGAGGTCATAATTAAACAGAAATGTTCTAGCCATATAATATGTATATTATTCCTCTAGCTAGACTGTGAACAAATATGTCAAATAGGTCTGCCCTGTGTATATCTGTGGGAACACGCAGGCTGGAATAGTGGTGGAGGAACGTCATGTTCACTCTAAACATATGTGCATGCTGAACTGCTTAGGCTTAGACCTCATCTCACTGTCAAACCCTTCTCTCCTTTCCAAGTGCATTTGTTGGAGGAAGGAGTCTCCTCTGAGTGGGATGTCAGGTCTGCAGGTAAGAGCAACCAGAGGGAGAATATTAGAAATGTTTTATTTTGGAGGTGGTGCTCTGAACACAGTGAAGGAATGAATGGAAGAGAAAGCAGGAAAAAAAACCAAACCAAACCAAACCAAACCAAACCAAAAAAAAAAAAAAAAAAAAAAAAAAAAAAAAAAAAAAAAAAAAGCAGGAATTAATATTTCATCCAAAATCAGAAACAGAGAGAAATGTGTTTCTCAAACTTGGTTTGATTGATAGTTGCATTTTTGCTTTCAGAGCCCTTGGCAATAAAGATTCAGTGTGGGTAAGGGCAAGGTCTTACCATTCAAAAGTGAAAGAAACTCAGATATGTGGTTAAGTGCATCTTTTACCAAAAAACAAGGCAAAAAATATTTGCAAAAGCAGCAATTATAATTGCTTTATAATGTTACATTAATTTATCTGTTTATAATGAGATACAAATAGATTATTTAGAAGCTAATCCACATCAGAGCTATGATGGAATAATCTGGTTTATGGTGAACTTCTGGTAGAGCTTATCTTCAATAACGATCTCTGCCCCTCTCCATGCCATTGCACTTTGAACAAGAACTCCTCCAGAAGTGCTCTGCAGTACATGTGGTTTTAGGAGAAACAAAATCTGTATGTTAAGACATTTGTATCTTCAAAAAGCAGTAAGGAATCCCCAGAGAAGCTGTGCTGTTTGTTGTCAAAGCAAGAACATGAACATTTTTTAAAGTTTGTAAAGACATTCAGTGTCTGAACTTTCACCATCACACCTGCAAGTGGGTGATGAGGTGAGCTGATATTATGACCTTTTAAAATGTATCCTTTCTCTAAATTTGAGGCTATGAAAAATAACTTGCACAATGCACTTTCAAACCTCAGTATTTTATGCCTTACTGAAATTATTTTTGAAAGCTATTTTGGATATTTTCCCCCATGCTCAAATCCACTTGTTTGTTCAGGGTTTTTCTCAAGAATATACAACTTTAAGAACAGATTTGTGAGTTAGTTTTTCCATGAGAAAGAACTGACACAACTATAAATGCAGCGGCTCAGGTGGGCCACAGCAGAAGACAAGGAAACAAGGAGACAGTGATTTCAAAGAGAGCCTGAGCAGAGTTTAAACAGAGGCCTCAGCCCTACAGACCTGTTCATTAGCTTGAGTGACCACTCCATACCCTGTGCACATGCTCTGGTGTTAGGATACACCTGCCTTAAAATGCACCTGTATGGGCTCATTCCTAGTGAGGGAGAACCACGGTGTGCCACCTAGGAAGTCCAGCATTGTACAGGCACAAGATGGGTAACTGTTCACTAGGACGTACCATAAAGATATCAAGAACCAGGTGGGAATACTTCATCCTGGGTAGGGTCTGGGTAGCATATCATGACCCAAAAGGAGAGATTAATTTCGTGCTGAAACACGAGGTGTCCATCACCAGAGGGGTCCTAAGATTGCTGTTATCTTTTCCATAATTTCTGGTTTTCACTCAGTGAATTATTTAGCTAGGCTTCAGTGTCAGTGCCTTTCTTACTGTTATCCCAAAGGAACCAACATAACCTCATAACACAAGAGTAACTCTCATGGCAACCATCATTTACATTAAAAAACAAACAAACAAAAGAAGACTATTTCCATTACAAACAAGTAGATTGCTGAAGTATTGCTCACATTTTTAAGAAAAAACACAAATCAATTATCCCCCTATGCCATGGATGATTTGCAGGAAAGGCAGTATCTTTCTCCAGATTACATCATTAAAATGCAATGATCACAAAGCAGACAGTGGCGTAGTGTTACGTTGCTAGTTTTGCAAACAATAAACAGTGCTACAAAATTTTTTAAAGAATGTGATTTCTAGGCATACTCTTGGTGGCAAAATGAAAATTCAAGGACACAAGATGCTGTTTATTAGCTCCCAATCAAGTGCAAGCAAGCTGACTTTGGCAGTGTTAACACCTTTTATTCATGAAATTTTAAGGTCTTAAAACTATCCATTGCCTAAATTACTTTTTGTATATGGTAAAATATTCATGCCATGCTCTTACCACATACTGCAAAAATGTGTCCCTTTAATCACTGTGCACAACTCTGAACCCCTAGTTTTGTTTGTAGTTCAAAAAAAATTTTTATTGTGTTACATTGAAAGACTTAACAAGCAGATCCTGGGAGCTCTGTAATATTTTGCTCCCAGGCTGATACTGTTCTGGTGGGCCCACCATGACAATGTGTCAAGGTGTTCACACTTTTTAAAATGGACTTTCTGACAAGTAAGTAGGAAAAAAGGTATCCTCCTCCTCCCGAAAAGCATTACTGGAGACATTTTAAGATGAAAATACCCATTGATTCTATTATTCCTTGTTTCTATCAGAGATGGGTACATCTCACAGAGACAGCTTGCTGTTTTCTACTGCTTTCCATACATTTTTACATAATTTCCATGCATTTTTACATTGGTTTTTTCTTTGCAATTACTTAATTTTTGTTGCTTTATTTTGTACTACAGAGTGATACTTTACATATCCTCACCTTCTCCGGAGATAAAATAATTCTGTTGCTTTTAATTAAACACTAGCACTTCTGCCAATTCTTCATGATTTAATATATGTAATACCATTAACTTGTGATTAACCTAGGTCAATATATCCTTGAAAGAGAAAATCTGAGTCTTAAATGCAAGAATTTTCACTTTCAAATCATATCTGGCTGTTTTAATGGACTAATGAGCACCAAAAGGTGCACAGAATTAATAACTGAATACCATACTCTTCCTATCTCACAGTATTTCCAAAACATTTTAAAAAGGCATAGACATTTGTTCATTGTTCTGTTACAGATAACACAGGATTAAAGAACGGTAAGGAATGTCCCTGTCAGAACAGGGATCAACATTTGTGTTTAAGATTGAGCCCTGCAAAAGTTCAAGCTAAAATTACATTCTAAAAGGCAGTCACCTCATGAAATTTTGTGAGATGAATACGAAAAGCATACAGTCTTTTGCAGTGAGTTCTCACATGCGCAGCTCATGATTTTATTTGTAGACTCACTCCTCTCTTTGGATCCTACCATCCCAAAATGAAATCAGGGCAACAGAATCTGAACATCCTTCTAATCAGAAAAGGATCTGATGCTTCCTAACCTCTCCTCTTCTGCAAAGGACACCTTGTAGAATAGGTCCAAAGGGCTTTTGTGAGATACAAAACGAAGAGCATGGCTGTCCATGGTGTGAGTGCTGTGAGGGGCAGGAGCAGATGGCCAAGGGCCAAGCAGTTTGCCGAGCGCGCCGCGGCCAGAGCGGCTCAGGGACACGCTCCGTGCCTGTCCCTGCACCCCAGCTCACCTCCTCACGAGCAGGGGAGTCATACTGAAACCAGCCTCTGCAACATACCAGGGGTTCAGGATATGCTTTGTGCTGGATGTCTGTATTACCTTTTCCTGACTCTCCAGCATCTCCAGCTGCTGCAGGAATGGCTCTTGGCTTCCAAGTCAGCAAGGTACTGCTTAGGGAGTAGCTTTGAGCACAGGTGTCTCAGGTAGTCCCACTCTTTTTCAAGGCAACATAGTTTTTCAAACATTTTCAGAGAAAGCAGAAACAAAAAAAAACCTGATAGAAACAAAATTTATGTATTCTGTGTAAAATAGTTCTATTTTTTGGAAGTAAAACTGAACCATGGATGATTCATTCCATATCATATTTCTATAGCTAAGGCCCGTACAGGGTGAAGCTAGTGTAGCTTCTCTATACCATTATGGAGCAACACTTCTTCCTGCTGGCATTGTTCTAATGTCTTCTCTAGAAATAATGGTTTTCCATCCTAAAGCATTTAAATACAGTCAGCCTTTGCCTTTTCTCCTAAAATGCGTTCAATTAAAGATGGATTTTATACAGGATTAAAATTCCAATGTGCCTTAGCACAAGCTTAGTTCTTAGCAACATTTCATACAATGATCCCCAACACTTTGTAAAACAGAAGTCTGTCTTTATTACACTCCTAACCTGGTTTGGCTTTTCATGTGCAAGTGACATTCCACTAAAGCTAAATATATTGCTGCACTTCATTGTGCGAATTAAACATGAGATGGAATACAGACACGGAAAGCTGGCAATTTCCATTAGTTTTCACTGTTTACAGAAGCAGTATCTGTGTTATCGTCCTTGCTTCTGAAAGTGGAGGTGTAGTAACAAGTTAATAACTTATTCTGGAATCAGCAGTCCAACTAAAGCAGGGAGGATGTGACTTAAGCAGAAACAGGCACTTAGAAGTGGAGGCAGAGAGACACAGCGGTGCGGTGCCACTACCTGCTGCGAGCTGGTTGTGGATTGGGAAGAGAAATGCAGTGGAGGAAGGGACTCACCTTATGGCTGTTTGGGTGTTTGACTGCACCCATAGAGCCAAGCACCTCTTACAGGCACTGAGGAGCTGCTGTCCACAGGACCACAATGTCCCTTCCCAGTGACAACAAACCTTTATATTAGGTGATTGTAACAATGAAATACGCTGTAGCATTGCATTAATGATCCCATCTCCCACTCTACATGGGACACATTTTGTTTTCTGAAGCTGTCAACAGGGCCAAAGGTTGTTGGCTTCTGTGTTCATCTCCAGTTTTCCTCTTAGAAATGGTGCTATGAACTGCCGTGGGGGCCATCTCTCTGCCTCTTCTCTCTTGGGCTGGCACTGCTCTCTCTGAAGTCAGGTTCAAGTTGGACTCTGCAGTTCCTATGGCACTGCAACTGAACAATTGAATCAGACACTGCCTGAACTAAAAAGGTGAAAAAACAGGAGATCAGTAAAAACGCATAAGAAATGTAAAAATGATTCTATAAATCAATCCGTATATTAGCTAAAAGTCTTGGAAATTCTCTCATGAATCAGTTGGGAATATAAAGAAATAACCCTATAAAATAGATTTGCCTATGCCACCACGAAGAACTCTAAACCTAAAAATTAACTGTGTTCTGAAAAGAGCCAATCTTAATCTAGAAAATAATTTTTCTTTTCTGCTTCTAGGTAATCATATCTAATGGACATGATTGGTCATTTCTCCAGACTCATGCTTTCGTATACTAAATTCCTGGCTACTCAAAGATGGGTTTTTATTGTTTCATCCACAAACAGGGTGAAGTGTAGCACACATCTACATGGTTTGGGAGATTAGGGTGCTGTACACAGGATGTGGGACAAGCAATAGCTCTCGCTGCAGGACTGCATAAATAAATTCAGCATTTTTTATCCAACAGTCACTTAACTGTTTTTCTTTATTTAATTTATGAGCTTGATGCCACCACTCAGTTGCTGCATTCATTGCAGAAATCTGCCCATGTTTATTATCATGCCTGTTATCACTGTGAGCACACAGCATGCTGGTTCATCCCCATGTCAATTCTTTTTTTCTGCATCCAATCCTCTGCCCTCATTCCAGAGAAAAAAGCTCTCTGCTAAATGGGCATGTGCAATACTTCTACCCCTCTGCACACAAACCACAAATGCCTCATTTCCCCAAGACAAATTCAAGCTTTGAAAATGTGCACCCCACCTCAAGATCAACTTAATGTTGTTGTGTTCTTAAAGAATTATTGAAATATATTGGGACAGTCTTGAGAAGATAATTTTCATACAGGAAGCTAACTCATGTTCCCTAAGGGCTGATTTTCCTTTATAATATCTAAACGTAATGATTATTAACATTTATATTTCAATAATGCTCAGAGGCTTACACTATCTTCCACCAGGCAAATATTTTTTTCATTCTAAATGCTGGATATTGTAATGGTTGCTAGCTAACACACAGGTAGGTAGAAATAATTCATTATAAAGCAAGACAAAATAGCAAAATATGAGTGTTAGAGACACTCTGAGAGCATACAGTACCTGTTTGTTCATAAAGACATAAATAATTGGATTATAAACAGTGGCTGTTTTGGAAAAGAAGGCCGGAATTGCTGCCAGACAAGGATCCAGCTCAATGGAGGGATATGCAGTGACTAGGATAGAAAAGGTAGCGTATGGCATCCAGCAGATTAGAAAGGCAATGATCATAAAAACAACCATTCTAGTCACTTGTCTTTCAGGTCTCCTGGTAGTTCCCAGCCTGCCTTGTGCATCTGACACCTTTTAAGAAAAGAGAAAAGATTTAGAAAACAAACAACCAGTGTCCAACCAGTGACTTTAGTGAGCTGTCTAGGGGCCAGGCTGGAAGGAAAGACCTGCTCTTCCCAAGGGCAGCAGCACAGAGGGATGGGTGCTGCAGCTACTGCTGAGGGACACGAGTTACCATACACAGCATCAGTAAATTTTCCTTTGCTTAAGTATCTTTATATTTTTATTGTCAAAGTGAAAAAGAAGAACATCATGGTGAGTCATAAGCAGATACTGAGCTGAATTCAAGCACTTTCTATTCCACGTAGCTTTTGCAGACAGCTGGGTGTCTGGCATGCTGCTGAGGCTGTGCAACCTCTGCACCTGGGGGCAAATGCACACCAGGGGAGTCTGTCTGGCTCAGTGGTGCCTCATGGCCTTCTCCAGAAGAGCATTTATGAACTAATGATATCAGAATTAAAGTGGGATTGGGGCATTTAGTGGGAATGCTCTCTCTCTTTTCCTCAGTGATCATGCAGGAAGCTTAGGCGCAGAGGTTCACACAGAAATTAGCTGATGTCAAACTGTCTTTCTGGGAAACATCCCTGTTTGGTTTCTGATGACTTAGCAAAACAAGGTGCTGTTATGAAATGTTAGTTTACACGAGAAATAATTAATAACTCTGTATGGCTCCAGAAAAACCTGATGCCAGGTCTTGCAATGTTACATTCTAATAAAATAAGATTTGTTTGTGTAAGGTGGCCTTTTAACTTCCTGCAGTAATGTTAGAACTCTGTGGAGACATTTTCCCTAATACTTTTGAACTACACTCGGAGAATTCAATGTTTGTGCTTAAAGAGGTATAGCTGCACCTCCTAGGAAGGGCAATGTCCTCACCTCTGTAGAAAGTTTCAATTTGCATCAGTTTTTACCAAATATAAACATACCAAAAACATCAACAACAATAACAACAACAACAACAATAAAGAATTGTTACAATAACTGCAAGTTATTAGGCATTAACAAAGGCTGTGTTTGGTACTGATAAGATAGTCCCTGCCAATATATGAGATTTCCATAGCATTTTTTAATGCATGCTGTTCCTACATAGACAGCGGCCCAGCCTCCCTTTCAGCAGATTGCAGTCTCCTGGAAAAGGAGCACAATCTCCTTTATTGCACTTTCAGAGGTTTCATCTCTGTCTCATATCATCAGCCTGGTCTTTTCTTCACGTATAGCTTTTCCTTTCTCTAAATACTGGTAAAGAAAAACATACTGGTGCTTTATTTTCCAAACAAAGGAATACTGCCATAATAATTTACCTCTATGGTAAACTGCTAATTTTTTATTTTTCCAAAGATTAATTTCTCTGATCAACTTTGATGCTTCAGTGAAAGCTACAATTGACATTGTAAAGCTGGGGTCACTGGGACTGAGGGACTGGCAGATTATTCCACTCAGGAACAACCCTGCACTGTGACAAAGGTGGGACAAAATGCATGAAGAGGGGTGGTTGGGAACATCAAGACACCAGTTCTGGTGCTCTGTTCATTGTAGTCAGATTTTTGAAAATGAGCTTAGTTGTGAGATACAATCATATGGCAATTCAATATAGATTTACAGAAAGTGTCGCAGGTACTGGCTTTTCAGAGCTTTGTAATAAATAGAAACATCAATATTGTCCCAGAATCTTGTTCTCAAATCCTGGACCAAATAGGAATTTTCCTGTTCTATTGTCTTCTTTATCACATTTTGCAGCTTCTCCTTTGGATCAGGTCAACACAACCATTAAAGAAAATTGAAAAGCGTTTCTCAAGTCTTTCCTGGACTTTTCCTGGAAAATATTCCTGGACAATCTAATACTTTGTTTATTAAACAGCATGGCATTATTTGCAAAGGCTACATCTTATTTTGAGCATATTACTAAGTAGTAGGCAGCACTCTTAAAATTTACAACTACAGTCATTTTAAGCCACATTCTAATTTGCCTGGTTTGAGTCTTATGAAATATCACTGAATTGAAGCATAATTGTGAATAAAGCAGTACTGGATCATTCTGTTTATTTATGAGGTAGACATTGTTTCACTTGTATGATGTTTGACTAATGAGATGTACTGATAAGTGATGTGAACTCCACGCTTTAAAACACCACTTCTAACCATAGCATGAATTTCTGTTTGTAAGGGTAATTATATATAAGGGATGTAACTGAGTGTGTTTGAGCCTGCAAATCTGACCTGCTTATGTCTGATCTTTACAGAAAATCAAACACAGTAATTCCAAACTTTTACATGCATACACATTTTAAAAGTTTTCTTATGGGTGCTTCTTCTTACCTTTTTTAACTTCCACACCAGTTTTCCATAGGATACCAAAATCACCAATAACGGTACTATAAAACAGGTGGTGAAGAATGTAATAATGTATGTACGGTCAGCATAAGCTCCTGAGTACCTGTATAAAATACAAAATACCTTTGTATGTATTACTACTATGTGTTCTTATTATTTTCTAGGAATATTAATCTTTCTTTTCAAAGATGCCACTAGTATTTTTGTCAAATATTTTTATTCAACGTGCCCCTTTGCAGCTCTAGTCATATCCCCAGACGGAGCCCTGGGCCATCTCCTGCCCAGGGACTAGCAGGGGATCCTACAACTATAGGCACAGTACAAAAGGACTGTGGGGCTGATTACATGGGAAGAGACATGTAATCCAACCTCCTGCTCCAAGCAGAGCCAGCTATGGGGTCAGACTAGCTGGCTCAGAGCATTGTCCAGTCTCTGAAAAAAATCTATCTCTTTGCCCTTTAACTCTTGACAAAAAGCACAAGGTCTAGGGTGATTATTTTCATTAGAGATGGAGGCTCCACCCTTTAGAAATTTTTGTTTTAGAAACCGATCGTGGAAAATTTTGATCAGTTTTATAACAGCTTTCTTTACAGCTGATTTTTTTTCCAGAGATTTACATCATCTTTAACCCTTTCCTTTAAATTCCTGGCCCTGAGGCATCCTGAACCGCAAGTTTCAGTTTTTTACCATCCTCTGTGAGAGTGGCCTTACCAGTTAGGCTCACAAGTAGTTCCAATCTTACTGGGGGTGTAACTGCTCCAACCAGATGTTGGTGGAAAGGTCCAAATGAAGGAAAAACTCCACACAAAGACAATACCTAGAGCTGCATGCTTCCCCCTCAAGCGTGCATTTCTCGGCAGGCGGCAGATCACAACGTACCGCTCAAAAGCCAGCAGAGCAAGGGACCAGAGAGCTACAATGCCTGGAGCAAGAGAACACAGCATCAAATTTGGGTAGACCACTGAACAGCAAACACCATCCCAAATTACAGAATCCCTGAACTGTTTATTTTGAAAAGCATCTCTGGAGGCCATCACTCCCCCTCAAGCACTGTCCATCCAGCAGGTTGCTCAGGACCAAGTCCAGCTGGGTTTTGAGTATCTTTGGAGATGAAGACTCCACAACCACTCTGGGCAGCCAGTTACACTCTTTGACTACCCACAACATCAGACACCTTTTCTATCAACACAAGTTATGAAAGGATGGGCAATTTATATGCATTATTTAATACTAATGAAGAGCATAAGAATTTAATGTTTGTCCAGTTTGCCAGTCTACAGTAAAAGGGCTACAAAACCAAGCAGCTAATCAGGCCAGTTAAGTGATTAGGACTTGCACTTTTAGTTCTACACTGAAAAGCTGCAAATTATGTGTAGCATCCAAAGTAATTAACTAAAATCTTCAAAACATTATCTTTGCAAAAATTATTTCATGCGATCAGAAAACTCAAATGTGCAGACAGCTGGCCACAACATCAAATTGTCAGTTTAGGCACATATTACCTGGTGGGACACCAAAATCTTGAAACATCCTGATCTTTCTCCATAGGACACAGCTTACATGCCACAAACTGATGTAGAAGCATTGTCCCTCAGTGACATTCCCTCTGTCTGTCTTAAACAGGCAGAGAGCAGCTCTGGGACTCCTTTTCAGGCTGAGGATCAGCACTGTGTGATTTAGAGCAGGGACAAGCATTACTGACTGTCTTCGTGCAGCTTCAGAGACAGGGACAGGACACAGGAATGAGTGTCTGTCTCAAGTGAGTAAATGCCCCATTCTAAACTAATATCCCATTTACTCTGCAGAGATGTATTTACACGGGCTACTGTGTAGTGAGGATTTTTCCTCTTAGAGTACTTCTAATATTTTTTTTGTAGTAAGTGAACAAAGCCATGAAAAAAAAAATCACAAAAAGGTGTTGGTGTGCAGACTGACTGTTACAGGTGTGTCCCTGCTCCTCAGAGCCCCTGGAAGACAGAGAACAAAAGATATTCCATGCCCTGAGATTTTCCACAGTTTATGGGCAGCAACTCACTCTCTTTCTCTCTCTCTTATTTATCTATATATGCACAAACAAATACAAATATTGAACATAGCTACGCATAAGAACTTTTTTCCTGAAATTGTTTTACCATAAGCCCCACAATGCTGCTATTCTATTGGAAGGCTTTTCCTCATTCTGTGAAACGTATTCAATGATCAGTACACATGCAACAGGCCACGTATATGACAGGGATAGAGAGATATATTTTTCACTTTCCACTACAGAATGTATGTAACAGGGGAAATTACCAGTGAATTGAAAGGCATGCGAAGTCAGTGATTTAGGAAGCTGCAGTAGAATACATTGAAGGAAGTTGAAGGAAAAGAACATACAACTACAAACAAAATCAAGCTTACCAAAAAATGTGACAGCAAATCCTTCCAATACACAAGCCCAGTATCCCATAAAAAAATAACCTTTTAGATTTGTTAAAAAGCTGATGGTACCACCAGTCAGTGAGACCAGGAAATCAGCCACAGACAAATTGACTATAACATAATTGACAGGTTGTCTCAATTGCTTGAAGTTAAAAGTTACCACGATTACAGCCAGGTTCTCAGCAAGTGACAGGGAGGTCACCAACAACATTACTGCTGCCAGAACCCTGAATTGCCAGGGCTGGATGGAGCCCAAGGGACCACGGAAGGGATCCCATCTGGCAGGAGCAGAGTAACTGGGCAAGAGCGACCCGTTTTCAAATGCTCTGAATGCATCCATTACTTTGTTCAGCAGCAAAAATAATATCATATAATACTGGAGTTTCAAATAATATTCAGGATTAAAAGGAGATGTTTGCTCGCTTCAACAGAAGTGTGAACAAACTCCCCCGCCTTCTGCTCTCCAATAATAACTGAGGAAAAAATGTTTCAGTTGGAGGAAAGTTTAGTGCTGCAGAGTGGAAGTGGGAAGAGGATTAGCAAGAATAGATATCTCTTAGAGCAATTTCTGCCCCTCTCTGCCCACTGCCTCTCTCTCACTGCAGCTGTGCTTTATCTGTAATAGGTTTCCTCCTCCTGCAGCAGCCAGCAGTGCTGAAATACCCCTCAGCTCAGCCCAACTCCGCTGGGAAAAAAATCAGTGTTTGCTTGGAAGCCTCCCACACTCCCGTCACTTTAAAAAGAAAGGCTAGCTGGTGAGAGGGAGTTGTCCGTGGTGAGCCAGAGAGCTTACAGGAATTTGGGAAAAGCAGCTGTAAATGTTGAAAGCAAAATAATGTGATGTTTGACATTGTACTGACCCTTTTCATCGGGTGGTTCCCAAAGAATTCTCCATGGATGAACTTTTCTCTACAGACCTTCAGAAACCAACAGATAAGGCCACACATAGAACCAACAGGGAGCAAAACCAGACCTAGGGACTCTTTTCCTCTAGCTGCACAAGATTAGATCCCACTGTCTCTTTGCAAGGCAGTTATTTTTTTCTTAATCAACCGGACTATCTCAGATAATCAATAAATGAAAATAAATGTCCTAAATATTTCACTTGCTCAGAGGTCTTTATAATGACTGATGTAAAGATAACCTACACCTGGCTGTAGTGGTATGTGCCATACACATGGGGGCCTCATTTTATATATGTCATATTTAGTGAAGTTCTGCTGCTAATTTCTAGCCCAAAATGCATTACTTTCAGCTCAGCTTCTAAGTAGTCTTGTTTTCTTAGATCAGCTGATGTTGAAAAATGTTCTAAAAGCCTGCTAAATATAATTACAATATTAAAAACTGAAATTCAGCATCAACAGAAACCAATGCAGCCAAGTTTTTTGCTTCATACCAACAGGTGAATCTATCTTTACCCAAAACAATTCCTGTGGCCCAGGCAGGAAGCTGGTGAAAAGACTTGACTGCACATTGCTGACAGGAAGAACTGTATGTGCTGTATCATTTTGCTGGCAGAATTTGTCAGTTTGTTGCTTAACATGTCATCCAACCTCTGATTAAACTGATGGACTTTAACAGAATAGTAAGAACTGAGGCATTACCGAAAGTTAATTGCAAATATGGATTTTAAGAGCTGACCCTGACTTGATCCTACATGACTTAATATGTGCTTCTGCTCTAAATAGTAATTTTGGATATTATTAAGAGTATTCAAGAGCCTACATAAAACATTCCTATCTCTTTCTGCTCACTTTGAAAAAAACAGTCTGAAATTTGAAAAATTAAAGGGGCTTTTTTATTTGTCCTGCCCTATCAGTAAATAATTATTTTCAGTCTCTTTGCAGATGTTTTCCCCAAGCAGGGCTGATCTGAACATAAGTTCCATTTCTGCAAACTGAACACACTTGCAGGTGTTTTAATAAACACAGAAATATTTCCAGAGTACTTCCTTTTGAGATGCACCAGAAGTTATCATCCACATATCTTGCTTCCTCCAGTGTCAATGGAGCTTGTAATTGCCTGTGATTGGATTTTTCTGATGGCATAACATCTTTTATGTACTTTCTTGACCATCTGAAACAGAACATTTATTGCTGAGAATTTATGGGAAGAAAGTAAAATGTTCTGAGATACTACTTTAAGAGAGTTTTAGGTCCTGTATGAACCAAGCCATATGTCACTTCATCATATACAAAGATCCATGAAAAAAGAACAATCTCTTCTCAGTTCAGTGGCTCTCTTATTCCTAGCTCAAATGTCACAGAAATGTGTCCCTGTATGCTTCAGATTGTTCAGGGTTAATTTTTTAAACAAGGGTATCTGTTGCAGCCCTGAATAAAAAGTTTGCATATCTTTGCAGCCCATTAAATGAAGGTTATAGTGATCCAAATGCCATTAAATTCTGTCACAAAAAGCGAGTCCCATCAAATCAGGGCAAAGAGGGGGTGAAGAGAAGTGGTAAGGGTACACAGAAGGACCCGTGCCAGCACCTTCTCCTCGTGCTGTGGGAATGCTGCCCTGGCAGCAGAAGGATGCAGCCTGGGGAGGGACTGCCAGAGCTTCACACACACAGCTGGTCACCAGCCTGGAGAGCCAGGACTGCGAAACTTCAGACAGAAGTTTGCTGACAGTCCTTCAGATTCAAAGCAGCAGAAATTGCACAGGCTGCTTCAGAGCATAGGCAGATACCTTGCAGGTAAACTCAGACTGCCTGAGACATCCTGTGTGTGAAATCCCACACCACCTCTGTTACCCAGAGCTTTGGAGAGAAAAACAAAGGAACAGGGTTGGGACAGGAGATGAGGCTTTCTCAGGCAAGAATGCAGGGCAGACTGACTATGAGTTTGCCATAGTGAAAGGCAGTGCACAAAGATAGCTGTCCTGATCTTTTGACTTCTCTACCAGAAGTATTACACCCCAGTACATCGTTTTCCTATATAATCATAGGGAAATGCAAAAAGCAGAGGCTGAGAAGAGGAGTCAGAACAGCCAGGGTAACACTGAGATCCAGCACAAAGTAAGCTTCTTTAAGCATGGAAAAAATCCACCACTTATGCAACTTGATAAATGACTAGCAAGCAGCTCTCACAGCTCTGATTTGGCATTAACACAGTCACGGGACTCTGGTTAGAAGCTGGCCAGGGTGGACGGGCGGGCTTGCAACCCTTGATAAGAGGAACCTTTGACAGCACCCGTTCTGCTGTGTGTGCATACACTGAGTAAGACATTTCTGCATTAACTGCACTAACAGGCAAGCACTAAGCACATCTCCTTCTGCCTGACTATTCTGTGGATAAATTAAGATATATGTACTTCAAGAGAAATATTGTCTCTACAGAAAAAAAGGATTTAATCTTCAAAATGCATGATGTTTTCTGCCTTCTTCACATTTACAGATGTCTAATTTGCCATCCTAATTATCTTTCCTATTAAAGCAGACATTTTCTAAATGTTTGCTTTTTGAAAGAAACAACTATCTTTCCACAATCTTTTCTCCCTTTGAGAAGGTAATTTTAAACCCTTCTTTCTATGAGGTCTTATAAGTACTGCTTCTTAGTCTTTTAACCCCTGTTCTGGTGACAGATCTTGTTAGTAGTTTTGTTCCTTCCAAATGTAAGTTCATACAGAGCTTTTCTATATCATCAACAAATAAAAAGTCCTTACATTCTGCAAAAGTGATTACAAGATACATTTAATTTTTGCAATTCAGATTATATGAGCTAAAATGAATGTAAAACCATTCAGAATTATTTTAATCAGTATAAAAAAATCCCATCTTTCATTATCAAAACAAGGGGCAGTGGGGGAGAAGAATGACCTCAGAAAACCTGAATATATAGTGTGGAATAAAGTGAAGTAACAGCACAGAAGAAAGGATTACTGTCATAATTCATTTGGCAAATTGGATGTCAAATGAGCAAAAATTAATGCCAGAGAGGAAAAAAAAAATAAAAGAGGCATTGGTAATTTGGCATGTGAGAGGATAGAAAGTGCACATTAGAATGTGTGAAGGGAAAGTTAAGCCTCATGATTTCACATACAGAGTGTACATATGGAAAAAAAGTTACATTCCATGCTGATAGAATATCACTGGAAAGTGTTTGCTAATATCACATATTTTAAAAATCTGCTAGAAATAAAATGGCCTAAACATCTGTTTCATTCATAAACACAGCACATATACCCTCCACAGTAATTCAGTCTCTCACTAGAGCAAAAACTAAATTCCTGGTCATATTTCAGGAATATATTTCAAACATATTTGATATTGATGACCTTAATGTTATAAAATAATGTATTAGACTGATCAGATTTCAAGGAAGGAAAATCTCACTGCTTCAAGATAGTTAAGTATCTATAAAGACAAGTTAAGACATACAAACCAACAGGACTAGTTACAGAGGATATCCTTATCCTTTTCTGTTTTATTGGAATTGCTTTATTGGAAGAGCTAAGATCTCTTAAATACTTACATATCTGTTCCTGTACAGGGTTCATACCATGCCTTTTAAAGGTAGAGTTGCCTTTAAATGAAGCTTTTCTTTACTTTCATTTTTCTTTAATATGGAATAATTTCTCAGTGAGTTTTTCCATTGTATTTTTAAACTACATTATCTGACACAACTTTCCATTTTCTACTATGTGTTCTAAGAAATGCTGTCATGCAAAATACAGTTGAGCTCCTTCACTTCTGTCCTCAACTGCAAAAGAAAGAGTATTATCATCCTCTTGTTAATCCAATTAGCATACACAAATTAAAAGTATTATTTATGTCAGTCAAATTGGTCATTGTAGAATGCATTATCTATAGAACTATTCCTGAATGTCCTCCTGGATTGCTGAAATGACCCAACTGAAAAGGTACAGTTTTGAGGTATTTTTCTGGTGGAACACACTTGGTTATTATTCTAACAAAATTATAAATACTATCTAGTTTCTGACATGAAGGTTTCACTGTGTTTCATGTTGTGTAAAGAGAACAAAAGGGCTCCAGGATGTGATTTCAAGTGAATATACACTGGGAGAGTTCACCCCCTTCCTTGTAAGAAGGGAGGAGTGACCAGTGCTGAGGGCTGTGGCCTCTGGAAGCACATTGTCCTGCAGGGAAGCTCCTGACCTGCACGGGGCCTTCTCGTTTGAACTGTACTTGGAGACCCTCTTCCTGCACTAGCAGGGAAAATAACAAGATGGTGAAATCACATTCTAGAGACCAAACAGAAAAACAGTACAGGATAAAGAAAATAAACAGATGGCAGTTTAGAAAGTGCTGAGAGAGAAGGTAAACTTGGCAAGACAGAGAAAATGAACCACATCACGAGTGTCCATGTAGGGAGTTTTTGCTGCTCCTATTTCTCAATTTTTTATATTCTCCAAAAAACTGGGTCTAGTGGAAGGTGTCCCTGCCCATGGCACCTCCTGCCATTAGAACTGGATGATCTTTAAGATCCCTTCCAACCCAAACCAGTCAGCGACTCTGTGATTCTAGCTAAGTAGAATAAGCAGTGTAAGTACATGGACACAGCAAAATTATTGGGTGTTTTTACTTCAGCTCTGCACTTTTCTACACACAGACAAGAGGCAGCAAGTGCAAACAGCCAGAGCTGCAGCCCAGGAGTGCAGTTCAGTGGAGAATGCAGCGGTGCATTAGTTAGCACTTGGACTCCCTGACCTTGGAGGTCTTTTCCAACCTAAACGATTCCATGATTTTATACAGCAATCACTCCCACACTAGTAACAGTTCATTTAAAATAATAATAGCATTGTATTTGAAATCACCATCATTCTACAGTGGGTAAAAGGAAAAAATGTTAGTGACTTGAGAAAAGGATGGCCTTCTTTCCAAGACACCTGCCTTCAGCAACACATCTTTTCTTTATTAATGATATTGATTCATTTCAGTGGTATGCTTGTTCTAGAAGTTGATAGCAATTGTGAGAGGAAGAAAAATTGGGATCATTTCAAACACTACTCCTTTGTATTTGCCCTGTAAATTAAAGTAAATAGTATTACAGTGCCCTCAGGTGGTATAAATTCAATTCTGTCCTATTGTCTTCCCTAGAAAGACAGCTCTAAATAATATTAATTTTAGCAGACTGGGTGAATATTGAAGGCAAATCACAGCATAAGCAGTTTTGTTCCCAAGGAAGGTTCTTTTCTTGAGTGTTCTGACAACCCCTGATTTTTAAAAAGCATTCTTTAATTTTTAAATATTGTGGAATACATGTAACAAATCTCCAGAAAAACCCTTAAATAACATCATCATTGAATGAAAGAACAAAAAACAATAGAAGGAAAGAGACCTAAAAAAGAAGGTAAAACCTAAGAGAAGACATAATGAATTCTGTAAGAGCTTTCTGGAAAAAAAACATGAGGTAGGTGCTTAAAATCCAAAACAGAGTCCAAACCACAATCAACCAATCAGCCAACCAAACCCCCCACAGATACCATAGAATTTCTTAGATATATCCACATATGTCTTAATGATGAGGAAAATTGCATAAAGAAAGCACTATATGATGCATTTGTAATATAGCCTTAAACTTTCTGAATTCATACAGTCATTTTAGTCTGAAGAAATGTGAGTCATTCAGGATATTCTGAATTCATAGTCATTTCAGTCTGAAGAAATCAGCTTCCTGAAGACACAGGATATCTTTAATGTACATTGGTCCAATAATATTTTCTTGTTGTTACTAAGAGTAACAATAAAAAATTGATATTATTTAGCTGATCTACAGCTCCACAATCAGGGTAATTCCAATATTTTGTCTTGTATAACTAAATGGTTGATGTATGCCCATCATTTATCACTGTTTTATGTCTTCTTCAAAAAAATGTGAGGAAGATCAGGACATCACAAGGGGAATCTTCTCACTTATCACATTTAAAAGATTTGTCAAAGCTGAAGTAATAATGAATTTGTTTTTCTTTTGAGATACTCTTAAAGAATACCTGTCAGCTTAAAAATATAAATTACATCACAGAATATGTGCACTGAAGATTATGGGAATCCTACCACTGAACATGGCTTCACAGAGAACACCACTGCACTGTAGCTTCATCCTGCTGTCCATCCAGTTCTGTCCTGTTATCTGTCTTGGAAAACAGCTATGTAAATAATATTTATTTTCAGCAAGCTGTGTGAATATGGAAGAAACATACAAGACAATTCAGGCATCATAAAACCTGAGTAATCCACTATTTTTCCAACTCCCAGTAAATGGACTCTGCTGTTCTACAGCTCAGAATCACACTGCTCCTCTTCTTGCTTGCCCCTGAATTGGCTCCTAATAGCTGCCTAACAGCATATGTTGAAATAGTCCCCAAATAGCTCAGAGAAGCATTTTCAAACTGTTGCAAAACCCAGACAGGACAAAAGGAATTTGAATTGCACCAGTCTTTCATCTCCTATGCAAATGACACTTTCATTTTCTTTCATGATGATTTGGGGAACTCTCCAATCACTCTGAAATCGTGTGCCATATGAAGTGCTGTGCTAACCCTTCCGTTTTCTAAGGATTGCCTTTGAGATTGCTGACATGGCCAGAAAAATTGCTGTCACATTTTGGTCATCTGTCTTTACAGACTGTACCCTTCAAAGAAATACAGCGTGAGGTTCTCACCCCAAGTCATACCCCAGTCCTCTCTGCTTTCAGTAATCCCTGTCTTTTTTCCTATCCTCACATATTCAGGAAGAGTTTTACTCACAAAACAATTCTCTGTGGCTCAGAGAGAATCAATAGTGCTTATAAGCACACTCTTTATTTATTGGCAACTTACTCCTGAGTTCCCCCATGCAGGCTATCAATAGGAAGGCAATCTCTTTATAGCACTAATGACTTGCGGTAAAGTATATACATCTGTTTAATACAAATAAGGGCAAACGACTTCCCAGTCTTGGTTAGATAAAATAGAGCTCACAAGGGCTCATCTTACTTAGAAAGAATAATTTGTAGCCTTCTCTCATTAAAAGGATAAACTATTAGAGTGGAGACAAGTAGGAAAAGAAGAGCATTGGAGGAAAAAGGGAAGTGGGAGAGGGTTGGTGAGTGGACACTAAGTTTAAGACAATCTAAAAACTCAATGCTCTTAATACTAACAACCCTCTAAGCCATTGGCAGAAGGGACAGGTAAACCAGGGTTTCCCCAGAAAGAGAGGAAAAAAAAAAACTAAGTCCTGGGAATCTCAGTAATACCAGTGATCTGCTGGAAACTGCACCAAAAATTCAGTCCACCATAAACTGACTCCTAGACCGACTAGGGTAAGAAAAGCCCTTCATTTTGATAAGGACATTAAGCCCAAAAACCACCCCCACCCTGCCCACCTTGTTAAGTGTGCCTGTCAAGATACACAACAGAGAGAACAAAACTAATGCTAATAAGTGCTTATCTTAAATCTCTCAGAAGTTTCACCTGCAAAAATACTGTTTCATTTCTTGCCCTAAAAATACATATAAAATGATATTCCTGCTACTTTCCATCAATATTTACAGTAATGATTGGTGATTATAACATCAGAAGCTTTCCTTAAACCTAATTCATGTTTTCCAGAGCTTCAAAACTTGTGGCTTGAAATCCAAAGCAGACTAATTCACACAGAGGCACTGAAAACTTCCTCATGACACTTTTAAAATCTCCCTCTAGTCTTCAGCAGGAATAAGTTATTTTGAAAGGATGTATACATATAGCTCTCCCTCCACCCCAATAAAGAGATTAAAACCCTAGAAGGTCACAAGATACAACACATAGTGAGCCTTTTGTTTTTGTTCTTTTTAGAAAGAACTAAAAAGCAGTCTCATATTTGTGCTTTGTAGCTGAAGTTAACTGGCTTCCCAGGAAGACATCAGTTAGAAACAGAATTTTTACATTTCTTCACATTTCTGTCACACTGTTCTCAAGGTCACCCAGTTTCCCTTCTTGTTGCTCTAGACTATGAACACTCTCAGCTCTGCACCATTAGCAGATTCCTACCTTTCGTGCCAAGGATAATAATGGAAAATATTAAATATGGCCTTTCTCAGAACATACATCATCCTGTGAAGATGTTTCAACAGAGATCATTTAGTATAAAATTACTTTGTTTTCTAGTGGCTACATTATTAGGCAAAAATGCCCCTCATTTTTAAACACAAGGATCTCTTTTGGTGTGCTGTGAGGAAGCAGCATCCACACTGCCAGGAGCACAGGCAGACAGCATCATCGCAGGGCCAGGACATGGATTTTCCTCTTGTCACTATTGCTCTGTGTAACTCCGTGAAACAGTAACATTTCCCTTGCTCCTCCACTGGTACCTCCATCAGCTGCAGAACAACACGGGGAAAGAAACCTGCGAGGCGAGCTGCTCCGAGCTCCCGCTTCCTCAATCATTCTGTTTCCTCATGGACTCTACAGCTGCACTTTGGAATAATGTATAATACAGTGGGAGGATCTATTAGTGACTTATTTTCTTCTAGTCCACAACCTCTCAGACATTTTTAGCTGCACAGAAGCTACAAGAAAAGTCACTTTGGCTGTACACATAACTAAAAAAACAGAACAAAACAAAACAAAACAAAAAAAATCAAAAAAACTAAGGTTAAACAAAACTTGTCAGAAGTTATTTGTACGGTAGAATTTACTCCTGGTCCACATACTGCAATACTCCTTTTTTTACTATGCTAGAATGCGTAAGTCCCAGACGAAATTTGATGTTACTGATATGAGTTTTGTTTCTATGTCACCTGCAAAAAATGTTACCGATGTCAGGGGCAAAGCAACATGATCGTTAACTTCACACGGCGGGAATTCGTGTTTCGCCCTGTCTGTAACTATGCCCGGCGAGCGCGTCAGCGCCGCGGGTCTTACCGCCCGGTGCTCCGGGACTGCGCCAGGACAGCGCCGGGGCACCCGCGCCAGTCTCCCGGAGCCGCGGCGCCGGTGTCCGTCCGGGCACCTCAGCCCCGTCCCACCGCCGCCACAATACATCCGGCACGGAGAGAAGCGGCGGCAGCGGGCCCGGCGGGGAACGAGACCGGGCCCGGCGGGGGGAACGAGACCGGGCCCGGTAGGGCGCGGGGGCCCGGACCGGTGACCGCGCTGCCCGCGGCCCGGCCGTGTTGTCCTCCGCCGAAATGAACGTTCCGAAAGAGGCGACCCAAGCAGTGCCGGTGGCGTGTCCGCCCGACGGGACGCGCTGCAGCGCTGCCGGACTAACCCGGGAACGCGCCCGCCCCGGCCGTCACAAATGCCTCGAGCTGGTTTATATCTGCTCGGGTAAGCCCTCCACCAGTAACTTCTGCTCGGCCACAGGAAGCACCGGAGACTGCGAGCGCTCCGGCAGCCGATGAGCCGCTGACTCTTCGGAACAGTATCCCCGACTTATTTTACCGAGACCACCCCTCCGAGAGGCTGCCGGGCGTGATTGCGGGCGCTGCGCCGAGCCGGGGACGAGCAGTCACATGCCCGGGCCCGGGCCGGGGCAGGGCGCGCGTAGCAGCCGGTGCAGTCTCCCCGAGGACTGCCCGTCCACTGCGACGTCTCCGAGGAGAACGAGCTTTGCGCCCAGAACGGGGTTTGCTTAAGGGCTAGGAGAGTCCTTGGCCCCGGAGAAGCCTGGCAGCTCCTGGGACCCAACAGCGTCAGGGAGAGGGAGCGGCGGGGCGGAAAGAGGATTCGCGAGCAGCCCGCGGGTGGGGAGCCGGAGACACCCGGGGATGCCTGCCCGTGGTCTTCTCTTTCGGTGCCACACCTCATCGAAAGAACAGACGCGAAAGTAGATTTATCACTCCACGGGGTCTACAGAAATAAACCCCACATATTTCCACGTAGAAAAACGAGGGTATGGGATTTCAGGAAACTCAGTGAAATGGACAAACGCACCACTAATGTGGAACAAGTGTCACTGATAACATACAAACTGCCAACCGGACTCCGAGGGCGGCTTTAGATGGAGCGGGAGGCTTTGGCTGTGCCCCCGGGATACGCCGATGGGCGAGGGTCCCGAGGTAGCGGCTCCCCCCCAGGGCCACCGGCCACCGCGGTCCAGAGAGCGCCGGGGGCCATGCGCGCTGAGTTTTGCGCGCTCCTGGCTGCGGGGAAGCCGCGCAGGACGGGACACACACACGGACACGGACACTCTCGGGTGTCCCGGGGGAGCGGGCTGCAGGCGCTCGGGAGGACGCTGCGCTCCGCCACGGCCCTCTGCTACCGGCGGCACGGCAGCCCAGCGGCGAGCGTGCCCGCCAAGGGCGGACGGGGGTCGGTCTCGCCCCGCCGCAGCGTGGATGGCGGAGGCCGCTCGCTTACCTCGTTCCATCGGTCCCGCGCAGGAAAGTGGCGCCTCGGCGGTGAGCGGCTGCCGGCTGCCCGTGTCTGGATCAGCACCCGGCGCCCGGCAGGGCGGGGCGGGAGGTGTCCCTCTCGTTAGCCGAGCCGAGCCGCTCAAGCGCCGCGGGGTCGGTATTCAGAGTCGCAAGATGTGCGGACTCGGCGGGCAGAGGCGCTGCTGGCCCCCGGCACCGCGCTGGGGCAGGCAGACCGGCGGGACGCGGAAAACCCGGCGGTCTGCGCCCCGGAGAGGCGCGGGCTGGCTGCGCGCTGGCACCTGCCTGCCCGGGACGGGTGGTCTCCGATCCCCGGCTGAAGCCACGACTCTCCGGAAGGGCCGATTAGCCCCGACTGCGGCCACCTACAGCAGCTTTCAACGCCGCCGTGAGCCGGGGCCGCGCCGGAGGCGGAGGGAGCAGGTGGCATTGCCAGCCCCTTCCCAACGCACGCAGGCGTCGCGGAAACGAGCCTGCACAGAGCTGATGAGGCTGTCCTCACAAAGCCCGATACACCGTGACTGTTCCTTCCGCTGCTGATGTTTGCAATAGACAGAGGGAAAAGCAACGAAGTCGTTTATGAAACCTTCTTTAGAGCAGCGTCGTTTTTAATCTCACGTTTGTATGTTAAGCATTTTACAAGGATGCGCAAAACGAGACTCACGGACTGTTACATCCGTAACTCCAGCCATTGAAAACAAAGACCATGGACGAGCCCGAATAATTACTTCCCAGAGTTGACCTACATTGACATTACGGTCTTGTTACAGGTTAAACGAAACCCTGTTCACCTGCAAACGATCCTGACGACAGATATGACCACATCCAAAGGACCACGCTTTTAGTAATTGTTCTGATATGATCAAGTCGATTCGTGTTTACTTTACGAACACTTTGAAAATATTTAGTTCCCCGCTTATTGTGGTTAATGTTTTCCTTGGATAACAATGTATCAAACCCGTAGGAGAAAGCAGTTGCAAGGCGGAAAATATGCTATAAATCCAGTTTCCGGCATTATTTTCTGTATAAGCCTCAAATCCGAATTCTTCTTTTTTTTTGACAGTGAATTATGCTTTCGATTAGGAATATCTCTGGTAATTTTATTTCTTTGAACGAGCTTGGTTCCGCGGTGATGCAACAGCAGTTTTTCTCTCTTTAAAGACCAGAGATTCTACCCCTATGTCGGGTCGGGAGGAAGGGAGGAAAGGAAGGAAGGAAAGCTGCCTTTGCGACGGCAGTGGCCGTCGGGCGCGGCACGGCCACGTGCAGCCCCGCGCGCTCCCACGGCTCGGTCCGGCCGTGACGTATCGGGGTGGAGGCGCGCGCCGCCCGCCGATTGGGCGGTGTTGGCGGCGCGGGGCGGTGGCTGCCCAATGGGCGCGGGGAGCGCAGGTGCCCGCGCGGTTATCTGCGCGCGGGGCGCGGCGCGGAGCGTCCCCGCGGCCGCCGGACACGCGGCCGGGGCGACGCGCGGAGCTGCAGGTCCCGCATCCCCTTCCCGCCGGATCCCGCGTGGAGCGCATTGCCCGTAGTCCGCCGGGACGCGCCGCCGGTGGGGGCTCTTTCTCCCGGGACTCCCAGTCTGTTGTTTCGCCGCGCTGCCCCGGCTCGGCTTTCGCTGCTCTTCCGCCCGGACTTCGGAGGTGCACGCCGCGGGAGCGGGCGGGCAAGCGCCGGGATTTTCCTGTTCCCAGCAAACTTCGGTACTTGCTGTCGCTGAGGTCCTGCGAGCGGCGAGGAGCCCGTCCCGCCCGCGGCCGCAGTCCCGGCGAGGGTCCCCAGCGGAGCGGCCGCGGCGCGGTTGGGAAGGACCCACGCTCGCTGATGCCCGCAGATGTTAGCGGTGGGACAGATGGATGCTAATCGCCAGAGCGCATTCGTCCTTAGCAGCGCGCCGCTAGCCGCGCTGCACAACATGGCCGAGATGAAGACCTCCCTGTTCCCCTACGCCCTGCAGAACCCCTCCGGTTTCAAGGCACCGGCCCTGGGCGGACTCAACACGCAGCTCCCCTTGGGGACACCGCACGGAATAAGCGACATCCTGGGGCGGCCTGTAGGCAGTGCCAGCAACCTTCTGGGCGGGCTGCCCCGCATCAACGGGCTGGCAGCCTCGGCCGGGATGTACTTCAGCCCCGCTGCCGTCTCCCGCTACCCGAAGCCTCTGGCGGAGCTGCCGGGACGGCCGCCCATTTTCTGGCCGGGAGTGGTGCAAGGTTCTCCCTGGAGAGATCCTCGGCTCGCCTGTCCCGGTAAGTGCGGCCGGTTCTGGCAGGGCGCGGGGAGCAGGCGGCCTGGGATCCAGAGCCGGAGCGGCCCCAAGCCGGTGGACGGGGCGGGCGGCAGGAAGGCCCGGTGCCAGTCACTCGGTCTTCACGGCCCCGGGTCTGTCCCGAGCCGAGCCTTGCTTTAGAGCCGGCGGACACCCGAGGCGGCTCCGCATGGCCCGGCGGGGCCCGGCTACGGGCCGGGGGCAGTGCAGAGTTCATCTCTGACGCAGCTCTTTCTCTGCTTCCAGCTCAGACGGGGATGGTTTTGGACAAGGACGGCAAGAAGAAACACTCTCGACCTACTTTCTCTGGGCAGCAGATATTCGCTTTAGAGAAAACCTTCGAACAGACGAAATACTTGGCAGGACCGGAGCGCGCCCGGCTCGCCTACTCCCTGGGGATGACTGAGAGCCAGGTGAAGGTAGGTCCGTCCTGCGGGCTCCCGCCGCTCCCGCTCCCTGCCGCGGCCGCTTTCTGCCCTGTCGGTAATTACTAGCAGCCACGAACACTGCGCAATTATGCCGGTTTTTTTTTTTTTTTTTTGGGGGGGGGGAGTCAGTTAGAATTTAATTTACATTTCGATTTTGGATAGATTTGAGGGTAATTTCTACCTATTTTCTGCTTAGAGCTCTCTGTGCTGCAAACGATTTAAAATAAATAGACATATTATATTTAATATAAACCCCCATCACAACAACGACAAGAAGCCCCCTGCAGGTAATTTTTTTAAAGGGACACATTTCCACGAGGAATCATGTCCACTGGTACAACTTTACCTTGTGTAACCCCGCAAATTTTTTAGCAAAGCCTGCAGGTGCATCTGAATGCTGGGGTGCACCGTAAGCCAAAAATACTCATTTTTCCTGGCTATTTTATTCTGCTTTCAACAAACGACTGTTCCGGGAAGCTGCTGATTTAAGCGTCGTGCAGCCCCGCAGAGCCGGGCAGGTGTCCCCAACGGGGAGCCCCCTTCCCAGGAGCCGTCCGGGGCTCTGCCCGGTGCAGGCTCTGCTCCGAGCGCCCGCAGCCCCGCGCTGCGGATGGGACGGGGTCGGCGGGGGCGGACGCGGCGGCGGGGCCGAGGCCGTGGCTGAGCTGTGCCCGGTGCCGGTGCCCAGGTTTGGTTCCAGAACAGACGGACCAAGTGGCGGAAGAGACACGCGGCAGAAATGGCCTCGGCAAAGAAGAAGCACGACTCGGAGACGGAGAAGCTGAAGGAGAGCTCGGACAATGAGGACGATGACGAATACAACAAGCCCCTGGACCCCAACTCAGACGATGAAAAAATCACGAGGCTATTGAAAAAGCACAAATCCACGAACCTGTCCCTCGTCAGCCCCTGCAGCACCAGCTCGGATACGCTGTGAGAGTGCGGGGCCGACGGCCGCACCGGGCAGCGCGGCAGGGGTGAGTGTAACTGGGTGTTTGAAGTGGTGTGTTGTACAGCCTAAGATGTATGTGAAATGTATATATTTTTTACAGAATAAGTTATGAATTTATTTTCTTTCTCATCGATGTAAATTTCAGAGAAAATTTTTCAACTTTTTGGGTTTTGTGTCCCTGTAAGGTTTCCCGCTCTTTCCTTCAGCCTTCCTGTTAATTTGCTGCTCCTAACAATCAAGTTTTGTTACGTTTTCTATGGGTCCCAAGTCCGAGCTCAGCCACTTTGTATATAGTAAATTTCAGATTTTGTGATGTATATTTCTAGTGTAAAAACGGCAGTTTTCTTTCACTCTGTCCCTCAGTGTTTTGGCAGTTTCATTTCTCCTGCCTCTGGATTTTATGCTTAATAATACCAAAAACCAAACAAATGCCCAAAAAAAAGCACGAGAGGAAAATGGACACTTGATTTTACATTAGAATGGCTCCACACGTGTTGGAAAGACTTTGTATAAATCAATAAATTATTTAACAACCTCCTTTAGTGAGTTTCTTCCCGCATTTCTGTGCCAGAGGCCGGGGATGCCAGAGCTTCTGCAGGGTGCCCGATGCTGCTCCTCACGGGAAAAGGAGCCGCTGCGTCCGGGGGCCGGCGGGCTGAGCCGGGAGAGCCCCGGTCCCCTTGGCACGGTCGGGGCCGCGCTGTGGGACTGCCCGTCACCCTGGAGAGGAGAGAGACCCGGGCTGAATGTGCAGCCCGAACTGCCCCTGCAGCGTTTCGTCGGCTTCGGGCGGGTGGTGGGGTCCGCTCCGGAGAGGGGAGATAGGGGCCGGGGCACAGCCCATTGCTGCCCGAGTACTAGCCGCTGCAAAAACCCGGGCCCGAAGTTGTTGAGATCCGCCGCGGCGGCCTGCGAGCTCCACCACCCCCCTGGGGCCGTGCTTCGGCCCCGCACCGAACCGGGCTCCGCCAAAGCGCTCCCACCGCCCGAGCCTCCACCTTTCCCCCCTCGGCACACGCGACTTCGGGTGGGTGTGAGCGACCCGCGTTGTTAAGATGCTGCTTTTTTTTTTTTTTTTTTTTTTTTTTCTTCTGTGTTTTTTTTTTTTTTTTCTTTTTTTTTAAGGAACGAGAGCGTCGCTTTTCCCCGTGTCTCAGCCATGGCTTCGCAGCCCGAGCAAACGCAGGGAGCGGCTGCACCGCAGCCTAGCAGCCAGCGTCCGGTGCGGGCCCCAGCGCCGCAGGCCCCGGTCCCACAGCCACCTTCCGCAGCGCGGGGCCCAGCGGGCGCTCCCGGCCCCGCCCGGGCCTCCCCTGCTCGCCCCGCTCCCGGTGCCGAGGCCCGCACGGCGCCGTCACCCGCCGCGGCTCGACACGGGCCCGCGTCGGCGCGGTTCTGCTGCGGAACGGGGCCCGGACCTCTCCCCCTGGAGCCCCCCTCGGGTCCCGGTGTCCCCGCTCACTGTGACGGATTCCCCTTCGCTCCTGCCGGGGCAGCTCCGCGTCCCGGCGAGGGCGGGGAGCCCCGCAGGTCCCTGCTCACTGAACGGGGCCGCGCCCAGTTATGCCGCGCTCACAGAGGGGATAAACCGAGTTTAGGGTCTAGACTGCGCCGGGCTGCGAGCACGCTGAGACCGGCCGGTGTTCGGGCTCCTGAGGGGAAGTGGCTGGATAAAAGCCCCTGCGCTCGAGGCTAGTCATTCCCACCTGCCTCTTCCCAAAGCTCTTAAACGAAATGAGCTCCGAGGGGGCTTCTCCGCTACGGGAGAAGGAGGCTCCGAGGCACGGCAGGACTGACAGCCCGGCGACACGGCCCCGGGCAGAGGGCGAGCTGACAGGAGCCGTCCCCAGGCCGGGCCAGCCCGGCGCTCCTCGGCTGTCCCGGGCTGCGGCGGGCGCCCGCTGGCACCGGCCCGCTTCACCCGCGCCTCCGCGGCTGTTAAAACGCGAAAGCTGCGCTTCATGAATTTCTGAGGGCTCAATTCGGGACATTCTCAGTAGCTCACCCCGGCAGGTAACCGGTGCACCCCCAGGAGGTTCAGGCCCCGGACGGCCCGCGGTTGGAGGCCACAGTGAGTTCATCTGGTTCATCTGCACTCGGGACCCCGGTCCCTGCTGGAAAAGGCCGGCGAGGTTTCTTCTGAAACTCGGGATAGTCACGAAGGAGTTTATGGTGGCACATTTACTGACCTGCTGAGGACTAGTATCCTGTGACAGCTCGTAAAGCTGCATCACCTTCCTCTCATGAGGGCTCCCTTTGACTCGGTTTGTATTGTATTTTGATTAACACCAGAACTGCATCCTATCGGAGAAGTTTTCATGTGAAAAATACCCTTGTTAGCTGGCAATTCAAAGATTCAAAAGGTATCTCAATAAGAAATGTGACAATTTAGCAATTTCCCTGTAATCACCAAATTAAAGGGGCAGACACATCCACGTTCACCATGATTAGTTTTATTGCTTGAGAACCAGAGTACTCATTTCTAAAGGCCTTCAGTTATGAGTTGAGTTCGCTTAAATAGAATTACTGTGTGGTTATAATGCAACATGGCACAGTAACAATACAGAGCTGCAGACACCCTTTGGGCAACAATACTTGCTATAAACTGGGCTGTACTGTTGAGAAAACTCTGCAAGCGGACATCAAATCATTTCCAATGGTAGTGATTTATACCAAAATCAAGCATCAATCTAATGCCATCGCGCAGTCCATGAACTCTGTAGTGTTCTAAATTAAATCAATAAAACATACATTTGTGTTTCATCAACAGACTCCCTAATCACCTTTTAATGTTGTATTTAGTGGTGGGAGGAAAATGTCTGTAACAAGACTATATTGTAGGCTGCACTGAGCTACTAACCAGGAAAATTTACAGTTGGGTTGATGGTTGGTTTTTTGTTGGTTTTTTTTTTTTTTTTTAATACTGTATAAATACAGTCTGTGTCCAATACAGTTGCTACTTGAAGCAGACTATTATTTTCTTCTCCCGTGTTGTTATTGTTTCAATATAGAATATGGCACCATAAAACAGTAACAAAAGACGGACAAAAACAGTTTACAAAATTCTGGAAAGTTACACCCAAACCTAGCTAAGAACTTCACATTCAATCCTTAATATTACATAGAAAGAAGAGATTATAGGAATAACAAAGTGAAACTGCTAATATATGTGGTATATAGTATGCTATATATCTGTATCCAGGATGGCACTGCTATATATTATTTATTATATAAATGTTGGTTGTTGATGTACACTTAACTAAACCTGCTAAGACTCCAATACTTACTGCTGATATGGCACTCTCAAGCATTCAGATTGGAAAGTATATTTAGCATAAGTTTTGGTCAGGTTTATAAATTATTTATATATCTGTGTATATATACACATACATACATATATATACACACACATATATATGTATGTATAGAAAGCAGCTGCTGTGTGATTCAAAACCATGTAACATGGCAGTATAGTAAATAAAATGAGAAAAAAAATTAAAAAATGAAAACCAAAATACTAAAACTAAAACACAAACCATAAGCCTTGGTCAAAAAGAAAATACCATTTAAAACCATCAATATCTCTATCTATACAATCCAATGTACAAAATCCCAAAGTGGTAAAGATATATAATGGGTATGATACCTTTAAAACTTTATAATATGCTGAAATAGCTTTTCCACATTGACAAACACTTATTAAAAGTTGAAAGTTGTGAAATCTAGAATACAGAACATCTCTGCTGTCTATTTAGAGTTTTGGCAACAGAACTGTGACATATATATAAAAAATAATTCCACATTTCTACTTGATGTCACATGAACATACAAGACAGTGAGGTATGTGAGGCGTCTCTTGAACAGAGTCCAGATGCTGAAGCATAGTGTACGATCAGCAGTCTAAAAATGTGGCACTCAGGACTGGATTTATCAATACAGCTGTTAGGATTACAGATTTCAGTGTGCTGCCTTCCCTCCTGGCTACAGTGTGGTTTCACGGAAAATCTTCTCACTTCGTAGGCATCTTTTTCCTGTTGCAGAATTGGCATTTTTTTAAAAAGAAAGATAAACACAGGGGAAATGATGTAGAAAATGTAATAGAAACGTAAAGAAAAAAGATGATATTTACCACCACATCACTGCACGACACAACACTTGTGCACATTTGCAATAGGTTTACCTGCCCCAGCAGCTATTCGAAAGGACAGGAACACAGGCTGCAGCAAGTTAGGGAAAAATAGAAGTTACATGTTTGAAACATACATGTGTTTTTTTTTTTTTTTTTTTTTTTTTTTTTTTTTTTTTTTTTTTTTTTTTTTTTCAGATAATTGTAAATACAAAAAAAAATTATCTTTTAAAAGTGTTTCATGCATGAAAAATAAATTTTCTCTCATTTAAAAAGGATTTTAAAATCTAGGCTTTAGGCATATTCTTACACTTTTACCTGGTTGTAATAATAATAATTATTACTCAGTTTTTATACATAGGCTTTAAAAAAAAATTAAATTTTTAAAAAAAAAAAGGGGGTTTTTTTTTTTTTTTTTTTTTTTTTTTTTTTTTCTTTTCTTTTCTTTTCTTTTCTTTTCTTTACAGTCAGTAGTAAATACAACAAAAAATTCTCTATGACTGGAAACAAAACGTTGCAACAAGTTTTTGAATCACTCTAGTTACAAAATGCATAAGGGAACAACATCGTCTCCTCACAGATTTCTGCTCCCACTGAAACCTAAAGGAAAATTTTCCACAGATTTCTGTGGGAAGAGGTTGAGGTCCCATACACATCTCCCTTTTGTAACAGCGCTGCACCACTTTGGTGATGCAGGAAACAAAAACTGCTGTTTCTGAACTGGCTGACCCAGAGCTTTTTGTTTACTGGATAAGTTAGTAAGTTGCTCTATTTTAAAACCTTGGATGATTCTGGACCAAATGCCCTAAGAGCATTTTTCCTTAGAAAACAATTCTCTGTCTCACAAGAACTCTGACCATGGAATTAAATAGGGGTATGCATTTGTGAGTTCAGATTTGCATGTACACATGTATCCACACATACAATCACCTACTATCCCTCTCTGAATTATCATTCAAGAGTCTCAGTGCTGTTTTTAGATAGGCTTTCAGAGGTTACCTCCTGCTCCTCAATTGGCTTTTTTCAAAGAAAGCAAACACTCTGTTTTATTGTATTTCTAACTTAGGCTTCCATCTGGTATCTTCAGCAAAGAAGACCATAGAATTCAAGTATTTTATTAATTTAAACAACTGGTATTTATTTATAATTCTTTATCTTTTTTCTATATAATTTTTATCACTTGTTGTTTGAACATGGAACTGCCAATACATTCTTTTACTAATAAGCACCTATGCATCAACCTAGCTGAAGCTATGCTTTGAAAGCATAGTTGATAACCCAATGAAATCACTTGTGTTCTGCTAGAAGAGTTTTAAGGGTACAGATGGCTGCTCCTCTTCACTTGGATCGTATTCTGCTTTCATTCTAGCACCTGTCCTGCTCTTTGATTTCATACAAGCAGCCATTCTGATAGACTGCAGCTGAATTTGACTTTGACACATTTTCAAGGTATTACTTAAAAATAGGGCAGAGATATAGCTGACTTACAATTAGTAGAACCTAGTGCATACATTCTCCTTCCTAATAAAAATATAGAAGATAAAAGACTAAAATGTTTAATTTAATTACCTTGTGATCCCCCATGCAGACATTTGGCCCAATGTGGTCATATATTACTATCTTCTCATCATTTTCTGACTAGTTTAAAAAAAACAGAAAAAAACCAAAACACTAGTCAGTCCAAGAATTCTCCAGATTACACACACAGAAAGGAACATTGGAAATACTGTGCAAATAGGTGAAACCAGTTTCTGAATGAATATGAACACATCATTGTTTGGCTTCTCCAGAGAAAAAATGTGTAAAATGAACTTTTATGTCCAGTACTGCTTGCAGTAATTTGTGCAGTTTGCCTGCATAAAAAACCCCCTGACATCTCTATGCCTCCTCCCTGCAGATGGGACCTTGGGAAACATTGGTGGCTAACGCTGCACTAAGTGAAACGAGTGCCTTGGGGAAGCTGCATTCCAGGCTTCTGCTGCAAAATGCAGCAAGCACATCTGACCAGTCCTTTTTTAAGAACAACACAATTTTTATTGAATTAGGTGAGATAAATGTTCTTTGAATTAAATGCAATCCATGTTGCCTTATAACAGCATTTGATTTCATCGTATAGGGGATTTTAAATGTTCAGAGAGATGAATGATTATTTTCAGGTTATGAGTATAATCTTTAACCATTTCTCTGAGATAAATTTCTTCATCTGAAAAAAAGCATTCAGTGATTTTAAGAAAAGCAGCAAATGACGGATGACATTCCTCTGGTCTCCATTATGAATTGCTTTCATTTTGTTCCATGTTGAACTTTACCCTTATACACTGACTTCTTTAGCATTTTTATCTTAATGAATAATAAAATGTACTCATCTTTCTGCCGTTTGTAATAAACGTGATCTGGAGAAGCTATTCTGATTCTTTACCACAGTACTTCAGGAATAAATACAAATACATTGCCATACAAAATGATTCCTTATTGTGCTAAACAATTTCTATAAGCTAATTAAATCTATAATCTGCACACTCTTCAGTCTCTAATGCAACCGTAGATGTGCTTTAAACTAGTTGGTGATACTAATTTATTTTGTAGGAAACAGCCAAGACTTTCTCATCTGTAATCAGTCAAGTTTGACTGGGCAATAACTTTATATAAACAGTAGCATTTAGGACTATAAAGTTAAAACTGAATTATCTTTAATGCAGTAAGGAAGCTTAAGGTCAGATTTACTTTACAGCATGGTTGCCTGCCAAAAATATAAAAACATAACCTTCTGCATTGTATGCATGAGCACTTTCCAATATTTCAAGATCATAATGCCACCAGCATCGGAAGTGGGGATACATTCATCAAAAGCGACTTGATAATTTACAAAGGCAGCATAAAATTGTGGATTTTCAACTGCATAATCTTTAGACAGATAAACAAATTACAGCAGTGCACAAGCAGAAACAATATACACTTGGCTGAGCATTCATTACTTCATGCGATCAGGCATCAGCGCAGCTCCCGAGCAGTGGGCAACCTTTGGTGGTTTAGGGCTCAGGAAGCATAAAATAACATGATGGTGAGGTAACCGACCATGGCATGATAGATGATGTTGCAGGAAAGCTGTTTACAGCCCCATGTCAGTACAATCTGTAATGCCTACTGTGTAGCTGAGCACGCTGTACAGTGGCAATTTGTGCACCCTATCCTTTCTCTACCTAGGATTTAAATGCAGATTTACTACAATTTTTGTTTGAAATAAATTACAGAATTGCCTAGGCAGAAAAATAAACACTTTAATTGCCTATAAAAAAATTAATACAGCAAAATAATGACCTGAATAAGAATATTCAATAGGTAGTTACGACTGAAAATACTCTTTAACAGTTCATATACATTTTTATTTTAAGGATTTGTTACCATGTAATCAGTGAATTAAAATTTGCTTTTAGAGTTCCTTTTAAAGCTTTAAAGTACAGGTCTCTGAAGTGGAGTAAATTCTCAGTCAAGGCCAACACTGCTTCTTGCGTAGAACCACAGAAACCTGGATGGTCATTATGCCCTTTCCTCTATCAGTTTGGCATTATTTTCTAATGACTGTTTTAAATAGGTATTATGGGCCAGAATGCTGGTTTGGCTTTGGGCTGGATAAACAGCTCCTATGCTGGTTACAGACTCACTGAGCCAAAGCCCAGGCTGGCCTCAGCAGCACCTTCACTTTGCACAGGAGATTCTGGAGATGTCCCAGACTGCCTGACCACAATTTGCAAGTGCAAAGCTCCAGAGACAGAGTTATGAGCACTTTTAAAGGTGAGCTTTGAAGGATCCAGCTGATGGGGTTTCTGTTACACGGAGACTGGAAATTATAACTGACCTCACAGCTACAAACTTCTTCAGTGCTGTAACTTTGTTTTCCCTTGTTTAATTTTCTCCCATTATATCCAAGTTATAGCCCTCTAGATAATCAGAAAGAATTCCTTTCCCTCTGTACTGTTTACACTCTTCAAGCTTTTGTGTACACATCTATCTCCTTATTCATAGCTTTAAAAAAAAAAAGATCCTCCCTCATTGGTCACTCTTTTCATGGTTTTAATCCTTTGTTCTTTAGGAATTTCACGGTCGCCAAGCACTATCAGTAACATTTTGGGTAAAGACTCACTTTTTCACAGGATATTTTTGTGTAACAAAAACAAGTAACACTGATTTTGACATTACTATTTGACTATAAAGCCTGTATTGCCCTTAGGCTTCACTTTTTTTTTTTACTGACTACTGCAGTACATGCATTGTCTAGAATTTTGGGTGAAATTTCATGAGGTCATGCAGACACTTTTTACACATTAAAACGTGTGAGGAAGTGCATTGACTTGAAATTCGAGTAGCTGTGGAAAACACGTTCCCAGCCTTTCAGTGAGTTATATACTGCAAAGCAAACAGTCTAATCACGAGATAAATAACCCCAATGAGAGAGAAAAAGAAGGTTATAAACTTCAGGAGAGCAAGTTTCAAGGGTGTAATTAATTTAAACTGGAAAAAAAAAAAGCCAAGAAGCTATAGAACATTGATTTACTTAGAAGATTATTTTCTGTAATTCACTCCCACTAAACTGCATTAATTATACAGGAGCACACAGACAGACACATGAGTTTTGGCAATTTTGGGTTCAGTGAGTCTGTTAGAGTCTTACAGTCTGGTCAGCCAAGACAACCTCACTTGCAGCACATCCATTTATGCAGCCGCCCATGGCCACTGCCAGCTGGCCAGCTCAGAACAGAGAGACGTGGGAGATCTCCCATCACATCCCCATTTCCTGATCTGGTCCTGGCCCTCTAGAGCAGCTGGCAACCAGCACCAGCAGGACAGGGGTCTGGGTGCCAGGAGCACGCACACAGGGACAGTGGCAGCTGGCACAGGGAACCAGCTGACCCAGTCCAGCGCTCCCAAGAAAAGAAGGAGGGCACAGTGAAACAAGAAGGAGAGGGCAAATGACAGAAAAGAAAACTGAAAGGCTCCTGAACCATATTTAGATCATTTAACCTTGGACAGAACATGACCAACTAACCCTAACCCTATCTATAAACACTAAATCCCAAGAGGAATTGTATGTTCTAAAAACGTTGCATAAGTTTATCTCTGAAGCTCTAACGGAATGTCTAAATTTAGGCACCTAGTTGGTGTACCAAAGTTAGAAGCCTACCTGCTGGATACTATCCTCATTCAGGGCATAGCAATAGATTTGGCCTACGCAGGATTTGACATATTCTTGGGAGTACCTTAGGAAATCTGCCACTCTGGTAACTCAGGTGCCTGCAGCTGTTGCTGTTACAGGCTTTTCTCTCAATTGTGTGACTCCTCAGCCAGCAGCCCTTGTACCTGCTCCTGTCTGCATCCCTGCTGAACCCTTGGTAGGGGCAGTGTTGCTGCTTATGTCACTGTAGGGTGGACTGGGCTGGGGGACTAATGGAGACTTTTTACAGGGTTTTTATGGGGCTTTTTTATTTTCTGTTACTCTCTTTAAAACAAGCAGTCAGTTTCCCAATGCTGTGCATCCCTGCACAGAAGCGGCACAGGACAGAAGACAGCCAGTCATCATTGGCAGCTCAGATACCAAAAGCAGTGCTTGTAAAAGCTCATCTTTTGGTCACTGTCAGCAGGTTTATGGGGACAAATCCCCCTTCTTGTGTCAAAGCACTGGAGGCACACCCCTCCATTTACTACCATGGTGTGCTGTCTCCAACTTGGCAAACTCAAGGGCAGTCTTCCAGCCATACCTGCCTTTGGTGCAGATAATGCAGCGTGGAGGCACCGGGGGGCTGCAGGTTTGTACTTACTTTCAGAATGAGCTCCTTGGCTGAGTGGGACATCAGGATTCTGTCGCACCAGGCTGGACATCTCGTGTTCATGTACTGCCTTCCCTGGCTAGAGTCCTCGCTGTAGGGATAACTGCAAACAAATCCCATCCACAACCATCAATGACTCTTGGCAAAGCAGTCTGAAACCTCTGGCTCAAAGGGCCATAGTACTTACAAAATGTCCCTGTTAAAAAGCAGCTCTTCCAGACACTTTTTTTTTTCTCTTCCCTCTCCCTCCTCCCTTTTCATGTGCTTTTTTTCTACGTCTCTTCTCAGATCTACAGCTCTACTGTACAGTTAAGAAGTTAAGACACACAGTTTCAAAACTCTCACCTCCTGCCTTGTGCTTTTGTGAGAGCATTTAAAGATAGCAAAATGTTTATCTGTGTGGAAGTACAAAAATCAGTTCAACAACAACTTGAAATTAGACAAGAGACTACGGAAAATGTACATGAAGAAGTTGAAAAATGAAACCTAGGGGGAAAAATGTTCATCTTATGTGATTTCTTCACAGGATTCTCTCAAGGGAAGTTATCCATGAATAATTTAACAGAAAACAGGGTTCAGAGTGCTGGGACCACTGCAGCTAAACACAAACCTCTCCTGTATGGATTCTTTAAGGGTGACAGAAAGGAAGACAGGACAAGACAACAGGCTTCATAGGAGATTTCTTCAGAAACAAGGAATCAGGAATGTGGTTTAAAGAAAGTGATGTTGACAACATAAGATCCCATATCTATAAAACCGTGTTAAGGAAAAGTGTATTATTTTGTAAAGACATCTTGAATAGAAGCAGATTAAATGGTAGTCACACTCTGGAGCCATCATAAACATGCTATGACATCTCCAGTGCATTCTAACTTAGCTTTAAAGGGCAACAGAAAGTGTTTATTTTAATCTACAGAATATAACTAGAGGTAACACACCTGTATGAGCCCATGGGCTGAGATCATCTGAAGCACCTGAAGGGCAACCTCCAGCTCAACCTCAATAAGCTGAGGCTTCAGAATTTTTCATGTCTCATCCAAATCTTCTCATCAGTTTACTAAGACAGAACTTTGCATTTGATGATGGCTCACCACACTGTAAGGCCCACTGTTTTCTTAGACCATTTCTGAAATGGCATGTGGGAGTAGCTAAGAAGGGGTTTTGGAGAAATCCAGAGGGTTTGTGACAGGCTCAACTTCTTGAATACTGGGTCTAAATTAACTGAAGCCTGCCCTTGATAAAACTCTTAAAACCCCCAAACATCTACATATATATGTGTGAGCGTATTTGAAAAGACATTTGCATTTTATTCTGCTCCTCACTGAATTAATAAAGGAAAATAAATACTGAGGTTTTTCTGATGTGTCTTAAAATAAAATTTCTAGTATTGTAAAAAAAAGGTTTTGCATGCTTGAAGGGAAACTTATTTACCATCCTGCTTGGTGTGATACTCTGAAACAGAGACATACAGCTTTCTACCAAATGGGTTTACAAGCTACACTGCCATTAAAAAGATTAGCCGTGGCAAACATCCAAGAAAAGCGTACTGAATGTATTGGAACAAACCAGTGATCTCAGTACGTTTTCCACCTCATCAAACCTAACAAGACTCATTTTCAAAACATATTATGAGAATTCAATTTGCTGCTTCACTGACATACAGAAGTACAGCTTATTTCTGAGTGTCTGTGAAATATTTTGATGATGTAATACTATATTGGTAGTAGAAGCTCTTTGTCTGCAACTTAAGGGTTGACTTTTTCTCATAACCTCTTACTTTACTTATTCCAGAACTGCACAGAACTGAAGCTACTTTTTATGACATAAAGGTATACGAATCAATCACATTTCATAAAATCCTTCCTTTTACAGCATTAATTGTATGGCTTTTGAAATATGATGTTCCATACCTGGAATGATCTGTTACTGCTATGTGTTAGAGCATTAAATCCTAGAGCCTATATTCTATTAAATGGTATTTATTAGTTTGCCTTATTTATCTTAGTGTTTTCATAGGGTGAAAACTTCTGCCAATTTTTCAAGGTCCTTAGCACTGATCACCCAGTCAAAAAGTTACTGTAGTTTACAAGTATCTTTGACAAATCAGATTTCTAATGGCTGGGACAGAGATGAAAATAAATGCTGCAAAATTGTCCAGACAAAATGGCCTGTAGGCAATAATTTAATATAATAAAGTGAGGCAAACTCTTCTTTTTGTAAGAAAGAATCCTTCGAAGGAAGCAAGAAGCATGGAGTGTTCTGTTCACTGCACTCCAATGAATAATGCTCACTCCCTCCATCCACTCTGCCGTGTGGAAGTCCTAATCTCAGTGAAACGCTGACACTAACATAATAAAAAATCCTAACAAGATACATGCCCCCAAAATTGGGAGAACTATTAGCTCTCCTTCATGCTCTAGAGGGGTCACAAACACTTTATAATATGCAAAATTATTTTATAGATGGGCTCAAATAGTGGCCATAGCTAAATATGAGTAAAAACTCCCATGAGGGATTCTTTTTTTTTTTGTGACTTTTTGGGTTGTAGGGCTATTTCAGTTTATTATTGATCTAAAATAGATTTTAGCAAATAAAAGTTCTATTAGAGGTTTCTGGAATATAACTGTCACTGAAGAAGATTTCATGAAACATGCTGCTGAATGTATACTATTCCAGAACAAAACTTTTCAAATACCATGTGCCTCAGAAGTTGTTTCCATCATCCTGTTCCACAGCTAAGTGAGCAGTGGCATGAACATAGCGTGACTGCTTCCAGAACCAGCTGCATGTGAGCTCTGAAGCTTCTGCTTGTTTGGTGTGTTTTTAAGGGTCCTGCCCCCAAGGACACGCTGGTGTCTTACATAATGTTACTTCCTTTGGATGTCTTCACCCCAGCTGATCAGATTTAACCCAGTCAAGAGTAGCAATCGAAGGAGCCTACAGAGCGCAGGCGTTTTGGGAAGGATGCAGCCAAACCAGAAAGACGTTGCAGAATTGAAGACTTAGGGAAAATGCCCAAAGCCTCAGAAGCGGCTGCTGAGGCAGCTCTTGTTTCAGCCTCAGCCCCTGGGCACGCGGGAGGCAGCGCCGGCTGCGGGAACCGCGCGGGAGGCAGCGCTGTCCTGCCCCAGAGCACCAGCCCACGCCAGGGGGGACTCAGGAAAGTGGAAAACACCGTCCATGGTGGGACTCAGGGAACTGGAAAACACCGTCCATGGTGGGACTCAGGAAAGTGGAAAATACTTCCACTTGCTGCAGGGGGGAACCAAGACAAGAGTGTGCTGACACACGCTTCCACTTGACCGTTCACTTTTTGTTCTTTCTAAGCTGGCTTCATGATTTCCCTTCTCTTTTCCTTCCTCTCAACCCCATTTCTTGACTGCTTCTTTGCCTTTAGGCATAAATAGTCTCTTAAAAATTACTGTAAATTTAAGCTTGTGTACATGCAAAATGCAGAACTATTCTTGTAACACCCATCTCCCAAAAGACATTAGGAATAAGACTGTCTATGATCAAGGGCAGTAAGTTCGATTTGTTTTGCTGACATCTCCAGCCTCTTTTAACACATTCACTCCAGACAAGGAACTCACAGTTCTTAATTCAAAACTTACTTAGTAATTCTAGTCAACAAATTTTCTGTTTTGTGAATTCTAGAAATGACTACAGATTTGATAAAAACAACTGCAGGTCTGATAAAAAGAAAGGACTCTATACCAAATAATCAAAAGTTTGAAATTCCAATATCAATCTCCTGGTGGGGAAGTATTGTGCCATCCTTCTGTGCTTCCATCATTAGTACCAGGACATACCAGGACAATGACGTGGCAGAGAAAAAGGGAAAACCAGCTCTCCCTATGCCAATAATTAGACATGAAAGAATGTGTTATTTTTTCCTTTCATTAACATTCTGCCTCAATCACAATCTACCTTGTGTAATACACAGAAAACAGTGATCTTGAGACTGAATAGGGAGTGCTCATGTAAAAATGATGACATAACAGATAAAGGCCTCTAGGTACCACAGAAGCATAAATGATAAATAGATATAATGCTAACACATACAGGTGCTAGAGGTAAGGATGTACAAACTTCCATAGTATTCTGTACAGTTACACACTTTTTACACACAGTATATTACATCTATTTAAAAATACAAGGGGAAAACGGGGAATTCCCTGTGGAACAAATTTTAAACAGTGTTTTAAAATTTTATGTTTAAAACACTATTTAAAACAGCAGCAAAGTTTTAGGAATTTAGGACCTTAGCCACTCATGTTAGCAGGGTAATAAATAGCAAAAAAGAGACTGTTATTTCTGTGTATTCCAGCCAGCAGAATTATACAAAATACACTTTGTGCGTGCCCCTGGATGACACACAGACAGGCAGTTCTAGAGTATCCATGTGAAAAGCTTGCACAATTTATTTCCACTTGTTTAGGACTTACTCTTTCTGAAGATGCAGCTTCTAGCTGCTTTTCCATCCTATTTCACAAACTTCTGTTTCAGTTGCACTTATTTAATCAGGATTACTGTCAGGTGGGTTTTCTGAATAAAACTTCCAGCAACATCATTAATATAATGTTCAATACTGTTGAAATTTAACCAAACACTTTGATGAATTGCTAACTTACTCTGTTAATAAGGAGCAGGCTGTCCAATGAACTACTGTTGTCACAGTCAATAAGGATGAGAACTACTTGGCAATTGTTTGGGGAAAATAAACCATTAAGAGGGTCAGTAATATCAGAGTGCTACTACTGTTGACAGGTATTGTCAGAGATGATCAGACACCTTTACAAAAATGCTTACTGCAGGGTGAAAAGTTGTCCGACATCATAAACCATCCTGTCAGCAGTGCCTTAACTCAAAACACAAGCCAACAACACTGTGTATATAAATGTCTCCTTAAATGGCATTTCCAGTTAGGAAAAACGCTCCTAATGAACTCTTTTTGTGTGCAAGCATGGATAAAATCTGTTAGTGAGAGAGGTGAAATGTACTCTCTAACAGGAAACAGTTCATTCCCTCTGGAGGGCTGCTACCTGTAGCTGCCACAAGCAGTGTCCTCCGGCTCGCACCGCACCCAGCGTGGGACGTGCTGGGGACACCCTGTACTGGGGACACCCTGTACTGGGACACCCTGTACTGGGGACATCCCGTGCTGGGACATCCCATGCTGGGAACGCCCGGTGCTGCTCTGGGGCCCTGCCTTCTACAGACCATGCTGCCAGTGCTGCTCTGGAAAGTGTGGCAGCACTCACTAGGCAACAGTGGGGAAAATTCAGCGATTTGATCTTTTTTAGTCCAGTAAAGGTCATTCTGAACAACTGTGCAGCCTACATCTAGGTTCAAATGCAGATCATTTAGCAAACTTTATCACGTTTCAGGGAGTGGAAATGCCTCCTGTTCAAAAACTCCTTGTGCTCACTCATCTGTCAACTGTCCCCACATTTTATATCACTGATTTTTTTTATAATACAAAGTATTTGAGATGGGATGGAACTATAAAGCATCAACGAAAACTGACCTCTTTATGGGAAGAGCTGAGACAATTTTGATTTGGTTCACTTTATTTTTGAACTTAGGTATGAGTCCTCACATTTACTAAACCTTTTCTCACTTTTAGGTCTTTCTATTTACATATGACATTGACAGAGAACTTTAAGAAAAACCCCAATCACTCTTCATCAGAAAATTATTTACTATTTTCATATTTTCTGAGAAAATGTTGGATCAATTTACCTTCAGCTCTGATGTGCTCTCAGATTGTCTAAGATACTTTTACCTCAAGAAAAGGTGGTGAATGTGGACTGCCAATACAACCTTTGGCTGCTCTGGAAGTTTTAGGGCCAAATATATAAATAAAAATATTTTGATATTTTTAATTTACAGTCAGCACTAGTGTGAGCTGGTACGTAAGCGTGATTTCAACAAAATGCCATTCAACCAATCAAAAGGTGACATCTAATTTTTGTCAGCTACCAGTGTTAGTTTCTTCCTCAAAATTGAATTAACATTTTCTATTTCCCTGAACCTGACAGGGAGAGTTGGAGTTGGATTCCCTAGATCTCTTCCTAACAAATGACCCCATGTAATTTATCTTCATATGCACATCTTAGGCAGCAGATCTAAGCTAAGCAGTAAGACACACTGGTGTTTGAATTAGATTATCTGCTTCATAGGTACCAAAACACTAATAAGCCTTGGTGATGCTCTGCGAGCCAACTGGCCACGATACGTGTCTCACTTCAGCCAAATCAGGAGGGCAAACAGAGCCCTGCAAACACAGTAGTTATAGAGCAACGTGTTAAACAGCTGCTACTTGCACAGGCTACGCTAACACCATGGTGATAGTACCAACAATTGGAGTCAAAGGTGACAATGGGACAGGGGTCAGCCGGGCAAACCAGCAGCAAAGGGCAGGATGGGTAAACAGGACTTGAGCCCTGAGTCTGGGCACAACACAAAACAGGAGGGTTAATGACACGGTATTTTTATCAGAACCTTTTTAATAGATTTATGCTGGGCATATTGCTTTTTGGCTTAACACTCTTCTTTGGAAAATACTGATCTGTAATATGATTCAGAGTGAGCATTCCTGTATCACCAGTGTTGCAGGACCTTTTTCAGTTTAAAAAATAAATAAGCCCAGAGCCTATTTTTTTTTCCAGAAAGCGTAATGCAACCCTTCACTTTCTGTGAAGAACATTCACCCACAATGGTGTCCATAGTGCTGCTGAAAACCACCCTGTGGCCAAACCCCAGTGACAGGAGGACACGTGCTGGCGCTGGCTCCAGCACCAGGACCTGCCCGGGACCAGAGGCTGGCACACAGCTGATGGCAAAGGGCACGCTGTGCTCTGCTCCGACCCCCGAGCGTGGGGAGGCCCAGCTGGCAAAAATGGATTATTTGGCAATTCTACAATGGGTTATTTGGCAATACCAGTGCCTCAGCAAGTGAACAGTGAGTGACGCACTCTACTGCTTTAGTAACAGTAATGCTGTACTCCATGCAATGTATGCAATACTGCTACTATTACAAGTGGATAAATGGAATTATGAATAATGTTGGCTTGTTTGGAAGGAACCAGTGCTGACTTGTTGCACCAGAAGAGCCTGATGTTACCACCTATGACTCTGATTGAGCTCGATGTCTTCTCTGGGAATACGTCTACCTGTACTTCTCAAAAGTACCTTACTTTGGGGCTAAATTTTACCAAGTCTCATACTGGAAAAAAATAACTGGGAACCTGAGAGAAGAAATGGGTCAGGATTCAGGATCCAAACTATTGGGCTTTTCAGCAGTACATTCAGATGGGACAGCCTGGCTGGCAGCAAGGACCATAAGCTCTTTAGAATATGCTTTATTTTCGGCTTGCTACATGGCCTGTAGTCCTTACCTTACACATGGTGTAGAATAATTCTTTGAAACTTTTTTACTTTCTGGCGGTCCATTCTTTTCCCCTTTGCCACAACTCCTTAAACCAGACCTCGGGTAATGCTGTCTGGCTCCTCACAAAATAAAGAAACACCTTATTTCAACTTGAAAATTGAGAATTGGTGAGAGTGGCACTGGTTTAATGTGAGTGGAAACATGAAGGCAAGATCTGTCTGAAAAATCATTGTAATAATTAAATTCAAATTGTTTTGGAGGAAATGCCAGCTGTCTCTCTGTTTCTAGCTGGGAAAATGTTTCTGTGCTTCAGCCTTAGATGCAGGAAGCACCCAGACACGTGCATGATGTCAGGTGGGAATTTGTTCCTTGGGGGCTGAGAGATCCATGGATGATTTCAGATACCTCATTAATACCTGGAAGGAGTTTTACAATGCACAAGTAAGTCTGAAGTATTTCTGTTCAGTAGAAAATACTTCTTAGTTGGAAAAAAAAAATAGTGTTATAAAAGTAACTAATAACGCAAGCATAAAAATAACCTACGGCTTTTTCATCTGAGAGCCTAACTCCTCTTTTGTGAGACAACAGGACCCAGCAGCATTACTGAGGAGATGTTCTAGGAAATGAGAACCCAGTTTGCTTCAGGAGTGCTGCCTGCCCTGTCAGCAGGCAGTCTGTATGATCTGAGAACATGCAGAGAGGCAGAGAGAACACTGGAAAGGAAGAGCAGCCTGCTGACACCTAAACCATCATCTTGTCCTTCCATTTCACACCCAAGGGCGACACTGGGGCTCTGTGCAGTGGCACCCAGAGGTTCTGCTCTGAATAGTCTCTGCAGAAGGGAAGGAACAAGGGAGCACTCTGGGCATTGCTTCATGCAGAGCAGGCTGGCTCAGGGTAAATCAGACCACAAAAATACACGTGTCTTTGTGCAACCTCCTAGAACAGAGAAGGGTCATGGGACAAAATACAAGGTGGAGAAAAAATATTTTATGGAGTAAATAAGATTTTTGCAGAACAATGAATCAGTGTTAGAGAGAATTCCAAAGGAGGAGCGCTCTGCCGAGAGTAAATGAGATTCAACCCATCTCCTGCTCAGAGGCATCAAAAGCCAAGACACTGCCAGTGCAGAGGGTCTGCTTGAGACAAATATCACACCGAGGGTATCTAAGACACAAACATATGTCCAACCAGTAAATTACATGACAGCCTAATTCAACAACAAACAAGAATAGGTCACTTTAAGAGAATGATTAATACATGAGATTGCTGTGCATGCAGCCTTATCTGAGAGCAAACCTTGTATGTGGGTGTGAACTCTTGCTAGAGTCAGCTCCTATCTTTGTTATACAACAGCTACAAGAATAATTATAATAATTAATGGAGAGCAGTGATAAAGGTAACAATTGCCCACCTGTATATTGACACACCACAATGTTTTTACTTCTTTTTTTCCACACCTCCTGCCTTTTGCAGTGATTGTTGACTACCACGAAGCCCTTTGCAGCCTCACACTGGGCTGTTTGCTTCAGCCTGTGAGTGACAGAGCTTACAGAGTTTAAAATTCTAACTTTTATTTAGTCTCCAGTGGCTTGGGTTGCTATAGGCTACACTAGATCACAGAGGGTAACAAGATGAAAACATGAATATTCACAATATAAAATAAAAGACCGCAAAATATAGGAATGGGTGAATAATGTCTGAGGAATACTCTGTTGGAATGATTTTTTACAGGTTGTCTAACATAGCAGACCTGCCACATAGCCCGTGGTCTCTTGTTAAACTGTGGCTGCCCTCCCAGGCTGCCTTCACCTTTGGGTTTGCGAGGGAAGGGTGGGCTCTGGCCCCGGCTGTCCTCCTGCCACTGCCCTGCAGGCTCCAAGGAGCCTGGACAGAACGTGCTGGGATGCGCCTCTTTCCCCCGGAATTCATTCACTGCATCCCTGGCATGCTCCTCTGGGCACAGGCACACAGGGTGGTGAGCTGGTATGGCTTAGGAACACACATTAAAGAACTGACAGGAACTCAGAATTGAAGATGATTTTGGAAAATGCCTTAGGGCTGCTGAACAGAGAGGAGATAACTGACAGGCCTGCTGTCAGTGCTATAAAATCACAGAATGAAGGAACAGTGTGGGTTGGAGGAGCTCAGTCAAGGCTTTGTTCTAGATGGTTCTAAGGGATGACTACCTGAGAACCCTTCCCTCTGCACTGCATCACGATGGTCACCCACGGCAGGAAGAAGAATTCACAGCAGATCAAGCAGACATTTGGTGTCAAATTACAGTACAGCATTGGGGAAGAACAATGCATTAGTTTTGAGCTCCCTAAGTATGCCTGCAAAAATGCCAGGTTTAGATGTGTTTGTAGGAGAGCTCAAAGTGGCTCTCCAATCCTTCCCACAATCAAAGTTAACTAAAAAGTCCTGAAGCTAATGTGCAGTAACACAGAATCTGTCAAGACCCAGAGGAAACTCCTTTGTATGTGCAGAAACATTAATTTGCTGTGCTGCCTTAACACCATTCCATTTACAGATACAAATTCAATTTGTAACTACAAATCTCATAGAAGTGAGATTATAAGCAATTATTTATACATACCAAAAATTATGTATGACTAAAAATAGTAATATATTTCTGTTAAAAATACATTACTGAGCCTGTGACCATGCAAGGACCACAGGATGGGCAATAGGATGTCCTTGCCTTATGACACAGAAAACAAGAAGGGATGGGTGAAAAAAGCATCCTAATATAAAGCCAGTTTGCTCTTTATATATACATGCCATCTCTCAGTATATATATATATATATATTTTTTTTTTTAAACCATTTATTACTATTATTATTACCTAGTTTTTGAGAAGGAAACAGAGTGAGTAGAACTATACATACATGTCATCTCTCAGTATAAATATATATATATATATATTTACCATTTATTACTATTACTATTACCTAGTTTTTGAGAAGGAAACAGAGTGAGTAGAACTAAAACACACAGAGACTACTCACACCTAATTTCTGATCCCTGCTTGAGGGGAGCATGACACTGAAAAGCTCTTACAGAGTCTGAAGAAGCTGAAAACTATTCATGGAACAATGTATTTTTGGTAGGCCTTGCTCTGGCTGAAAGCACTAATGCTGGAGAAATTAAGTAGAAGAGTATGCGTAGTATAAAAATTGTATCACTTCCCCTCACCTTCATCCACCCTGACCAGATACAGGAGGAGTGAGACACACTTAGGGATGTACACACCCTGCTGGTCTGCTGTTATCATACTCAATCAATAAGGACAGTTTAGAGTGGTGGTAACTCCGTGCATACTTCCAGTGTCCCAGGGGATCAACACAAATCAGTATCGCAGCTGGCTGCTAAGAAGTAATGAGATTATGATCACAAAAGGCAAGCTTCCCAAATTTTTTCTTAGTGTATGCCAAAACATCATACTTTTCTATCTGTCCATGAGGCATGAAATAGTAGTATTTAAACATATTACATCTATTAACAAAAAAGTATATGAAAAGCATAGTTTTTTAACTACTAATTTTTAAACTTTTTCTTTGTGAATGCAGTATTTCTTTCCCTTGAAATCAACTGTGAGATTTGACTTCCTCACTCTTGGAAAGGGACCATGCATGTATAAAACGGCACCAAATCTTCCACAGATTTCTCCTGAATAGAACTGCCATTTGCAAAATGCTTGGTTTTGTATGATAGCAACAGCTGTCCATTCATGGCTAAAACACCTCAGGAATACTGCTGACTGAAATCATGCATGTGTATTAAGCCAGCCAATTTATTCTAACAGTCTTAAGTAGTTATATGATGATTACTGAAACTGAAAAGCAGAACCTAAGTTCCTGCCCTCTTCCTGATACTGCTCCTGGATTTCCCTGAGCGAGGGCAGCAGGCTCTACACCCGCAGCTGACCGCACCACTGCTGGCAGACATCAAACAGCCTGAGGCAAAGACTGTCTTTATGGTTGCAATAATGTGATTTAACAGGTGGTCTGGGCCCAGTGCTTAGAAGTCGTTCCACATCTCTGAGCACACATTCCTGCCAGGTCTGTTTTAAGAGCAGCTATAAAAGACAGGATCAGCGGAACCCAAATGATGAGCTACGGAGCACTACTGGCATGTGGTTTATTAGTGATGAGGGGATGTGGGGAGAATAAACAATCATGAAAGGAACAGAGATCATTATAATTTCTGCAATAAATATGGGAACATTCACGTTTTACCAACAGTGCAAGTAATAACTATGTTGTAGCTAGTTAAATAAATGGATTATATATGAATCTTACCTGGGAGGAAATGAGATGTCCAGTTCATACAATCTGTCTTTAAAGACTGACAGCTCTCTGTCAAATTCTAAAAGCTATAAAAGATAGAAATAAATGCTTTCACTCTTTAATGTTGAACTACAGCAATTTAAAAATACGACATTATATAAAAGGAAATAAAAGAAAACTATGATCACACACAGCTTGAGGTATAACCTTCATAGAATAGTTTTTATAACACAGTGCAAAACTGTCTGGACTATTTCGATACATAAACAGTGCCTTGAGAGAAGTGTTGAAAACATTCATTTTCCTTGGTGAAAGTTGTAACACTGGCTCTTCATAGCACTACCCTGTAAGTGCACTTACACCACAAGAAGGCCACATTTCTTGAAATTTCATTAGCAGTCTCTTCAGAGATAAACTAGACTAGCATTAAAAAAGAGCAGCAAACTGACATGCTAACCAGCCCATGAGAATGTCAGTGAAACGCACCATATTACTCTGTATTATCTTTAGTGCAGATAAGCAGGTACAACAATCACAACGTGCACATCACTCTTCCCAAGCAAAGCGAGTTCCTGTGTGCCTGCTCTGGATGGTACATGGCAGACAGCAGACAGAGGGATATGTGACAGTAGGTAAAGGGTGCTCCCAGGAGCAGCCAAGACAGAGCACCACAATCAGGTGTTTAACAGATTTAATGTCCTGTATAAATATTAGTTCCGGACACGTTTGTTTTCCCCACGACCTCTGCAGAGAGAATAAATATCCACAGTCTTTGTTCATAAACACAAACCCACTCACAACTCAATGACAATTGTCCCCACTAAACCCGTAGCTGTTCTGATGGACACAAAGGATCTCACTCCAGAGCCCAGCCGGGGTGCAGCCCGATGTCCCAGGGAGCTGGGAGCCAAAGACAGAAGCTCGCCATGCCCACGGTGCTGGCCCTGGCTCTGAGGCCACTTGCTGTTCTGACGAGCGTCCCGGCACTGTCCCGCGCCACGGCGGTGTTTGCCCACCGTTCATTAATCATGTCCCATCTCACAGCTGTGCTGATACCATTGCATGAATGGCAGAGGTTCCCAAAGAAATTAGATCGTGTCCCCCTTTCCCCTCTGTCACCTCATAAATCATTCCTGAAATGTGCAATTAGCAGCTACTTGTACACATTAATTATCTGTGTGAAAAGCAGCTACCTGAACCACCTGCACTGCTGATTAGCTCCCTCTCCACGGCTCACCCAGCTCCCTCCAGGCTCTCCTGCCATATGTAGGTATCTTTACATAAAGATGCCAGGTGATGGGCAGCTTTCCCTGCTTTAGTTCATTTGACACCAAACTCTGTGACAGTATGCTGGAAAGATTCTGCAATACCAATAACTGCGACAATTTGTGCTTTTTTTAACATCTGACTGAAAGCCTGAGAATTCATTATGTTTAGATAAATATTTCTAAATATCTGTGTGGAAACTTACTGCATGTATCTAATAATATACTCAATACTAAAAGTGTTGGGCTGGTCCAGCACTCACTGGTCTAACTGAAGCAATCTCCACGCACTTGAAGAATAAATGGATGTTTCCCGGCTCTGATTCTGTAATTCAGTAAGCAGAACAGATTGGTAGCCAGAATACATACACACTGGCTATGAAAACAAATATTACCATCTCCTTTCTGCTCCATGTGTCTCCACTTTAGAGGCATCAGCCACCCTATCTGAATCTGGGATAGAAAAACAAGTTGCCATCGCCAGTTAAAACTATTAAATGAAATGTATGTCTATACATGTTTCCTACTGTTCCAAGTAAACAGCTCAGAGTAGGGAAGGGAAGGTGTCAGGAGAAAGGCTGTTTCTGAAGTGTTAAACTGCGAGGACTGAATGAAAGAACAATGCTCCACAGAACACAATGGTATAAATTACTCATGGGCATCCCAAGGGCTGGTGAAGTTCAATAGATGCATTGTCCTCTCACACCAATTCACATTTTCAAAATTTTATGCATTCGCATTGTTCTAGCTATGATGATATTTGCAAACTCAATGAGGCCTGGGGTTTAGAGGGCTAAGCATTTGGATGTGCACTATCATCCACAGAAGTTTTTGCTGTGTTAGTTTGCTGCAGTTGTGTATGCAGTGTCTGTGCTATGCAGATGAGCTGCTGTCACTGGTGGCAGATAACAGGAACAAGACAGCATTGTGCACTGTGCTGCCAGTTTCCTGAGTTTCCCCAGGTAAAGGGACAGCTTCAACCTGAAGCCAAAGCCCAACTACGTTGCCTAGAAGGATTTAGGGAATGCTCATGGTGAAGAATTAATCCTGTCACGTAAAACAGCTAAATATTTTTACTGGATTATTTGCAAAAGCTTTTACTTCCTGCTATATATTAAATAATAATGCACTTTTACAAATTATTTTTTCCTAGTTACCGCCTGTGTTACAGTACCTGTAACCTTCTGTCCAAACATGTCCACTGAGCTGCAGACAGACACCTGCTCGCTCCTGCATGGGCAAGGACAGGTTATCTGTGTGCTCAGGGCTGAGCAGGGGGAACCCCCCTACAACCCCTCTGTGTTTACCTGGCAGCACTGCAGGCGGGCAGGAGAGGAATGGAAGAGATGATAAAAACCTGAACTGTGCATTTTGAGAAAACTGCAGTTATTCTTTTCAGTAGAAGACCATGTTTTAACTATTATTTTTTGGTGTGAAAAGTGCTTGCATTCTCATATAAGCCTGTAATCTCAAAATACAAGATTTTTGATGCAAATGCAAGGGGTTCACTAAGCCTTGCCACAATGAATTACAAATGCCATTTGCCCTAAAAGCAACTTTAGTTAAGAGAAGGCACAGGGCCTGACATGGGCATCAGTCAATTCCATCTGCTTTACAGGTACACAGCTGCCTGGAGCAACCTGGCATGACAGAAAATGAATGAAAATTAACATGGGCAAGATGACACTGAGGAGCAGTCAGAATTTCAGAGGGTAATGCCTTTACTTTTAAAGCACCTAACATTGTCTTTAAAAAGCCCCATCTGGAACATACTCCTTTCATGGCAATTTCACCACAAGCTGCTCACTCATTTCCATATTGTACACCAATCAGCACTGTGAATAATGTCATTGTTGGAACAGGAAACATGAGTATGAATGTCACTCTAAATGCCTTAAAAATAATAAAAAAATTAAGTTCAAACTCCAGAAATCAATATAATGTTCTATTTAATTACTCACAATAAGATCATCTTTAAGAACCAAATCTTTAAGGTGTTACATGACATGCTGTGGTAATTTGAGCAATTACACAGAGATTTTAAAATGCTGTGACTGGGAGATCATTCCAGAATTATATGTCATAGGCAGTTTTCAGAAGACTGTTTTTTTTTCTCCAAACTCAGTTTCACCAGTGTATTTATACCTAAATAAGGGTGAAGATGATGCAGGGTCTATGTTTTATCTACTCCAACACCAAGTTGATGATGTTACATCAAGATGTTTGCTCTACAATGTCCAGTGACCAGCCCAACAGGAATGTTTGATGAGTACCTGAATGAAAATACCATCCATCCATCCATCCATCCATCCATCCATCCATCCATCCATCCATCCATCCATCCATCCATCCAGTGTATCAATAGTTAGCTACTACCTGTGAGCCACTGTGACCCCACAATTCTGGGAATGCAGCCATGCAGTATGTGTAGGAATGACTGCATTTGCAGTAAAGGATATTTCCTATTTATTTTGAGGAGAATTAAAAGCTTTCAGGACTGATGGCTGTGTCAGCTGCAGTGCCCATCACCTCCCAAGGGAATTATCAGAACTGCTGGTTTTCCTGTGTGCTGTGTATTCTGTAAATCTGCTGAAGGGAGCCTCAGTTTTTGCTCCTTTTTTCTTGGCAGCACTGTAACATGCATTTATGTGCCCGGGTGGAGGAGAAAGCAATGCACAAAATTCTAAATTCCTACATTATGCAGCTTCATAGCAATCAAAGGGTTATAAGAGAGTCTAGGCAGTTGCAGAAACCGAGGTGCTGCTTGCTTCAATTTAAAGCACTGGTAAAAGGTCAGCATCTATTGGGTACACTGCAATGGGCCACCTTGGCTAAAATCATACACGTATGAACCCCTTCAAACAGGGCAACTTAATTCAGTCATTGGAGTAGAACAACGGCAATTACTCATCAAGACCTACAGACCAAAGTCAGAGCACTGGTAGATCAGGAGGTGATATTAGCAGCATTTATCAAATCCATCTGCAGGGCCCACAAGAGAATTCACAGCTGTGAAAGGGAAATGAAGTTTCAGACCAAAAAGAGGAGATGAGCATACAGAAGTGACCTCAGAGAATTAAAACATGTGGACCCTGGTCACTGTAACCTCCTTTGCCAGTCTTGTGGAGCACACGTTTTTTTCCAAGAGACTTTAGAAAGACAGTAATTTTATCTTTCCAGTCCAAGCAAATTATTTAGAAACTGATTCAGCAGTCTACTGACTTCAGGTAAAAGTCTGTGTAAATGCTGATCCTTCCCACTTATCTATGAAAATGCTGTATGTAACTCTGCCTGATTTAAAGCGACTTCTTTCTCTAACAAAGACTGTGTAAAATGTAAAATTATCTATATTACTGCATATTCTGAATCTTAATCTTCTTTCTCTCATTGCCAGTCTTTAAAATCATGTTTCACAGAAAAAAACCCTGAATCACTGAATATAAATTTACCACTTATGCTGGTTTTGTATAATATTATATTTCTGCACATATGTATATATCCTGAATGGCAGTGTTGTCAAATCACAAACACCCACATAAATGTGGATCTATGGCACAGAGAGAAATGTGGCTCCATGGCCACAGAGAAATGGCACCAAAGAGATTGTTCTCTGCATTAGGGGGTGAGGCACAGCAATGCGTGCACTGAGGGCTGACATGACTGCTATGGACAAGCTGCCACTCAAACACTCTGCTAACAGTTCCAAGGGCTCAGCCACCCCTCTGCTCTGCAACATGCAGCAGAAAATCCAGGTCTTATGCTGTGAGACTTTTGTTACTTGAAAAAAACAACAGCAGAAATCAGAACCTGTTGTACTACGTGGGCAATTAGTTCTCAATGAGATGACTGGAGTATATGTAAAGGATAAAGGAGTGAAGAAGCCAAAGGCACTGACACAGATTCAGCCTGGGCTTCCACTCGTGCAGCAGCACTGAACTGTCTGCTGACCACAGAAGCTCCTTCCACACCCCGAGGGCTCCTTGCCCAAACGCTGCCCTGCAGCAGTGAACTGCACCCCATCCCTCAGCTGCCCTGTGCCAGCAGAGCCTGGAGCACCCAAGAGGTACCAGAGGGCCCACAGCCCCCGCCACCCTGCGTGCAGCCAGCTCCTCCAGCACACGGCATCTGCTCCAGCACACAGGGCAGGGTGGCCCCAGGCCAGTGGCCGTGCCCTGCGACTACCAGCTGGTCACAGCTGAACACACGCTTCCCATTTTTTGATGGGAAAATTGGATTTTGCTGATCACTCTCCTGGGATTCCAGTGCTTACCTCAAATTAAGAGAAAATTGACTCCGGAAAAATGTATTCATGCAAATTGTCACTTTCACAACTTTGCTGGGACAGACACTAAATATTATTGTAATAATTCATACACTGTGCACAACAGCTTGTGACAAAGCTCCTTCAAAATGCTGGGAATGACTGAGTGCATGCTGTCTTTAAAACTGAAAGACTTTAATTAGGAGTATTCTACTTGCAAATATGACACACTCAATGGATTGTTTCATTAAACTTAATATATCTGTTACTGCGAAACATTAGTTTGTCCCACTTGGGAGTCCAAACTCCTATGTACTATCCTGTTACACAGTTACCTGTGAACTGCAATTTGGCAAAAGCATGAAATATGGAGAATACAGTTTTAGTATTACTTGTAGAGTGATTAACATTGGAATTTTCTTGAGGAATGACTATGAAATGTTTCTTACTCGGGCAAAACTCCCACTGTGGATTGAAGATTCCCAGAGGCCTGGCTGGCATGAGTGTTTTGGGGAACAGCAGGGCCACAGAGGCATATCAGTGCTGGGATGTGCGGGGAGCTCCAGTCAATCCCTGTGCCACCCCGACACAGAGCCAGGCATCTCCCAAGGTCACTGGGATTTCCAAACAACACTGAGGTGCTGCTCTCCCAGCAGGGACTCAGACTCCTGCCCTCCTTGTGGGGCTGCTGGAGGCTGCTCTGGGAGCAGAGAGAAGGGCTGCAGCCCGCGCCTCCCGCGCCTCTGTAACAAGAACACACAGACAGGCCTCAGACCAGGGGGCAGAACCCATCTCCCCATCCCTGCAGCTGGGCACCCCACTCTCATCTCTAGCTGTGCCTTTTGTATTAAGTGTCCTCAAGCATAACTTTTCAAGTTAAACTTAGTATTTGCTTTTCTCTGTGCAATCTTTTGTGCATGCAGACGTTCATCTGGAGGTTATCAGGGGTACCTGGACAGCACAAGAGGATTGAGCTACTGCAGAGAGATGGTGAAAAAACAATTAAGCACCCTTCTATTCTTATTTGGCTTTCCACAGACTTCGGGCAAGATGTGGAAGCTTTGGTATGGTGCTTGTGTGCACAGATATTAACTGTAAGGGATGATGGTGAGACCCATAAACCTGGGGACTGGAGTGCAGGTGCAAACGTTGCCTCCTGGATACTCTCTTCCATGTCACACAGGTTAAAAAGGGCCAAAGCACACCAGCAGGTCATACTAGAGGCTGCATTACAGAGTGCAAATACAGATGCTGAACCTACTCTTAGGGCTAGACTTAAACAAGAGCCAATGCCTGAAAAAATATATATATTACAGTACACTTGAATTATCCTTAGGCCATAGAGCAGCTGTACAGAACAGGATGGGGGAAAAGGTCCCCCATATTATGAAATAATATGTGTAACTTTGTGCTATGGACAAATTTTACCAGAATAATTCATCTATTTGAAGCTTGCAATAAACAGCTAACCCAACACACCTGGATTGACCTGTTTGAGCAATCTGGATTTACATTTATGTTTTGCTACTGTGAACAATTTATTGGTAATATTTCCTGTCTCTGTAATTTCTCATTTTGCAGTTTATCCAGTGGCATATCAACTGATTGCTCATTTAAGCAAATGCAATTCTAAACACAGGAATGCTCCTTCTGAATAAAGACACAGAGCATGAAGCCGTTTCCCCATTAGTACTTAATGAAAATCAGGCATCTCAGAAATGTTAAATAAAAGGAGCAGTTTCAGGATAGGCAGGATCTCCTTATGACCAGTCTGAGGTAGCAATGGTCCTGAGCAATCAATTTCCTTTCTCTATCCTAATTTGCCCTTATACATCATATTCAGGATTTTATCTGGACAGGGGCTGGTTGGCTCAGTGGATAAACCTCTGCCTTTTCACCTCTGGGATCATGGTTCAAGTCATACCCTGATGAAATGCACTTGATCGTCCTAATCTAGTTCCTAGTGGACAGTATTCCCATTATCTTTAAAAGGGTCAGAGCCAAGGCCATTGGGAAGAGTGCATTGTGCTATATCTTGTCTGTTGATTAATACATTTTCAGTGACGCCAGATCCTTAATCTTCATAAGCATACATATTCTCACAAAAATCTTAATAGAGGTCCCTTGCAGACTATATATTTCTGCTCACTTTGTGTATCATTTCAGGATTTCCTGGGAATAAACACAACACCCCCCCAAATATATCGCTTAAAATTTAAAAGTATGTTTGCCTGTAATGTTTGCAATAACATCTCTAAGTTAACTAACATGATAACACATCACTTTAAATCACTACTTCAGAGGGAAAACAAGACCTTTAACTCAATCTGTAATTAGAGCACATTATAATTTTCTTCTCAGACCATATCAGTTGAGGCTGAACACACACAGAATAAAGGGAATTTATTCTGTGAAGGGAAACTGAGTCAGAACATACTCTCCATAAAGAGTTCACTGTTTGCCCTCTGCACCAAGAGAGCTGCTGCACAATTAAAGCAGGAAATAGAATCACTTCCATTCCATGAAAATCCAGGCTGGGAATCACTGGGCTTTCCAGCACGGCACTCCGGGCTCTGGTTTGGAATGAGCACTGGTACACCACCAGGCGCTCTGAACCCCTGGTGATCCTGGAGCTGCATGCAGCAGCACCCTTGGGCCAGTCCTTCTGCCCCGAGCAGCCCAGGCCACAGAGGGACACGGGCTCTGTGCTCCTGTGGGGCTGGGGCAGCAGCACCCAGGGCCACCAGAGCAAGCTCAGCTTCACTACAGTCACCAGCTTCCACAAAGACCAACAGAAAACACAGATCGTGATTTTAGCAGGAATATCATCAGGTTCCACTCTTAAGATGATTAATTCACTGATCACTTTTACTACACAGTTGTGATCCAAATCCTAAGGACAGTGCGTTAGCTTCTACCTGGATTGATTCTTTAATACAGATCATAGGAAAGACAGGAATGTAGGTACCATTCCTCACTTCTAATTGCAGTTAAAGATTATAAAATTATTCCTGATTATTAAATCGTTTCTCTGTAGTCATTACAGGTTTTTACATTCTTACTACATATTTATTTAATTGACTACTGAAGAAATACAATTTAGTTTGTGGTTCTTTGGTATAAGTCAATAACCTGATTATATTTTTTTCATTACATAATTACTCTTGGCTTGCTTTTCTTTTGGTTGTTTCAAAATTAACAGGGAACTCCTTTTGAAAAAAAAACCTCACTTATAGCCTGATCTATCACAAACAATTAAAGCATCTGCAAGTATCTGGTAAAAGTGTAGGTTTATTGAAGAACTGCCTGCCCCTCTTCTAGAAGCACCGGCATGGCTGATTTTTCTCACTTAAGGGCTGGAAATCCAAAGCTACAACTGTGTTTTGTGTGAGTGATGTGCTGGTGAGGCAGTGTGGTCTCAGCAGCGTGGGCAGCAGCGCAGACCCCACAGGAAACCCGGGCAGGGCTCCAGGGCACGCTGCACCTGCTGGCAGAAGAGGAGCAGGACCACAGAGGAGCGAGGGGGGCACGGTGCTGCCTCTGGGCAGGTGTGAGAACCCTCCTTTGCCCACCACTCCAAAATGAGAAGCCTCATTTGTGCTTTTCCACCCCTCATGGACAAGAGCAGGATGACACCACGGAACCAACAAATGCTGTGTCCCACCATCCAGGTCAGAAACGCTGAGCTTCTGCTAACTGAAAAGCAACAACCTAACTGGGACCTGTCTGATGCCAAAATGGAACTCTGCTTGCTGCACCTCCTCCTGCCCACATCTCTCAGTGCTCCTCTGCAAGCCCCTCCTCACACAGCCACACGGGACAGCTCTGTGTGGCTATGGACTCACACCTGGTCTGCTGGATGGACCACAGCTCCAGCGTACAATTCAGAACACAGGAATTTAATCATAAACCAGTTTTGCATTATTGCAACAGCTGTTTTCAAATAGGTTTTATCTTTTTTCCTATCGCCACAGAACTGGGTAAATCTGGGTGTTCCTTTCTGAAATACAATGATACAGAACAGCCATTGCACTCTGGGGTAATCAATACAGATAATTGCTAAGCTAACTTTGGAATAAGCTACAGCTAAGTCTGAATAGGCTACAGATTAGTTTGGGAAAATTAGGCCCGACAGATAACAGTATGCATTTCAAACTGAATTTCTGTTAAATAGGTGATTTGTACCTATATCAGATTTTTCATTAAAAAAAAAATATATAAATATATATTATGATTCTTTTTGTTGATTACAACGTAAAAAGGAAAGAATAACTGTGTATGGACAATGAAAAAGTAGCCTGTTGATAATAAATATTTGTCAGGTCTTGTCACATCCGTATACATTCCAATGTTACTGAAGAGACACAGCACTGATAAAAAAATACCCTCTGAAAAATCAATGGATTTTGAGCTAAAGCAGTTGCTAAACACACAGAAAACATCTTTATCCAACAGCCCCAGTGCTGTGAAAATTCCCAAGCCTTGCATTGGTACAGCTAAGGAAAATTTAATCTTCCCAAATACTCATCAGGGCACTCCATCCTGCAGACCTGACAGCCCCACTTATAATTAATTATACAATTTCGATGGGAATATCGACTGCACAAAGCTATAAATCATAGAAAAAGTCAATAGGCATGGACACATTCAATCATGTCCCGACCAATGATTACTACTCTTAAAATACAATAATTATTTTCAGGAGCCAGCTTGAATTAAATTTCTGTCAGGCCGGTACAAGACCGGCGGTTGATGAAGGATGCGATGGATTTTTTGGGTTGAATTCGGCACAGAGACATTTATCGTTTTAGATAGGTAGTTTGTTTTTAGTGATCATGGTGCTGCGTGTTTAACTAGACCATGAAGATTAGATTATCTCCAATGGCTCATTATATCGTTTATCTCTTTCTTCCATGTTTGATCTGGAAGATTTCCCACTTCTTGATGCATGAAAGAAATGACTACTGATTTTGAAATGGAACGTGTTTAAGTGGGATTCTGCCTGTACCTTCACACCCCACAGCCCTGTATGCAAATCAAGCAGCAGCCATCCAAAATACCACTAGGACAAGGCAAACAAGCACCAAGAACAGCTTTACACAGCTTCAAGAATGCACTGGGGGAAAACACAAATGACAAATATTCAAGTTGTTTAAAAAAAAAAATCTGGAAAAGTAGTAATTATACACATAGAGGAAAATTTTGAGACAGGAGTGTGATTAATATGGGAAAAGGAATTGGGAGGAGACATTGCTTTGAATTAAACTTCCCCAAAACTGCAAAACATCAGTGAAATAAACATTAGGCATTTCCCGAGGGTGCATTCACCTTGTAAACTGAAACTAGAGAACCCCAAACTGATCTGACAGTAACTGCATTTTAAGGTACCTCTCGTAGTGAGCACGCGGGCCACATGAGCCACGCTGTGGGACAGCAGCAAAGACTGGAAGGGGAATCAGATCTTCACCCCTCACGGATCCTACTGATCAAACTCTTCTGACCTCAACAAATGAGTGAAATCTCAGATTCTCACTTGGAATCAATCTCCCAGGTGAAGCCAACTTAAAATCAGAGAGGGCAGCAGGGAGCTGCCCTCCACACCCCAGAGCCCTGCAGACAGCCCTCCAACAGCCTGGCTCTCTGTGAGCAGTGAGAGAATGAGCTGTAGGCAGGGGAGAAGAGGACAGAGGTGGAGAGCCATGGATCCTGAGCACAGCCCATCCCCGGGCACCAAGCAGCAATGTGCCCTGCGAGTGCAGCTGAACTGGGAGGTGGGGACGAGGGCCCTCTCTGTGTTCCCTTGGATACATAACTCCTAGGAGCCCTGGAAGAAATGGAGAAAGCTGCAAGCAGTGATACACAGCTTTTCCAAAATGAAGTGGCTACCATTTGAAATAAAATTATATTAAAGAAAATACAATGCCCCTGTCCACAGAAAAATCAGAGTCCTTATTACAAATCAGAGTGCTAGTGTCCCCTGTCTGCTTAATCCTCTTGGGAAGCCCTGCATGCTTGTCCAAATAGTGACAGTCTGCTGCAGAGCTTGAGACTGCTATTCTACTTACTCTTGTGTTTCTAGTATATTTTTGTACACTTAGAAGACCTGGGTATTTTCAGAAGGGCTTTGAATTTAAGGGCTTTCCTAAGTTACTGTGTGATGCACAATGAGGAGCTAGGAAGAAAAACAGGATGCTTGAAGAAATGCAGACTAGAGGACAGACAAGAAAAATGAATTGTTGTGTACATTTAATTTACAATATATTTATATAAAAAAGAAGGTAAACATGCCAAAGTTAAGAATCTGTACACAAAATAACTGGCTAAGTGGTGAGGAAAGCTGGAGCAGTTATTGTGTTGGCTGAATTATCTCTTCTCATTCTGCAGACAGGAGGGGTGATAAGGATAAAGGGCTGGTTAGAGAAATGCAATTTGTATGTAAGTTCCCAATTTGCTCTTTTGAAAGGGTTTAGCAATGAACTTACCGCAGTGCCATTGTTGTCTCTAAATACATCTTGATTAAAATAGTCAAAGAGCTTCTTTTCTAATTGCAGCATAACCTAAATAAAAAAATAGGGAGAAAGGTCAGCAAAGCTCTTGGGCTCAGCAACTCAACACCCAGCTGCTGGCAGTGACCCTTTCAGAGACAGCAGCCCTTTAAAACCACACATTTCCACATGTCCAAAGCCCCTTGTCTGCTTGCCCATTTGCTTGGCCGGCAATCACTTAAACAGATCCAATTAACTGAGCATTAGGTGTGACAATCTATATCCTCCCCTCCCTTTACATTATCAGTTTGGAACAACTATATTCATGCTTTGTAGAAAAGAAGTGAACATTCAACACTGTTTCTATTTACACAGGGGTGCCAAGGGCATTAAGTTGTTTACCTTTCGGTCATTATCAGATTCACGAAATATTAGCTTGACTACTTCATTTGTGTCAGCTGCCCGGATGGTCTGCATTGTGGCCTTTGCACATAGTGTCTAAGAAAAACATAAGGGGAGAAAGGGAAACAAGCTTATATGCAACAGAAGACCAGATTTAACTGAACATTATCAATAGATGTATCTTCAATGCCCCCTACCAATTATAATTTGCTGTAGGTCAAAATACAAAGCATTGCTAATTTAAGTAACTTCCACTTATGATGGACTTGAAACAATAAACTGAATTATCACTGCAAGAGAAACGGGTAATATTAAGAAAATATCAATCAGGAAAGGCAAATAGTAACTCAGCTTGTACCATGTAGACAGGTTCTTTCACAGGTAACACTATGCTGTATCACACATTACTTGCAAACATCCTCCAAACCACTGCTTTCAGATAATGACCAAGTTTTGTGCTGATTCTTAACAGCTGATAACTACATCGACACTACTCACTTCTGTGAGTTAACCCTTGGTTGCAAAAACACCTGCCTGTAAATTCATGTTACAAGTACACTTTGCAATTCCGAGAAATGCTTATACAATCTGACAGCAATTTTCACAGTTTACTTTGCATAGCAAATTCCCTCTTTTAAATAAGAGACACAATGTCCCTAGATATTCAGAGGACTGGGTGCCTAAAACATATTATGAGCCAACATTTTATCAGGCACAGATGAACACAGATGAACAACTTTTTATCAGGCACAGTATGAATTTCCATGGAAGCGTTGGGCCTTGATCCATTGGCCACAGGGGTCCAGTTCACAGGTAATGGGGAATGACATGAAACGGGCTGCTCAAAGGTTCCACCGCATGGCAACAGGTAAAAATCTAGAGCTTTCAGCAAAGCAGTTAGCGAAGCTTTAAGTATGTTAAGTGCTTTGAAAGGAGGCATGTCCATCTTAACTGGGCACACTTCACTCCGTGCTCCGCAGCCTCCCTGCCTGGGCAAGGCTGCTGGGTGCTGTGCAGAGCTGCCCGTGCCCCTCTGCCTGGCTGCTGCGAATCACAAGGAAAAAGTCAGAAAGTGGAATCGAGGAGATTGTTCAAACTGGGCATTGTTCAAATACACAGATGTGTCCCCACACCTGGGAGGCAACTCAGAATCCATGGCTGCTGCTGAGGCACACGCTGCTGACAGGATCTGTGCACAGCCCTGGATATGGACACTGGCAAAGACCGTCCTTCTGAATGAAACTTTATTTTGCTAGAGGCTCTTAAGAAAAGTGCTTTCTGTTAAAGAAAGTAACTGAGTCAAGGAGACGTAATGAGATGACTTCCCTGCTCTGCTCACCCCATTCCTTTTCATAATAATGAGACAAAAGGTTTTCATTTTGCATAATGTTGATTTGCAAAATAAATATGTTCTGTGGTATAGACTTTCATCCTACTATGTGCTTCTATCTCTCACAGACACAAATACTTATATTTGGATTCATTATCAGAGATGCAGTGTCTACCAGACATAACATCATGAACTATAGCTCACTTCTCCTTTCCCCATAGTCACCTTCTCCTGAGTATTTGTTTAAATACATGCCAAACATGTATTTAAACAAAAATCCATCTGCTTCCAAATAATTAAGATCTCAGCTGATGATCTCAGCACCAGAATGGGAACAATCTGCCAATGGACATTTTGCTCCCGTTTGATAAAAATCTGATCCTTGATAAAGGCCCTATTGGCACAGTACAAATAAAAAGCAGCGAGTTGAGCGCTTTCATTTTTAACAAGTAACTTGAATGGGATTTGGTAAAAACCCTCAAATCTGTTATTTTTCTTACAAGTTTGTGAGTGAAACAGATGTTGGTTCCCCATCTCACTGAAAAAGTGATGTCCATTTCTGACAAACTTTTCCTGTTTCCTCCGTCCCCAAAAGCAGTGCCCGGTCCATCTGACTCTGGGTTTACGCTAGAACGCGCGGCACGCTCGCGGCACCGCATCAGCTGCAGGCGGGTGCAGTCACAGGTTTCACTGGCAGAAGGAGCACTGGCCCACAGGCACGGGCTGCTCTGCGAGTGCTCCATCTGCTCTGCAGCACTTCAAGGTGGCTTTCCGAAGCCTTGGGAGAAGAGCGGTAACATGCTGGTTAAACGCCACCCTGCCTGGCAGGAGGAGTGGCATGCTGGACCCCTGTGGGAGCTGCACCGCCAGGACCTTTTACTTTTCATTTTTAGCACAGCCCTCCTACCTGTTCCCTCGCAGCCGAGGCAGTCGGATGATCCCTTTGTCTGCCCAGACATGCCGTGGCCGTTTTGCCATCTGTGTCCATAGGAGCAGTGAGGTAATCCAGCAGCGAGCCATTCCCAACCTCGCTCCCTCCACGCGGGTGATTGAAATTCAGAGCACAGATCAGATAATCGGGTCAAGCCCAAAAAAAGAGGCTTTGGGCTCATGTGTCACAAATCAGTCTGGTCCCTTCAAACAGCACACCAGATTAGAACAAGCACCCGAACAAACCAGAGCGGAAAACCCGCAGCTCTCTAAAGCTGGTTTCAAAAGCTCTAACAAATCGCTCCATCTTTCACTCATTTAAACTTTCCAAATGAGGGTCAATACGGTCCCCGAGCATGCAAATGCTAATGCGCTTAAGTGCGCTTAAGCAGCTTTCCAGAGTGAATGGGCCAAAGAAGGGCTCGAAAAGACACGGCAGAGTTACTGTCACTGTCAAAAAGTCATTGTAGCCACCCCCAGAGTGGTTGCGATTCAACAAATTCATGATTTCTGTCTCTTAAAGGCATCTGCTTGAGAACATTTTTTTCCCTGAGCTGCTTTATCTCACAACGTCAGGCCGGCTCCAAAAGAAAAACCCTGCGATCGACTCTTGAGAACCAATACAGAGAAAGGACCCACATACCTTATTGCTTTCAAATTTCACACACACAAAAAGTTACCTTATTCACAGACAAAAGTGATTGGGCAAAGGTTCATTTCTTATACAAGCTGGAGGCACTCCTTTTTTCCTCCTCCTTTCAATTTCTGCACAGTCGTAGTCACCCAAGCAGAAAACTTTCAGGACCATGTGCCTTTTTAGGCAAGCCTGCTTATGAAGGGATTTTTTGTTGCTAGCAAAGAAAATCAAAATGCTATGAAAACTCACCGTTCCTTGCTGGGTATTCCCTCAAAGGTATATTTTTACAAGGGCAGAAGAGGTGAAATCAGATATCATAACTCTACATAACTTCTTTAAAAAAAAAAATCTTTTTTTTTCTTTGGAAACAAGATTTGATTAAAAAGCTTGCAGGAGGGCTGCATTCAGAGCTGAGAGCGAGCTCGGTAGCCAGCCTTTCCCTAGCAAACACAGCCATATCTCATTCTGTTTTCCCATACTATACACAGGTAGATGCTTTGTAGCACTTTTGAAATAGCCCTTTGTGATAACTTATGTATATTGAATTGCAAAACATAGTAACAACTTTCCTGACAACGGCCTTGGAATGTAATAACAAGATCCTGTTACATAAAGCTAGGAGGAAATGGTTTTTATATTTACAAGAGACAAATCTGGAACTTCTGAAGTTGGCAATTCTCAGAATTACACTGTTGATTTATAGCATAACACACCTTCTGCTCCCCCACACGCACCACAAATCAAAGTGCTTAAGACTGCATTTCTTCATACTTAGAGTAAGTAGGGATACAGACATTAACACAACTGTTATATAGATAAAACACACAACAGTCTATAACATACACTTTACATCATGTTTATACGGGAACACTGAGCAGCCATGGACTGCACTGCTGCCTCTGCTTGGCTGGAAACTGCAGCTGATTTTTCATGGATTCCACACTTTAGACTCTGAGTCCACCTCCTGATGTGTGAGCTATTACATGCTTGTAAGTCCCTCAATAATTTTTGGGGGGTGGGAGGGAAACCCCCTGAAAGAGGGTATTTAAACACCTACAGACTCAGCCTGTCCTACTGCATCTGCCCACTGACACTAAAGATGTGCAGCATTGTTCTCTACTGTTTGAATACTCAGGACTTATTATTACTTTGAATTCTTCTTAAAAAACGGAAAATAGAATATATACATTGTTCCTTTACAATTAAAAAAGTTCAGCAATAGCTACATAAATTGACACAGATGGAATTTGCAGCAAGCTGCATAAATTGACACAGATGTGCTCATGGCCGTGAGTGCTAGGAGAGAAAAGCAGAGTCTGAAGATTCCTGACAGGAGCTAAGTGACATAAGGTCTTGAGCACATGAGCAACCAAATCAACTAAATTTAAGATATTTAATTTTTTTCCAGTTAAATACTCTGTGGATTCTGGAACAACAGAAAAGACAGACATACATGTATCATCTAATTATGAAAGTGAAATATTTCTGTAATTCTGCTCAAGACCCAAAATCAATCTGACACTTATTAAACTAGGGTAATGTTTTTAAAAAAATTATTATCATAATCTGGATGCAAATTGTACTTGAAATAATCAGTGAGGTAAAATATTTGCTACTTTGGGAATAACAGAAGCATCTGTCTTGTTTGGGCTCCTCCTTACCTTTGAGCAGATGACATGATTTCCTGGATATTGGGAATATAATAGCAGCAAACTCCCCAAGTCAAATGACATCAGAAAAAAACAAAGTTACACGTAACTTTCTGAGTCAATGAGAGTTGTGCATTTAGGTACAGGGCAGATAACAACATGCTTTTTAAACTGCACCTTCCCATTGAAATGGAGGCTTATTATAGCAAATTTTTCACATCCACAGAGGTTTTTGGCTTCACAGCTGCTGGAAAAAAACAAGGGCACCCCAGGGCTCAATCTCCAGGGTAAAGCAACCAAGCCCTGTCTGAGAGGACATACACTTCTATTGAAAAAAATATCCTTTAGACTATATATTACCTTGTGTTAACTTTAACTGTGTGCAAATAGCAATAATATCCCAGAACAGCTACTACACTTTCCAGCAGCAGGAACTGAACTCAGCAGTGACGTAAGTGTTAGCTGAATAAAGAACAAACACAAACAAGCATTAATGAGAATCCACGTAAAGTACCAATAAATTACTTTCTCTTTGGATGTTCCCAGAGGAGTCAGCTCCTGTCCAGGGGAGGCAGCGGTGGTGGAGCTGGGTGGCAGCAGAGCGAGACCCTGCCCTGCCCCTGTCTGCGGGCACTGCTCATGTGCCCCGTGTGCAGCCCCTCTTCTGAGGGCACATCACTACCACTGACACGGCCCTGCTGCCTGTACCCACGTCGGGACTGATTTAACCTCACGGGCAGGTTAAAGAAGCACCAATCCCACCCCTGTGAGCGCCTGGCCCAGGACGTGCCCAGGACCTACGGGAGCTCTGCTCCCCTCCATGCAGCCCTCCTACTGAACTGTGGCACAGAGATATTCTGGGATATTTTAAAAGGCTTCTTTGGGCAGTATCTGTGACCAAAAAACCAGCACTATCCTCGTGCACCCATTGTCCCAGGGATTTTCTGCCTCCCTAAAACAAATGATCCCTGCTGGAAACAACCTGCCTTCCTTTGGTCTCAATTTCACAGCAACACTAGGTTAATTGTAAGATGCATCTTCTTGTGCTGAAACTGAGATAATTCATGACAAGGTTACCACAGCGTGTCACCAGGCAATGCCAAACCTTTCCTGTTTACTTTTCAGGCACTGTGCTGAGTGAGCTGAGAGCCCAGGTGCCAGCACAGCCGCTGTCGGCGGCACAGCGCGCCCGCCTTGGGCAGGGTGGCTCCCCTGCCCCGGCACTGCCCAAAGCACCACCCAGCTCCTGCAGTCATCCCTGGCAGCACTGCCTGTGGCTCCTGTGCCTGTTTGCTCAGCAGGCAGTAGGCCAGGCTTAGCACAGCACGCTGCTGCAGACCCCGTCCCGGGCAGGCATGGGCACAGGAATGGCCGGCTCACAGCTGGAACAGCTGGCCCCGTGCCAGAGTGGCTGGCTCAGTGCCATGTGTCGGTGGCACAGCCTGCCTTCTCCAGGTCTGGAGAGAGCTCTGAGGTCCCTCACTGCGGCCTCTGCCTCAGCAGTTTTGTTCTGTGCCAACAGCTGGTGGCAATTATGGCTCTCTTTTAAATTCTCTTCTTCGGAAAAGAATCTGAATTAATTGCAAAAAGCCTCTGCCTCTCAGATTCTCCAAGTTTACAGATCAGGCTAGAACTCCTTTTCCATATTCCCCTGCATGCTGATTACCTTCTTATTTTCTCTCTCTGTCTCTCCGGTCAGGTTGCACATCTTTTTGTACTCTCCTGTTTCATTTTCCTGACTATGATCTCAAGCCTGAGTTCAGCAAAGCATCTACACGGTGACTTACAAACAATTTACCTGGAGTTGTCTGGCACCTGTGTGAATCAGGACACAGAACTGTGCAGGGTCTCTGCAGAAAAAGGTAAAGGGCTCCCCTGCTCACTTTTTAAAGCCTCAGTTCTTCATTCACTTGCTGACATCAGACATCAATATGTATTCAGGACTTTGACCAGATCCAGAGAAGCCCACAGCACGACAAGATCAGAACTTGGGAGCAATCTGCCAGAAAAATCCTTTCCCTCCTCCTGTCCGTCCTTCTAAATAATTTTGTATTACTACTTGAGCTAAGAGAAATATTTGCTTTTTCTTTATTACAGAAACTGGGACAGTCCAACTGTTCCTAACGAAATTCTCTGCATAAACACAATATGTATGTCTTGTTCCATAAGGTGTGATCCTCTTCAGATATACTCAGATGTTCTGTTACTTATCTTCCATTATTTTTTTCGGCTTTGGCTGTGCAGTAATGCCAGCTTGAGAAATTCTTTGCTGGAAACCTTCAGAGCACTTACAGTCTTGCACTCCAGCTGACCAGGCAGAGGACTGGGTGTATTGTTTCTGTTCAGCGAAGACTTTGATAAAGCACATAGAATCTGTGATGTAAATCTGTTTCTGCAGAGAAACATAAAATCTGCTCTCCTGAATTCAGGAGAAATGGAATAAGAAGCAGTTCTCTCCTTATAGCTAAACTTGCTTTTATCTAACTTGCAGAATAGGAACCTCTGTTTCTTTTCATTCTAAAAGCTAAACAGCCTGTGAACCCCATCTGCTCCTTGCAATTGCCCTTGCTTTGAGTGGTAACATTTGCCTGTGTGCTCACTGATGGTGTTTGTGTTTCTGCTACCTCCAAACCTCATGGTTTCTTACAGCCACAAGAAAGGAAACATGGGAGCAGTAACATCAAGCAGCAGAAATTTAAGCCAACACTTAAGAAAATTATTTGGTGCTTCTTGACTTCCAGCACTGGGCTCTGCAGTCTCTGGAGTCTGTCAGCTTCATTCTCCTCCAGCCTTGCAGGGAGCACATGTCCTGACACAGCACAGCATGGGCATGGCCAGCCCATGGGAGTGCTCCAGGCTCCCACCTGACCTCAGAACGAACAACAAGCCCAGAAACACCCAACCAGCACTGCCAAACCGAGTAAATTCCAGAGTTTGCCCTTGAAAATAATGGGGAGTTTTTAACAAGACCAATGGTGTGACACAGCTCAAGTTCAAGGCTCAGCCTTTGGAGAGTGTGACCCTTTGGCTCCCACATAGTAGACTCTCAGCAGCAGGTATAATTAGGAGTTGACTTTCAAAATATGTAGTGTTGGGTAATTCTGAAATCAAATTATATATGTACCTAAAATCTAGATGTCCTGAGGCAGGCACTGAATACTTTTAATCACAAAATTAGAAATAATAAAGAAATGAAAAACTTTTTTCTTATTATTATTATGCAAACCAGCAAAAAAATCCTTAGTACCCTAACAAAGATGGGATTTGAGATGTGGAACAGGTAAGTGACTTGCATGAGGCACAAGTGTGTTGTGGGCTGCCAGCAGTTCAGGCTTGGACTCTTGCTAAGCCTAAGCACAACGGTGGGATGGACGGGTGGACACATGCCCTCCAGGATGGACACATGCCCTCTAGGATGGACACATGCCCTTCAGGATGGACATGTGCCCCCCAGGATGGATGAATGCCCTCCAGCTCATACAATGGTCATAAGCATGTACAGCAAAGTGGAAGAGAAGTCCATGTTCTTCCACTGTTTTTCATCTAGGGGTAAAAAAACCCCACTCCAAGTTAACTTTACTATTTAAGGAAACAAATATGTCAAGAAAGTAATCTTGAGGTCACTGCATCTGGTTTCCAGTCCTGAGCAAGTTGGGAATGCAACATTCACTGTGTTAACTGAAACATGCTGCATGATGTTATGGTGAGACTAAAACTTTGCTGACCAGGTGATGTCTTTCTGATGCAGCATGTGAACCATTTCTTTACTGTATTTTTCCCCTGTTGTTTTGTTTGTCCAGCCTCTTTGACTCAACTCCTTTTCATCCTGCCATATCTCATTCATTTCTCATTGTCATACTCCCTGTCTGGTTCACCATCATTTGCTGCTTTACTCACTTTTGAAATGGAATACGAGTCCAGCAGCTAAGTTCAAATAATCCTTTATAGCTGGTTGTGTTCAGACAGCTCTGAGAGCCATGAGGTGGGATTGCTGAGCTGTCCCTCTCCCAGCCCTGCGCTCATGCAGGTGCCTGGCTGCTGCAGCACCCTGGCACAGCTGAGCTGCTGGGCTGTCCCCAGGCACACTGCCCACCAGCAGGCTGCTGCTTCTTCAACGAGACCCAGGACATCATGGAGCTCACCCATTTCCAGGAGCCCATATTCACACATTAAAATAAATAATTTTGTATTAAATGAATGAAGGGTATTTTTGTAAAATAATGTGCAAGGTGGGTACCCAACATCTGGTATATTCTCCTTGATGAAAGCTAAGATGAACTGACAGATCAGCAAGTGTACACACCCAAAGAAGACTGGCATCACATAAAAACAGCTGTGGGGTAGAACAGTCAGTGTGGAGAGAGGAAACAGGGTGGCATGTTCTTTGTACTGCCTCTATTCCCCACCCTGGTAATGTAGCTCTGAGTTCCTTCTGGCTGGTTTGTGATGGTGTGAGAGCCAAGTGCTGTGCAGTACAGCAATGCTCAGGACCCCCAGGACATGGTTTCCACTGACAGTTCAAGGCTTGGCACCAAAGGCCCTTGGCCAGCTAGGGGCACAGCTGATCACAGAGAGAACAGCTTGGAGGAACAGCAACTTCACAGCACTGGCGGGGGATCCAAAGGGATTTAACCCCGCAGTGAATGCTGATCCCTGGCTCGTTCGACCCATCACTGAGGGCACCGTTGAGTGAGGACAGAAAGCTCTGCAAGAAATGACACAACCAGGGTCCTCCTGCTTGTAGCAACCAAAGACCCACCAGAGGGTGGGACCTGACTGGGCCAAAAAGCACAAATATATTCTACAGAGTTTCTGAAACAGAAATTAAATTATTTTTGTTACGCAAACCAAGATTGAAATATGTGAGACACATGAGCACAGAAGAGTAAATGCAGCATCATTTTAGAGCTCGCAGCTGGGGCTGCCTCGTGAAGTGCTATTCTTCCCGCTGTATCTTTAAGTGCTGTTAAATTCATTTGTCACTTGATCGAAAGCCAACAGGCTACAAATCTCCCAAGCCCCTCTCGCGCTGAATAGTGACAGGAGGATTCTGTTCTGCCATCAGAAAACATTTGTGCGCAGCTCTGTCCGCAGTCATACACGCTACTTTAACTCATCTGCCTCCCCATTCTCCCCAGCCTGGGAGGACAAATTGCTCACTGTGGCTCCCTTTCAGAGGCAGCGCAGCGCGCAAAGAATCATGACTGAGCAGAAACACAAGGAACAGGCACATAAAAATTCATCACTTTGGCCTACTGACCCCTTGCCACTGGATTTGGCAAACCCCATCTCAAAAAGTAGCACCGAGGGAGAGCTAAGCAGAGCGGCTGAGTGAAATTACTGACAAAAAATATCCTGGACACAGGAAAACCCCACCAGATGCTTCATTGTCTTTGCAGAGAAGTGGTGCTGAAAAAGGGGGTGATCTACCACATGGCATATTGGGTGGAATAAGTAGTGCCATTGTTTCAGGGCAGCTCTGTCACTTACTGACCGCAATACAAAGAGGTGTAAAGCAAGATTTAATCCTGACTTTTTAGTCAGCAGATTAAAACCAATCATGCCAGATGTCCACAAGACTGTTTAACATACAGAAAGCTTTTTCATACTCTACAAAATAGCAGAAGTTGTAATAACTTCTTTATTTCCTCTAGAGAGGCCTTTTCCACTCACTTTTAGTCAGAAAAAAGGGAGATGTTGCAACAGATTTTAAGATGTGCTATTAATTTTTACTCTAGCCTTTCTTCTTTTCCCTTTTGAGACAAAGCTAAACAAAGTTAATTCTTTAACCCATCCAAAACTAGACAAGTATGCCAAAGAAAACTGCTGGTATAAGAAAGTTGTGATTTTAAAAAGAATTTATACCCATTAAGACCGGTAATGGATGCTAACAGCAGTGTTTAAGTTCTTCAAGTAGTATTTGAAGCAGTGAAAGACATTAAGTCATGGTGGTCAGCGTGCTGGGAGAGGAACAGATTATCCTTTTCCCCTCAGAACTGGAATTGTGCTGGTGAGACTGGAACTGAGACTTCCTGCCCAGATGTCTCCTCACAGCTGGCCTGAGGATGGGTGTGCTGTGCTGCCTGCCTGGAGCAGGAGCACACAGGCAGGGCACCGTGGGGCTGGCAGGACCCTCGGGGGAGCCCTGGCCACACAGGAACCTGCCAGGACCTGGCACGGGCACTGAGGGGCAGGTCCCTCTGTGCCAGCAGGGGATGTCACCTCCACACCATTCCTGCTGTGGCACCCAGAACCCTGACCACAGTCACTGCAAGCTGAAATACAAGTGCTAACAAGTGAAAAATACTCACTGAGTGGTCGTCTTTAAACTCACCTACACAACTGTTACACACTTTGCAGTGGTACTGCTTTCTTCTGTATCTACTTATGAACAAATTAATATCCAAAAGTACTACCATAAAGGATATAAATTCAACAATAATCAAAGCATATTTAGTATTTTTTTCTACTATATTAGCAAAATGGCAAAAAGTCTGCATATCAGTGTTCCACTGCGGAATTTCCATAGCAAAAAATGCTGCCAAATTCAGCAGAACTCAGAATGTATATTTACTTTGTCATATTAAAGTGCAAATAATTTATGCATTTAAGAAAAAAATAATTAACTTCTCTTTGGAAAAAAATGATAGAAATTATAGAAAAAATAAATCTCCTTGAAATTCCAGTATTGGGCTGACTTGTATCACATTTTTAATTTAGTAATTCAGAAGCCATATGGCAGCAAGGTAACACCTTGCTTGGCACCCCTTATCTATCAGTTGCCTTGGAAAAAATACAACTTACATATTTTATTTGTTTTCCCATCATATGCTTTAACAAAATCCTCATTACAAGTTCCTAAAACAAAAGTAACTATCTTAGTGAAGCCCTGACCTAAACCAGTACTGTTAAACCATTTTCTTCAATACATATCTGGTAGAGACATAAGTGAAGAGTTGAAATCATAAACAAACAAACTAGCAAGGCACTGCTTTAGTCCTACTGACTCTAAGCTAGGGACAGGCACAACTCTTTCCTGGCTGCTTGGAGCTTTCAGAGGAGCGCCTGTAAGACACTGCAAGCTGTCCCTGCTGGGTTACTGCAGGTGGGGAAGGGGCTCAGCTGTGTGTGGCTGCAGCTCTTCTGCCCTCCTGCCACCACTCTGCACTCTTCCAAAGCAGGGTGCCACTTCTGGAACTCATGTCAGACAAAGAGTGTGTTTTGGCTGACCATGGTTTGCAGCATTATAAACCACAGCCACAGGTACAAGGACAGTACCCTGCTTCCTTACTGCAAAATGTGTTTCATTAGGTAAATTAAGATGCACAATTTGTCTGTCTTTCTTTCATCATCATCCTTACTGTACTCCTTGCAGGTCTTGTATCATACATGCTAATGATTCTGTGATTCTGTACTGAAAATTTTGGACAGGCAGAACCTCCAGTAGTGCCTCTCGTTTCCCCAGTGCACTCATGGCTGACAGGTGTAACACTGGCTTTAAATCTTCTGGCCTCTCCCTGTCATACTGAGGGGACCCAGGCAGGCACTGCAGTGAAGATGATGGTATTTTCTTTGCAGCTAAGTCCAACTGGAGTCTCTCAAGCTATCTAACAGGAATAAGTAAACCAAGTGTAAATCTGACTAAGAGATTTCTGCCAGTTAAACACTTACTTCATTACTGCTTATTCCACCCTGGAATTTGCACAAAATTACAATTCTACTCTCTACTTCTGAATTTCTTCAGGCAAGTCTTGTGGGTGGCCCTCAAGATACATTTTACCAATTTTTCATGCCCATCCCTCGAAATGTGACCCTGCTCCTGTGCTTTTATCTCTCTGACAACTTCACACAGGAAAACATGCAGCCCCTCTGATAGCATGAAATCGGAAACAATAGCCTCTGGAAACAAAGGGGAGGAGGGAGGCAGGGTACAGTCCAGGTCCTGGCTGATTGTAGGCACAAACAGATGTTCATAGGGCCCAACGCCCCGAGCAAGCTGAAAGGAAAAGCTTGTAAAAGAAATGGACCTTAAAAACAATGTATTGAAGAGCTTTAAAATAAAGGCAAAGGGAAAGCAATATGGCTTTCACTGATAAATCTCAGCTAAGAAAACCAAAGTGGCACCATGAATTTCAATGATGCATTTTTCTTTCTCAATGAACTCTACAGCTCATTTTGAAATCTACAAATTGCTTAAATCTCAACTTAGTTTACAAGTCTCCCACAGCCATTAAAAGGTTACAATACAGGCATTTCTATTTCTTGTAACTAATCACCAGAGCTGGAAACACCCAGTGAAGCCCTGAAATATAGGCTAATGCCATTATTTTAAAAGCTGCTTACAGCTCAACAAAGAGGAATATGCTGAAAGAATCTTGATTGGAAAAAATCTTAGACTAGCTCTTGGAACAAATTATGTTCAATCTCCTGCTCTTTTCATGTGCACTATTTCAGACTCAAAAAGCCCCATGGAAAGAATCCTTGAAGCGCTGTCCTGAATTGGACTTGGGTTGTGTTTCACAAAAGCCAAAACGCAGCATTTACAAATGAAACAAAGTGTGGAATCATTCCTCTGACTGAAGTTTCTGCTTTTGTGATTAAAACTCTCTTCCTCTCTCTTGAAGAGCCTGCCATCCAAAAGGCCCTGTGCCATGCTCCAATGCACAAAATACATGTATTCATTACAGGAGAAAAAACCTTGAAAAATTTGGCACAAAGGCGGGCGCATAGCTTAAGTCCTGTTCAGGGTAGCCCTCACTTGAACTCCGCTCATTTGCATAGATTTTACCTATTGATTGTCTCTATCAGGGATACAGTGGATGGCTAAAAAAATCTTCCATCAGCTGCCTGTGGTCAGGTGCAGATTTAATTTGATAGTTATTAGCATCAATGAGACTCACACAGTAAAGAAATAAAGAAGTGGAATATCTTTCCACCAGCATCATGATCAGTAAGAATTATTTTAATGACAAACAAAGCTGAGACTGAAGGTATCTGAGCCTGCTTAGCAAGCTTAAGAAATTACAGGTTGAAACTCCACCCAGAAGTGACTGTGCATTTGTCCACTCTAATCATACATACCAGATCCTACATGGCACTGATTTCATCTTCAGCTGAAGCAAATGGCACCTCTTTGAACTAAAACAAACCTTCAGAAAGGCATGACTTCTTGCTAACACACAGGACACTCACCAATTCCTCTGGCAGCCACTCCAGGAACAGAACTACTTATTGATCATTTTATGGCTAATTTCCCATGTACGATTTTTCATTTTAAATTGTCTGTTAGCAGCTTCTAAACATCACTTAGACCTAAAAGCATAGGGGGACGCTGCTGTGAACACAGCAAAGTATGAAACCACAGCCTTCTGACTGCAAACTCCTGGAAACCGTCTGACCTACTGGCAAGGGGTGTCTGAGTTAACTGGAGTGGACATCTAAGGAAGCCCGGCTCAGCAAAGCTGGCCCTACAGGCTCTGAAAACTCCTCCTTGGCACTCAGATCTGGCCCAGAGTCTGGGTAAGCAGACAGAGGACCTTGCTCTCCTCTCACACCAAACCGTGGCTTTGCAACACCTGGAGTGGAGGTGTGCAACAGATTTGAATACACAGGCTCACCAGCCACATGTAAAGTCAAATATGCAATTACAATAAAATTACCTAAAGATGCCTGAATGATTATGTCATGGCACTGCTGTGGGAGCTGAGGTTCAGCTGCTGGCAGCTGTTTGCCTGTGGTGTCTCCCACCGCTCTGCCACTGACCCCTTGGTGCTCCTGCCTGTGCAACACAGACAAATGCAAAGTTTAACACTGATGTTTTCAACAAACTCATCTTGCCAAAGGATCACTTGATTTCACTTCACCACTTTCATCTAAGTTGTTAATCTCAGGATAAACTGCCTTGTTCAAGCATGTTTTGTGACAGCATTTTCTCTCAATTTTCTTCTCATTACCTACTCTTGCATTAGGTTGCCTGAAATGAACGTCAAGCTAATGAGCCTTCAGCTATTGAGAACCTTGCTCGGTGTCTCCCTCCTTTCTTCCTCCTGAACTACAGGAACAAATTTATTCTCTTAAAATTCTGTAATGTCCCAAGTACACCAATTTGTTCCAAAACAACTCTCAAACCTGTTGGTTACAGATGGGCAATTACAAACGGCCATTGCTACTCTTTAAGCTCCTGCTCCTGACTGATCTGCCAGTAAACATCACTCAGGCACTGGTGGCTCAAAGCTTTTCTTCGTTTTAAAATTATACATAAATATTCAGATTTAGGAAATTTCCAGTACATTCAGGGAAAAGCCTCATGATTTTTTTACTTCCAGACGTGAACAGAGTTCTTGAACCTTTAATGGCTACAATACTGACATCCTTGGGAAATTCAGCACTTGTTAAAGCTGCAAAAATAAAGGACAGAAACGAAAAATAAGTCTTGCTGACTCTTCCTATGACATCAAGTTGGGTAATACTGTAAAGAGCTACTTTTGGACTGTCAGAGATTCCTGCATGAGTGCTAATAATGTAGTATTACTTGTAGTTGCAGTGCTGACAACTGAGCAACCAGTGCAGTTTGCACTAACTTGGCATGTTTTACTCCATCAAGGACATACTTTAACTTCTGAGAACTATACTCAGTGTCCAGGAAATTGAGCTGCCCATATTAAAATTACCACTACAAAAACCCACTGTGAACTAGTACACAGATGTGATCAGTTAAAAATCTGTAACTGGCCAGCTTCAGTGCAAATTCCATTTAGTTCTACAGAAATGATCAAAGGTGGGAACAACGTTAATGCTAATAATCTATATATATCCTTCTGTATCTCCCCAGTGCATGCACATGGCTGAAAGAAATCCACGTGAGTTATTGGCAAAACATCAGGTGAAACAGCCATCTGTATAGGAATCATGGGCAGAAACTGGCTTTTACTTCAGTGCTCACAGGTTTCACCAGAAATTCTGGCAGCAAAGGGCCAGTGCCAGCTGTTTGCTGAAGCACGTACAACATGCAGCATCAGGCAGCAGTTTGAACCCTCTGCACAGCCTAACAACAGAAGAATTGCAGCCTTCATTTTGTCTAACCCTGCTTTTATTGTTTGTCATTGTTTCTTAGAGTTATTCTGCTGTCAATATTTGAAGAACAGAATCCTGTCTGGGTATTGATTTCCTAAAGACTTTGAATCACTGCCTTCATAATGCATATATTTTAAGACAAGTGCATGCAAAAGGTAGAGGTGAAGTTGCTTTTTGAATTAAATCAATACAAGATACCACACTGGCAATTATCATCTAATGTTCATTTTACATAATGTAAAATACCCAGCACACAGAAGAAAAACAAATTTCCATCCCACTTTGGCAATCTTAATTTAAATCTCTTGTATACTCTGGACCTTCGGCTTGCTTAAGTTCAGCTGTTGTCACCCAAGCATTTAGCACACCCTTGACTCCACTCTGAGGCAGGTGAAGTCAGGGTGGCAGTGCCAGCTCCTGTGACACTCCCTTGGCACCCACTGAAGGGAAGAGACAGACAGCAGTGCAGCTGGGGCCTGGAGATGCTTCTCCAAGAGCAGCTCAGGGGCTGCACGGCAGACTCCAGGGTTTAAAAGGCCCCAAATGACACTGACAGGGAAACACAGTATCCACACTGAAGTCCAACTCAATTCAGCTTGTGTTTGTGTTCTGCAAGCTTAAAGGCAGTACTATATTACACCGCATTCAGAAAACAAATGAAAAATTACATCTGGTTTAATTTTCAGGGAACCATCAGGGTTATATGAATAAAAATAATCCAGAAGTAGCATTTTAGAAGCACAACGTGATCTCCATAAGGAGTTCCACCAGTATATGCATTTCTCTCCTGTCTCTGAGGGAGCAGGGGGACCTCAGTGCCAGGCTTGCCAGAACACCGTGAGGACCAGAGCTGGATGCAGCAAGCAGCAGTGCACCCTCATCCAGCCCAGACTTCTTGAGGCTGGAGAGCAAACGAGCAGCCTTTGCCTGTCAGAGAGCTGTGTGCTGTGCTCAGAGCTGGACAGGAGATGAGGGGAATCATCCACAGCAGCTGAACAGCCCTGTGGCAGAACTGAGTGTGGGGCTCAGTGTGTGCTCCTGCCTGGCAAGGGCTGAGCAGATGTGCTTCACTAAGAGCTCAGGAAGGTGTTTTCTCCCCAGGAAGATGATTCCTTCCCTTTTATGACAGGAAAGCAGCAGAGGCTGAGCGTATCTGTCAGTGATACTGGGTCAGAGTGCTGCCTGGGCTGGGGATGGGGAGCACCCCCAGAGCTGTGCCAGGAGGGGGATCCCCCCGAGGCATTCTGTGCACCCTAAATGAACCCTGGCCCACCCCACAGCCTTTTCCCCCACCTTGCAGGAACAGTTTCCAAGGAGCACGAGGAAGCTGACTTGTCAAACACTTTTTATACGGGACCCCAGGAGTGTCACCACACAGGCTGAAGTCAGAATCTGCTCCTACCAGGGGGCTGTTTCATACATGCTGTTTCTTTTCCTGCCTCTACCAGAAAGTGCTACTAATTGTTAGTGTTCGTCCCACTGAAAGGGCAAGTTACATGAAAGTGTGGAAAGTCAGCTGCAAAGAAAACAACAAAAAACAGCAGAAGCCAGAGGAAACACGACTCCACAGAAAGGCCTATGTGGTAATATAACTTACCTTGTTCTTCCAGAGGAAGATGCCATGAAGAAATATGATAATTTTCAGGGATTTTATTGGCATACTCTTCACTCATTAAAAAAAAAAAAAATCTATTCCATGATCGTTGAGAATAACATCAGACTGTATAGGTCAAAAATTGACTGACATCACTCTGGACAGGCATTATTGAGACACACAAAGAAGCTGTTGTGCCTTTAAGCTTATGGTACATTGCAACGCAGTAAATGAAAAGCCACTATTATGAGGGGATGTTTATGTCAGTATCTGAAACAAATCTTCTTTTTACTAGGATAATACTGTCTTAAATTGTTAACTGTTGATCAGATAAACAACATGTGATAAAGATCCTATAATCTCTTTTCATACAATTGGTTTTAACCCCTTAACAGCTTTACATATTAAAATATTACACATTGATGACCCTTGTGAAAGCTTGAAAGAGCTGTAAATTACATCCTAACACACTTCTTGTGTAAGAAGTAATGAGAGAATTCAGGATTAGATTTGAATAAGGTGGAGACAGGATGATAAAATTTTCACAGGAGGTAATGTCTCAGTCATTGCTAGAACTTGCATCCTGCTCCCTTCCCACTCTTTTGACCTCTGTGTGAGAAGAAAGGAGTTTGATCTCCCTGGTAAGGGTGCAGATTGAAGAAGTATTTCATGCAGTGCAGGACATGGAGAACCTCTCTTGCCATGTGGTACCATGCAAAGGGGACCCATTTCTGCATGACTACATAAAGGGCCAGGAAGCTTTGTCTTTCTTTCCTTGGAGAAGGAGCAACCTAAATGTTACAGCAATTATTACAGCTGATCTGAGATTCCTAGATTGCCACTTTGCATATTTTGCTTTGAAATGTCAAATTCTCATCTCAAACTGGGACCGGGAAAAATGATACATTATGGGAAATCCTATTCTGACAAAGGTAAAACTGCTGTCTGAATTATCAATACTAATAAAGGCAGATTTGTGAACACATCATGTAGATCAGAAAGTCAAAGTTTCCTTTAACAATGCACATGATAAAATACAGTGGAGACCAGCATCCAATATAAATTTTTTCAAAATTATCACTGTGTGAGTTCTCCTCAGAGGGGTTGAGGAACAGAAGCTGCTGTCCTGTTTCTTACCTCTGCTAAAAAACTGTGAGAGCAAGAACCATGAAAGAGAGAAAAGTAACAGGCGGCAAGTGCTTACTCCATATGCTAAGCAGTTCAGGGTGTGTTTCCTGAACTTTCTTAAAATTAATACTGATGTCTATGCTAATTTACAGTGAAAGAAGGACCAGGTCCATTTGCCTGAGTTAGTGCAGAGAGGGCTGGAGAAGCTGGAATAAAGAGAAACAAATAGAAAATTTGTCTGCCAAAGAGGAATATGTGTATGTACGTGTATGCCTGCATTGTAAGGTACAATCCAACAACATTCTGAACACCTTTGTCCTGCCAGCTTGACAGCAGAGACCCCAGTGAGAACCTCCTGTGCCTCGGGGAAGGAGAGCAGGGCTGTCCTGCAGGGGGTCTGCAGCACTGTGACAGGCACACACCCCAGCCGGGAGCCCGAGGGGCTCTACCTGCCAGCACAGTTCCCACATCACACTTTGGAAAAGGTGGCTTTCACTGCAATGGACACAGATGTGATCAGGATTTCAGCCACAAGCCGAATGATCTAGTGCAGCAGCAACTGGTGTCTCTCACCACCACCATTTGCTGCTTGGCCCATGCAATATCCCACCACAAACGAGCTTTGCATACTTTAGGCATCACCTTTGTCCATTCTCCCTGAGGCTGACCACATTTACCACTGGTCAAATCTAAATTTTAAAAAAGTGGGGTTTTTTAACAAAATATCCATCTTGGTTTCTTAGTGCTCTTTTCTACATCTTTTGAGACTTACTATTTTCAGGTAAAATAAATTTTAAAATGTTTTAACATAGCTGCACACACATTCAGCTTACTATTTTCAGGTAAAATAAAGAAATTTTAAAATGTTTTAACATAGCTGCACACACATTCAGAGATTTTGTGCATTCAGTTCATCAACTCTCACTATATTTCTGACTCCCACTCAAGAATAAAATTTGCCATCGTAACAGGAGTTGCTGATGATAGAAGCAAATATGATCCTGTTCCTTGATTTTCAAATAGCTACCAAATCCTTTTTACCCATTTTTTTTTTCCTGATAAGCAAGCAAAATAGCATTCTTTAATGCACAGCATAATTTTTTGAAAAAAGAACTCCCTCTAGGCTTCCATTTATGGCAATGAAAATAGGTATTCACAGTCTTTTAATACAATGCAAATATGCAGAGTGTTAACCTTTCCTTTCCCCTGCCCTTTGTTTTAGATCATCAGTGGGTGATCTAAATATACTGCACGATTCATACATAGATGTGAAAAATTTGTATTGCAGCAACACCCAGGAATAAACTGAAATGTAAAAAGAATGCACTTTTTGTAGGTACATATTTTCCTTCTAAAATTAAATAATTCTTAAAAAGGGGGATTTTATAGCATCTTCCCAGATGGTATTCTGCCCCATTTGAGCAGATAAGTTTCTATGCTAGAAATAGACAACAAAACAATTAACAGGTGGCTTTATTAAAGTACTTATTACAGATTTGCATTATGCATTGCCGTGCTCCACTAAATTATTCAGACTACACCTGCCTAGATAAGAGTAACTTTAAAGTTCAGACATTATTAGTGGTTGGTTACACGTGTGTTTTCCAGTCCCCGCTGCACCACGAGCCCCCTGCCCTGTCTGAGAAGGGCTGGCTGCCGGCGCTAGAAGGCAAGGGGGGATGAAGTGCTGCCCATATTCCGACTCCAGCGCTCCCCGCGGCACAGGGCACACCCGCGGGCATGTGACAACGGGACAGACACACCTCAGCGTGTGTCGGGCAGCCAGCGCCCGCCTCCTGCAGACACAGCGCTGTCACGGGCAGGCTGCAGCGGCTCCCGGCTCCCGGCGCTGGGATCGCGCCCGCTGCGAGCCAGGCCCGGCCCGTTCGAAGCGCACGGAGCCCCTGGAGCTGCCAGCCCGGGAGAGCTGCCAGGTGCCCTGCAGACCCCCGTGCCAGGAGCTCAGGGGTACCCTGCAGATTGCGGGCCGGCGCTGCTGGCACCGCTGTCCCCGCCGGCACTGCCAGCTGAGGGCACAGCTGCCGCCGCAGCGAGCGCGGCCGGCGCACACACCGCGGGATTCATTAGCTTCATGACGCCCAGCCCTATCAGAAAGCACGAGATAATTGTATTTAATTTGTGTACGTTTTAATTACGGACCAGGCAGTGCCAAGTTTGGTGAACGCATCATCTTTTCCGTTCTGCTTTGTCACCGCGTTTGTGCTGATTTGCATCTGAGGCCGAGGCGCGCCCGGCGCCGCTGCCAAGGGGCCCCGTTTTTACCGTGTCATCCTTCACAGCATGCCGCCGTGCGGGACCCCTGCCTGCCCAGAGCAGGGCATCCCTCCCTGCAGCCACAAATTAAGAGCAGGTTTATGACCACATGCTCTGAGACCCTGCGGGGCCCCAGAGGAGGCAGCCAGAGAACAATCCATTCACTCATCTCTCCCCTTATCTATGATGGAAGTAGAAACAATTGCATCATTTAATTTACTGTTGCAACGGGGATATGCCTCATTGGCCCCTCGTTGTTTTGAAGATGGATTTAATTAACCTCCTATGAATCTTGCCAATACGTGTGGCAGCATCAGTATGGAATGAAAGATGTCAAAAAATCAGCTGCAGGGTAATGAGCATTTCTCAAGCTTGCTCTGCTGAGGGGACTCATGGCTACAGAGCTTGGCCCCAGCAGAAAGCTGTGGAGCAGATTGAGTTAATACACTGCTGTCTGGCCTCTGGGAATCCAAGCTCGGGTTTGCCTTAGACTACTAAGAAGAGACGTAATTGAATAATTCCTGGTAGCCACATGTACCTTTAGCGCAGAGGCCATTTGCAATCACTGGAAAATAAATAATTGCAATTAACTACACTGTTAAGTAAATATATCCAGTCCCTCGGGGAAGCAATCTGCATGCTTTTATAAGTCTGGCTACAATATAAAACTCATCACAATGTCTACGAGAGTAATTTATAATGAACATTTAGCAGGTGCCTCAGATGTGTTGCTGCAATTTACCTACATTAATAAAGCTCTCCTTATTAGACCTGAAGTTGTATGCATTTTAATTTAACAAATCTTTATTACACTTTCTTTTTACAAAGGATGCTGTTTCCAGCATTTCCTAGAAACATTTGAGCTTGTAAAAAAGGTTAAAATCTTTATGAGAGGAAGGTATTTACAGCAAACTGTTTAAGATTATGAAACCAATCCAGGATTTTACAAGCTTTCCTAACTGGAATGAAAACATGATCTGAAACTTGTAAGCTATTGATTTATTCCATGATGTGCTGGTTTATCTCAGAAATAAAGCAATGTGTTTTTTCTCTTACAAGAATGGTTTAGTATCACTTTACTGCAGGAGGAAGGGGACCCTGTTACAGTTTTAAACTACCAGCCACTACGGAGCAGGACCTGCCGGAGCTCAGCACTTGGCATGAATTAAATGGTTGCACCTGATATCCCAAATGGGTATGTGGGCACCTGCACAGCATCACTGCCCAGGAAAGGTAACACTCTGGTTGGTTTGGAATAGGGAGGCACAATTGAGTACACCCACAACCACATACACTTGCTTTATATGCCATGTCAGTATTTTTAATGCATGGAACTTTACTCGTTTCTCAAAGCAAAATTAGTCAGAATTTAAAAAATATATATTTCTGTGCTTGTAACAACAAGAATGTGCAATTCATTCATGCCCTTTTCCTGATGCATTCAAAGCATCTTCTGCAAATACTACTTAGGTTAAAAAATATATACACACACACACAAATATTTGCACCTGACAAGACAGCCAGGTGGGTGCTGGTGTCTCCTGAATGCACCAGGACAGCAAGAGCCTCATCCTGACAGGTGACCTGTTTCTGTCCAGGGAAGCACATCTGTACCAAGGAGGAGATAATTAAGTCTCCACATCCATCCATCACCTGACTACCTCACTTGAATCAGCTTTTCAAATCAGTGGTAATTGTCTAATTAACTATTAATCTTTTTCATGACAATTACTAATGGATCATTTGTTGGCTGGAGTTTGCAAGGATCCTGGTTAGTGTCCATACATGGAATGAAACAAAATTTCAACTTAAAACATGTCTTCGGATTTGAGTAAGGTCTAAATCAATTATTCAGATGTGAAAAGATGTTAATCAGCTTTTATTTTGAACAAGAGATGATTGTTCAAAGAGGGCGAGTGATGTCCCAGGGGAAGAGCTCCCCGTTTTTCAGGCACACACTGTGGCAGTGCCAGGAGTGCTTCTCCAAGTTCTGCTGGCACGAGCACGCTGGATAAAGGGACACCATGCCCCCACTGGCTTCCTCAGAATGAACGACCAAGTTGTGCCGAGACAGTGTGATCAAATGGAAATTATGTGACTCACTGCAGCATCAGCAATACAGTGGGAGCTAAAAAGTCATGCCAGAATGAAGTCGTTCCTATTTTATCAGATAATATAAAATCACATGGTCAGAGGTGGCAGAGAGCCACAGTGCAAGTGAATGATGGAGCCAGACATGTACATTCTTATGAGCAGTTATTACCTTTTAAAAAACATTTAATCAGCCATTCCAGTCCTGGCTTATCAAAGGGCTGCTTGGCAGAAGTCTAGAAAGGAAATATTCTGGTTGACTGTAACCCATGGGGCACACAGGGCAGGTGGACAAGGTTAATTCCCAGTTTTAAGATGAGGACATCACTTTTTTTTTCTGCAGGTAGAGTTTGAAAGCTTTTCGTAGGCCAAAATGTCTCGAATCCTGAAAAACCACTTCTGCTGTTACCTTTATAAATTTTCATATACGATACACTTAATCCTTCTTCAGCTTACCAAGCTACCAGCAACCCTAACAAGGCTTTAGTAATGGAAAAAAAAGGGGTTTTTTCATGTTTTTTTTCCTGGATACAAGGCAAAGCTAAGTTTACAAGGCATGGTTTACCTTGAGCAAATGGATTTTGTGATTAATGTGACTTTCTCCTAAAGCCTGACAAACTGAACTTGTTACTGAGCTGCTATTCTTGGGACTGAAGAGCACACAGTTTTTAATTCTTTTTTCTTGGAAGTACAAGGTACTTTTCTAAGAGACTCCTGAATCAGCAGTCTCAGAAAGAGGGTTTTACTCCCAAACAGTCAAAATAAGCCCAGTTTCCTAAGCCTGTTTATACTTTCTTAAAATGGACGTATTGCATGAGGAAGACATAGTATGGAGATTCAATGAATAACTTCTTTAAATATTAAAATAAAGTAATTCTCAGAGATTAATACAGATCGTTACTATGGCCAGCTGACTAAAAAAATACTCTTCCTTGGTCTAGACACACCTAGAACACTTGGATGGTGACTAAAACAGAGCAAGAGTGTCTGGCTCGCTGAGACAGAAGGAGAAATACTCCTCTGGACAAGCACGGCCACAGCTGGGAGCTGAGATGCTTTGGGCTGGGGCAGGGTACAGGAGGAAGCACCTCCAAGTTCCAGCACAGTGCCTGGGCCAGCTGGAATGGGAAATCTCTCTTTATTCAGCACCTTCTCTAAGAAAGAAGAGGAAAGGGGGCCCTCGCACACAGAACGGGAGCGGTCGCAGCCCTCCCACAGCTCCAGGAGCCACACAGGGAGACACAGGGCCAGTTCTGCTCCCACACCACGCCAGCAAGTGTTCGTGGGGCTTACAGAAAATAGCAGATAGCTAGTAAGCTGTTTACGTTACAAAAAGGTAGAAGTGGAGATCAGCATGGCCTTGGATCCATCACAGCATGAAACCCCATAAGCTCTGCAGCAGCCACCACAGCAGAGAGAATTAACCTACTCCTTCCATGTGGTCACTCACAGGCACTTCATTTCTCTGTTTTCTCACCTCAAACAAAAATAACCTGACCTCCTCAGTTCTTGGTAACAAACCCCCTCATTCATCCCCCTACAACCTCCTCTTAACATGTTCAGAGATTTTAGTATTCTGGTTTTATTCAGGTGACAGCCAAGTTGTCTTATTTCAGAACTTTCAAACATGTAATGTATTACCTTTTAAAGAACCAAAACACTAACTCATAATAATTATTAAATTTCTGGAATATTCTTCAAGTTCAGCCCACAGTATGTCTCACTGCTGCTGCAGATTTCTTTGAAGTCACCTCATCAAATCTCCTTTCTACTGAATTTTAGAAGACAGTTTTCCAGAAACAGAGAAAGTACCTTTGTCACACATGCAATGATAAATTTGCAGTGTACTTCTGGTAAGTGCAAAGATTACGGTGACCTCTGTTAGCTTTGAAAGGGTAGATCAGAACTTTTGAAAAAATTATAGGAAAGCTGTCTCCTACACAAAGAAACATCACATATTCACATTTCCGTGAAATGCTGTGACAATACTTGTAGTAGAGACACTGCAGAGAAGCTATAGATATAGACTAGAATTCATAGTTGAACCAATATAAAGGTTTGCATCATTTTTAATACGTTGCAAACAATTGCATATGTTATGTGAATAGAGGTGCTGGAAGGTATCTGAAAGCAGTAGGCAAATAATCAGAATGCTGTAACACCCAAAAAAGTCTAGCATGAAAAAAAAAATCAGTAGGCAAAATTTTGAATTTAAACAGCAGGAAGTCCTCAGCCACCTTTGCCAATATGGGATTAAGTGAGTTTACCTGGCTGTCATACAGAAGATTCAGGTCTTACAGCACATCTTAGAGTGACCAAAACCGAGGAAATGTATGCAGTTACTGCCTTACTGAAGACATTTTGTAACTACAAGGGTTATTTTTGCTGGCTGGAGCAGGGTGGTGTCCTCCAAAAGGCTGGACTCTAATGGAAGATTTTCTGGATGTTCTGCAGTGAAGCACTGGCATTCACCTTCCCCAAGGTGAGAGACTGCCCCGTCTTCGGCTGCACATTCCCAGCAGGATGTGCTGGGACCTGGCCCCAGTGATGCTGCCCAGGCAGGTCAGGAACTGGCCAGCAAACACACCTGGAAAATTCACTGCTGCTGCCTCAGCAACAGCACCTGGCACTGCCCATGTGCCAGTAACAACCTCCCCTGGGTGACGCCAGCAACAGGAAAGCAGATTTTCCTAGCAAGGAAATCAATGTGACTTTAAATTAAGGCTCCCATAAGTATTCAATAAATTACACATTAATGGTTTATAGTATATTAATTATGAATGAATATGCACAACATTTTTTGCATCTGATTTAGGACACTGCACATCAGGGTCTGGACTCTACATTCTGAACAGCTCTCAGATTCTCCCTTTAAATAGCTTAATTGGGAAGTTATTTACAAACACACTTTATTCTTTATGTTTGATGTAAGCACAGTCTGCATTTACACAAGTATTGCTTGTAGCATCTCAGTGTTCAAGTGTTCAGCAGCTGTGGTCTCAAGAGGGAATTCAAAAGGTCAGCAAGAAAAGCAGAGATAAATTTAGTAACGTACACAAAGATGACAGGTCAATGGATTAACCCTTACAATTCCCAGTATTAACTCTACTGCTGAATAGTCCAAAGAGTGGTTAATATCCATTTGCATGGGTACACGTTGAAGTACCAGAAGGGACTGGGACAGCCTTTGGAGTGGGAGGTTCCCAGCTGAGCACAGGCTCAGCCTGGGGCTGGCACTGAGTGTTTGGGACAGAAGCACCTCTGCCTGCTCTTGTTCCTGTCCTGCCACTGCCAGCTCTGGGCACAGCCACGGGCACAGCATGTTGAGTCACACCCTTCACAAACTACTTTGTGAGGTGACTTGGGCCTGGATCTTAAACACCATCAGACCATGAAGTCCTATCTAGTACAATTCCCTCTAGAGTGCCCTATAGCTCTGTCCTTCCAAATTATACTTTGGGAACAGATCTGTCCCCTAGGAGCCAGCCCTTACTGCCAGTGCTGTAGGCTGACCATTAACTCCCTCAGCACTGTCCTGGCGCCTGGAGGCAGTCCCAGACACATCAGACAACAGCTTCTTACAGGGGTCTGCTGACAGATTATAAACTACACCAAGTACAAAATACTACAGAACAAACTTACTGTGACTTTAGCTATCCATGTATAAACTGGAAGTTTCTGGATCAACTTCAATTATGCTTAATTAACATTGCAGAATGGCTGGGTGAAGTTCTCATTACTGGGGTATGCTACTTCTCAAAAAAAAAAAAAAAACAACCCAGTAGAAAATCTGTATTATTCTAGTGCTTTGTACACTCACACAGGCTTGCATTGTAGGTAGGAAGAATGAGAAAATGAATTTGATTAATCTTCCAATTACACCTTTTGTGCTCACATGCAGCAACATAAACCAGTAAGGGTAAAACACTCTCAAGACCCCCTTACTGTGCCAGGCTCAGAAACCGATGGGCTCACCCTACTTGCCCTGCAGTTCACCCAGTTTCCATCATTTGAGGTTAGTGACACTGTTTTGTTTGATGGGAATGATTTTGAAACTGACAGATATAAACGTAGAAATCTTAACCTATTGGTACCAAAGCAAACACCCTCTGCAGTTTCAGTCCTGCAGACTGCTAGCAGTATGTGAGTCAGGAAAAACTTGGAGCACCCTCCATCAGTACTGAGTGCAGGAGGTAACTCCTGCAGTGTGACTGACAGGGGTTCTCAGACAGCAACCTCCTCAATAATACCATCACACCACTAGTGAAGAGAAGCAGCTTAACAGTTCTTTGGAGTGATCACCACCAAGTGATCTCTGAACAGTGATGGTAACTACAGCAGCCACAGGGCAGCAGAGCAGGTTTTAACCCTTAACATATGCAGTATGAAGCTGCATATTCTGAATTCGTGACTTGACTTTCATTTCAACTATGCTTTAAGCTTCTTGGCTAACTGACTGCATTACAGAAAGGATTCCAAGAAGAAGTATTTGTTCCATATGAAATGTAACATCAAAATCCAGTTTTTCAATGGATGGACTACTGATCACGTAAGGAAGGAGAACAGCACTGCACCTGAATGGGGGGACGCCAGCCTTTGGCACACAGGACATTTCCCACAGTTAGATTTACAAAATAAAAACTTCTGGCTCAAAAGATACATGCCTACCCTCAAGGACACCGAAAAGACCTTGCAGCACCTCAGAGAATTAAAGTGTGAAATCCATAACATTAAACTGGTTTTCAATCTGGACATTATTTCTGACACCACCTTACCTGGAACTTCAGCATTCAGGTCAAGGTTATCTCAGCTCATAATGAAAAAGGTTTAGTACATTATTTTGTCTTTATGCAAATCTCCTAGTCACCCTTCCACATCAAGATGCTACAGGCACAAAGGTCAGTACTGGTGACTGCCTGCACTTTTGAGTTCTATCACGGGCATTCAGGAAATGCCTCTTGTTTTTCCTCAGAGTAGGAAGGTAATGCAGCACTTCCCCTGTTTGCAGGAAATTACTCTGATTCACTGTGAGCTATAAGGAGATGGCAAAAGTCACAACCACACAATGTTAGTTACTTGTTGGATGTTCCTGTTAGAAGTAGTCTTGGCCAAGTCTGATATCAATATTAACATTACTTTGTCAAGCCACTTTTAGGCTTTCTACAGGGGAAAAAAAAAAGATAAATCAAACCTGGTAAGATCTACAACAGAAGAAAAAGAGAAGTCCTACCTCTACTACTGCTTTGGCATCCAGTCTGAAGTTGAAATCTCCAAACACAAAATATGAAACTTTCTCAAATCGCTGATCAATAATTCTGGAAAAAAATGAAAACAGAACAAACCTGTCATTTGGCTTTACAAACATGCAAGAATATGCAAAGACACACGTTATCTTTTAGCACAGTCTCAGAAATAGTTATTGGAACCATCAAAACTACCAGTTTATACTGGACCAATATATTAACCATATCTTTTCAGTTGATTTTGTTTGTTTAGGCAATTTTATCTACAGCCCCTGTAAAACAGTGCATCTGATTTTCCATGCCTGGCTGACAGAGCAAGCTGGGGAAAGCATATTTGCAGCAGTTCATACAAATCTTGCAGAAGTGGCATTTGGGGACCATGGAAATCTTGATGGTACCATGGAGGTCCTTCCCACCTTGGAAAGTTTAAGGATATTGCTTTGGGCTGGGCAGGTAAGAATTAGGAATGCTGAATTAGCAGTGAGTTCAGAGTACATTTGAGTTTATTTTGAGTTTACTGATACATAAGCAGTGTCACCTGTGTTTTGGGGTACTTTGTGAACCACACAAGAAGTGACAGGGTTGGGCTAGACATCAGTCATCCCATCGGACAGACTGAGCCTCCCTGAGGTTCCCAGAGCAGCCACAGCTCTCTCAAGACAGCTCTCTGTGTTGATCAAGCAGATTTTTGCTGTAGCTAACACCTAACAAGTAATTGCTCCAGCTGTGAAGATTGACTTTTTCTCAAGCCTTTGCTCAGTCCTACCCAGGGAGATACAGCATTACTATCCATCTTTCAAATCTTGTATTATTAAAAACTGTCATATTATTAGCTAATCATTATTAGCAACAGTTGCAAGGTACTCTCAACAATACACAATTTTACAGCTTCTAGAGATCTTGGCATTTAGAAATCCACCAAGTCATGCTTATTTTCAAACCAGGAATCAATAGAATTCATCTCCTATCAGTGGCTGAGGAAGGCAGGAAACACTCAAAACCCAACTGCCACAGGCACAAAGAATTTATAGAAACAAAATGCACAGAACCCCCCTGGGTGTGCAAGGTGAGAGAACGGAGGAATGAATGCAGGCAATACCCTGTGAACATTCTGGAATACATCAACACGTGAGCATTACTGTCAGAAGCCCCAGGTGAGCCTGGGCAGGGCACACATGGACAGGTAAAGCACAATCCAGTGATGCTGGTCGGGAGGCCCTGCTGCCCACCAGCAGGCTATTGTTTCACATGGCTTCACAGTTCTAATGCATCACACCCACTTATTCTCAAAGCTGTAAGGAAAGATGTAACATTGCATCTGTAATGAGATACTGCTTCTCCTCTGAAAACATCTCACAGTTTTCGTCAACAGTAATCTATTACATAAGGAATATTATTCTGTGGAAAAAATTATGTGCATTGGGCCTAAGACACTGATCATTTGAAGAAAATCTCTTGCAAAGACTTATCTGTTTCCGCTATGAAAATCTCCAATCCTCCATTTAGCTGACAGATTATTGCAGGCACTGTTAATAAATACTGCCCACTGTCAGCTCCCAGCGAGCCCTGAGAAAAACCTGTCACTCCTGACCTGCACAAAACATTAGTTTGATTAGTGCCCTCGCGGAAAATTGAAGGAAAATGAGAACTTAAACCATTTACATTGCCACAGTTTGCTAAAAGTTAAACCATTTACATTGCCACAGTTTGCTAACACTATCATTGCAAAACACACAACTCACACATCAGAACAAGACTTTGCTCTGCCAACTGTCCTGATTCAAGGATCAGCTTTGGCTCTGCTCATTGCCATTTATTGCTGACAGAGGAATGACAGACATTTCAGGAATGACATCAAGGTCCACTGAAGGCCTCTAGAAACAAATTTGGATTATGAGAACCATGCCTGTCATTGAATTATGCAAAGACAGATTTTCCAAATAAACAGACTATTCAAAAAATAGTCTGTGAAAATGTCTCCAAACTGATGACTGAACCAGCTGATTAGTCTGCTTCTGATCAATTAATGAAAAGTCAGCCATTTCACAGTCCTGCACATTGCCTGATTTAAATGTGATTTGCATACAAATCAATGCCAGCTCTACAACTGATAGTTTTGTCCAGTTTCTCCCCTAGTAGCTTGTCTTGTCGGACATTTTAGAAAGAGTGTCTTATGATAGATTAAAGTAAGAGTCCAAATGTTACTTCTCCAGAATGATGCTCCAAGTGGCTTCTGACACATCTCTTTTCACAGGTGGTGAAACCAATTCAGGTGTATAAGAAAATTTGCAACAGTGGCACAGCAAAGGATGCACGCATTTATGTACTTACTAAATGATGAGGGGTACCTTACAATGAAAATTCCTTTAAGTGACTCAACTTAATACATGTATGTAACCTAATGTCCTTGCCACTACTTACTATTCATAAATGTAATTTACTATTAGTTCAAGAGTTCCCAAATTTTAGATCTATTTCAGCAGTTTGGAACTATGATAGCTTTGTGCTGAAATGCCTCCTGGTACCTAAAACTGCCCTGAATCAATGGCACAAGAAGCAGTACTTTCAGAGTCAGAGCCCAAGTCTGCAAAGGAGATGGCAATAAAGAAGAGTACAGCAACGTCCCCTCCCCTGGGAACGTGCAGAAAAGCTGCCTGTCACTGAGGGCACTGGGACAGAAATGGGGCACTGCAAGCACAGCCAGTCTGGCCAGGGACACAGGGAAGGTGTTAGGACTGGGGTGAGAGCTAAACAGAAGTCCTCTCTTCCTTGTGTTTCCATGTTCTAAGCCATAAAAATGTACAGATCAACATGTGTACAGGCAACTGAGAATTCTGAAGACAAATTTAAAAAAAAAAGAATGAGTGCTTGCAGAAAAACTAGGAAGGCTTCTAAATCTGTTATTCTCCTTGGCTTTTTGTTTCTAAAAAATATCCTTCCTTTAACTAGGAATCAAATAGTCCCTTAAAACTGCCACCATGAATCACTCAATGAAGTAATAAGTCTGAACCATATAAAATGAAAGCAGCCAGCCCATGTCACCAGTATAAATCCTGTGGTTTTAGTGGGAGGACCCAGTGCCATTTCCTTTAACAACTTTTACCAGCTCGTGCCAAAGGGTTTCAGCACACCTGAAGGCTCTATTCCTGTACAACTTTAGATAGCTTATGACAGAACAGGTGACTCGGTTGCTCGTGAGTGCACAGAAGGCACAGGTACTTCCCTTGCACAGCTCCACACGCCAGCACACGAGTCAGCAACGCCTTTGCTGGCCATGCTGCTGCTTGTGACCTGTGCAAGGCCATCAGGAGGGGACAGGGGCTCAGACTGGACCCAGAACTCAAGTGCAAATGAAACAGAAAACTTTTCCAACAGATGACAGCCAGCCCTTCCTTTCCAGAAAGAGAAGTCTTCATTTCGGAAAGGGTGGGAGAACACATTCACACTCCTCATCCTCTGCTCTTGCTCCAGAAGGAATTGCTTATAGGAAAAGAATTTTTTAACATTTTAAAACATACCGAAGAAAGATCTTTACTTCTGCATGTTTTGGAAATCAATGTAACAAATCGATCAATATAACAAACTGAAAACCAGCTGCACTGGGAAGAAAGCATGCTGCCACCTGGGCTTTCTGCTGCCCCTTGTAAACTTCAGAGCACACAACTACAAACACTACAGATGATTTCTCCTCACCAGTTCCAAAACCACAGAACTTGTAACTGCACAAAGAGTCCTTGATAACAGACTCTTCACACCTGGAACACATTACTTGAATTATTCTGCCAGTTTCAAACACATTATACATTTTTAATTGATGGCACTACACTGGAAGTTTTCTGCACTGAATGGGTTATTGCCTGCTTGAATTCACATCTTGTTGTATTTTGAGAAGTGGCAGACAAGTTGAATGAAAGAGCTGAAGAATGTTTCAGCCATGACAGGAGAGTAAGAGAAGGAAACATTCAAGCAATTGTTACTTTGCTTTGTAAGTGGAGTTCACAGTCCAAGTTATCCCCATGCTGAAATGAAAATTTTGATGAGTGAAATCCATGATTTCTACTTTTTTTAAGGAGTAAACTTGGCGGTCACTGCAAACTAACACTAAATTACAATTTCTTTGCTGCAAAATAAATACGTATAATTCTTATTTTGGTCTAATAACTGCAATTTGGCTCACTGTGGGTATCAGAAGATCTTTACAGGCCCAGAAAGAAGCTCTTGTGTTGCACTGGAGACATCCATGCTCTGCTGTGTCAGTCAGGCTCTGAGCAAGCCTCTTTCCCTCAGCAGAGCCTTTGGCCTGGCAGACCCTGACACACTGTCCTGTGACAAAACCATCTGTTATTCTGGGGGCATCAGGTGAGTTATGAGGAGCCTCTGACCTGCCCAAGCTGTGCTGCTGAACAGCTTCAGCCTGGGCTGACCAGCCTGGCTGGGATGGGAGCGGGCTCGAGGGAGAGGTCATGGCAGGAGCCTGGGTGCCCCGAATTCCTCTGCCACAAGGACAGACCTCTCAGCCTGGGTGGCAGTGCCAGCTATGCTGACTGTGAAGGCTTTTACTCAAAGCCACTTAGGAAATGTCAGATCCCTACCAAGACTAAAACAAGGAAGACAGAGGGGTTCCTCTTCTCAATATTACTGGAAATCTGGTCCTATTTAGTAATTTCAGTTGCTACACATAACGGGGTTCAGTGCAGTCCTAAAGTGAACAATTCTGTGTTATTAGAATCCCTGAAATCCCTTTGCAATATATTTTAAAGTATTCCTTGTAGTAGCTAAAAATAAATTTATTTGATGAAATGCACCTTTTTTATAAATGCTGTATGGGGCACTGCATACATACTTCAAAGCACTGAAATTCAGACAGATAATTATAGAAACAGCTTCCCCTTGCTTTCATACTTTTCCCTCTCCTATACTGTCCCCCCTTCACAGAATGGAGAAGACAAGGAAGCAGTTAAATATCAGCAATTTGGTCATGGAAGAGAGCAGCTGAACATGATTCAGTGTGACAAGAGGCACTGTGATTTGGCTAAACCATTTCTCAGGGCACTTTGTAAGGAGGATCAGCAGCATTATTCCTTTAATAGCCATGTCGAATGCAATAGCCAGCTGGGTTTTGTCCCAGACCAAGGTATCAGCATCAGGTCAGAAGGTAACATTCTGTTTACACGATTATTTCCTAAAGCACTTATCTTCTCCTCGGTGTGAAAGTTGACTTTTCTGTTTGTAAGGAGGCCTAAAGAATTGAGGGAATGGGAAAAATTAGCTACACTGAGCTGGAGCTGAATGGCATTAGGTGGGAGGTCTGAGAAAGGCTGCAGCGACGCTCAGCAGGACACCTTATTAGCCGCGTCATCGCAGTTCATTCAGGCAAGCCATACCAGTGTCACCAGCATTCCCACACAAAGACACAGTTCTTCACACAGTCTATAAACATGCCTCCCTGGCCAATTCATCCTAACTTGACACTGCTGAAAAGAGGGGCTTGAGGGTTTTGGGTTTTTTTTTAAACACAACAATAACAAAACAAAACAAAAACCGTGCAGCTCTGCCAAGCAGGCTGAATGGGGGAGAAGGAGGGACACTGTCACATTTCTTGGGAAGAAACAATCCAAAGGTCAAGCCATATTTTATTCAGTGAGCAAATTTTTCTAATAACTAAATGTATTTAAGATAAATACCAGCTAATATGAGCCACTCCATCCTTCTCATACATCTTCTGGGGTAAGTTACTATCTCTCCACAGCCTATTTATTTCTGTGCATTATCTGCACATGGGAGCTACAGACACAAAAGCTTTTACGAAGGACAGAGAACCAAAGAATGGCTGGAGTTGGAAGGGACCTTAACATATGACTGCCTACATAAAATGTCCTCTCCTAAGTGAAGGGATATGAAGATCACAACCAACACACCTGAGACAAGAGGATCAGCTCATTCCTGGTGTGACCATCATTTCTCAGGACAAACTGCTCACTGTTTGCTGCTGACCTGCGCAGAGCTTGGAGCCACAGGTTCTCAGTGGAGTTGGTGCAGCAGAAGCAGTGCTGGGCTGTGTCCCCACGGGGCTCTGAAAATCCTCTGTCCCACTGGGTGAATGTCCAGAGCACCCGTGGGGCACTCGCTGTGCACAGCGCAGACACCCGGACCCCCGACCCCGCCGTGGCAGGAGTGACTGTGACAAAGGCACCACCAGCTCACCTCCGTGTCCAGGCAGGATCTCACCCAACAGGGAATGCCTAGAGAAGCACGGCCATCCTGTTGGCAGAAGCCAACAGCTGGCTGGGAGGTGGCAGGTGACCTGTGGATAACAAGGTCAAACACACCTTCTTCTCCACGGATCTACAGCGCCAGGGGCTGTAACAGCTCCCGCAGTGACTTCTGCTGGAAAGCTAAGGAACGACAACACTGTCTCCTGCCACAGCCACGTCAAGGAACTGAAGATCAAGAGGATGGAAATAGGTTTTGGCTTACACCAACCCAGACCATTCCGATTTCTGCTGCTCCTAACTGCATTGCTCTCTCTTTTTAAAAGTTTTCTCCAGAGATCAGCTCAAACATCTGCACCTTGAGAACCGATCCCCTCCAGCAGAGGTTTCAGAGACAGTTTTGAAAGAGAACCCTGTCTTCTCCTGTGTACCACTGCCCTTCTCTTGTGCAGCTCTGACAGTGCTCAGCTTGCACACTTTTGCAATTTCAAATACACATTTGGAGACAAATTCCAGAAAAATCCTCATCAATTCTGAGTACAAGTTACCTGCTGACTGACAGTTTAAGTGTGCCTCAAAAGCCACAAGGGAAGTGCCTTCATTGGCATGCCCAAGGTGGTGTAGTGCTGTCATTAAAAAGATAAAGTTTATAACATTTTTGTGCCTTGTTCTTTCTGATATAATGGCTAAAACCTATTAATAACACCAAAATATCTCAAAAGGTCAAGCACCATACAGCAAGATGAAGGGAATTGTCAAGAAGCTTAGGCAATCATCTTAGCACTCAAGACATTTGCCAGGGCTGTTTAACTAATATGTGATGTTCACTTTTAATTTCAATATAGTGCCATTTGGGCAAAAATGTTGTATTTTTTAATTAATTACAATGTCAGCAGCTATTAAGATTAAAAGAAAGACCACATCAATAATAAATACTTAATCCAAAGAAAGGATTACAAGAAGAGCAATAAAAATCAATTTTTAGAGCTGGAAAATTGTGACTTTTTCCTCACTTGACTGGTATTTTCATTATATTGACAAACCCATGATCTTACCTGACACTGACATTCGCCTAATGAAATAGCAGCCCTGGATAATGATGTAAGGACTTGTCAATTCTGCTACAGGACAGCACAGCACTACAACACTGGCGTTACCATACAAAGAAATTTTCATGCTCTTCAGCTGATACAAGAGAAAACTACAAGAAACCAGAGAAATGGGATCTTTGCTTTATCATGGAATATTAACATTCTTCCACATAGTTTCTGAGCTCTTCAGTGCTGGTGGCACTTGGTGCTCAGCAGACAGCAGGTAACTGCCCAGTCTTTCTGCATGAAGCCCAAGACATCCCAATTCTTGCTTTTTGCTCCGCAGGGCTCAAATGTGGGGAGCAAAGCCAAAATCCTGCGGTCACTCAGTGTCAAAAGCACAAACAGTGAGACAGAAATAACAGGATAAGTGGCAACAGGATACTGATCCATTGTTAAGCTGACAAAAGTATTTTTGGTGACATGTTTAGAGCAACTCAGACTAAAGACACTCTCTGTCCTAAACATCCCATTGATAGGAATGGCAGTGCGATGGTTAAGGAATTTTGCCAGATTTGGGTCTTGTCAGACCTACAACAAACATCTGTTCCAGCTCCATCTCCTCTGATGGCTGTAGGGCAGCAGGGGCCATGTCATCCACAGCGAGCTGCCAGGGATGGGCACCTGCAGGCTCCACCTCGGGACTGGGTAACAGCTGGGCTCAGGGCAACTGTGAATTTAAAATAAACCCAAATGTTTCTAGAAAAGGGCAATGCAAATGGCTCAGACTCAGAGAGAATTCACTAACAAAGGACTAAACAATGCTCGATGCTGAGAACAGCTCATGAGCAACCAATTTTACATTATCCCTTTGAAGATCACACTGCAGTGGAGCACCAGGAGCTAAGAGAGGGAACAAAAAAGGGGTGAGGACAGAAACGTTTGAAGTGCTAAAGAAAAGGGAACAACCCTCTTTCCAAAGAGCAGGGTGATCAAGAAAGTTAAGACTGTCAACATTAGGTTTGAACAATGAAAATTCTAGTGGATGTAACAGCAGCAGGACCCATTTCCTTGTCGGGGTGAGAAACTGACTCATCTTGGTTGCACCATAAATCCAGCACTGATGAAATGAAGATAAAGAAGCTCTGCAACAGTTAAGGCAGCCACATCAACTGGCCTATCCAGCCCTGAACAGGGTCTGCCCAGCCAGCTACACCCTCTGCAGCTCCTGCACAGGCAGAGCAGTGGCTGGAAGTGCTGTCCCTCCCATCTTGGTATTCTCCTGTTAGGGATGATCCGAATCTTTCCAGGACATGGAACACAGGATGCAGAGCTCACAACCTCCTCCCACAGTGCTCCCACCTCATGGGAGTCAAAATCTCCAAGGTGGTTACTTGGACTGGTGCCCACAGGCTCCAATGGGAGCAGAATGGTTGAAAGAGCCTCATTCTCCATTTTATCAGCTCACAGCCAGTGTTGTAAATAAAATCACAATAGCAATTTATTTTCATTTCTCTGCAAATGAATAAGAATTGGATCAACAGCCCATATAGATTCTCCTTAATTGAATCACAGCTATTCTAGAAGATATGGCCATAGGATAGGAGATTTGAAAAGGCAAAGACCACAATGGATGCTGATGTCAGTGTCACCTTTAGCTGGACACTAATGACTTATCTTCTTCCAGCTCCGGGCTCTCTAAGGAACAAATTACAGTAAAGAGAGAAATATAACTCAATGAGAATGTGCAGAGTGTGTCACATTCTCATAGAAAGCCACTTTCTGCGCAAAATCAAGCAGGCAACAAGTTACTTGCAGAAATTTCTTTTTTAAGAGGCATTCTCTTTTCTTGCATCCCATGTTTAATTACACACGCACTCCTGGGAGAGGGACTGTTGCAGCAAACCCAACCCTGCCTGTGCTTACAGCACTTACTTTCTACTAGAAAGACTCAGCAGCCAACAGTGCAGCTCCAGGGGATCCTGTTCATGGAAAACAGGTAAAAAGGAGTAAAGCCCTTAGGGAAGATGAGGTGGAGGCTCCGAGTGCCATGATCCACAGCCACACTGCCGGACAGGGACTGCGTGGGCTAACAACTGATCAAAACCTCTCCAGGAATCCTCAGAGCTTTAACTGCAGCATTTCTGCTGAAAGAGCCACAATTCTGTTCACACTGGCCAGGTACAGCAAAAACTGGCTTGGTGCATCTACTCCACTTTTACTTCAAATGGCACCTTTCTCTATGTATCTTCAGATACCTTCAAGTATCTAAAGTTCTGGATTTCGGATCTCCACTTCCAAACCTGGTATTGTTCACACAGATTTATCACAAGAGAAACATCAGATATTTACCATCTGAACAATGAATACTGAAAATTTATTATAACCTGTTCAGTTTATAATGCAAAAGAAAGATGGGGGGAAAAAAGGAGCTCCAAATGCTGAAAACAACAGAATAAGGGCAAAATTACTGATTATGATGACCAAAAATTGTCATTCACTTAATATGAAGCTGCAATTATTGTGTCCTTCAAATTACACTAGTGTATGCTTTCCATCACAATGCATACCAGTACAAAAATATTTTCCTGCTAAAAATACAATCTAAGTAAAACTCACAATAGGACTGTGCAGAGAGGAAGGACACACGAGTTGAATTTTTGACAATTGCATCAAAGACGCCAAAGCTCAAGCCAGCAGAAAAGCAAGGAGCAAGGAAAAGTGACTTTGGCTGTATTTGACAGGCTGAAAGTAACAAGACAATTTTGCTGGATTTACTCTTTAAAGAGCATATTATCCAAACACGCTAATTTTGAGAGCACTTAACCTTCCTTTAAGGGGGAGAATGACTGAATATTAATGAGATGAGCTTCGGGTGTTTAATGAAAAGCTGTCGATTTGAATGTGATCCAGGGGTTTAAACCTTTGTTAGAAAACATTTGGCTGGAAGGTTTATTTGCCCTGAGAGTGCTTTCTATCTGCATACACAGAAATTTCACTATGCATTTGAAGGCTCATGTTAAAATCACTGTGGCAAAAAACAAATAAAGTAAAAACAAAACCAAACCAAAACAAAAAAATCCCAAGCCCTCCTAAAGCGAGCTGCTTTGAGGATCTTCCCAAATGACCCAGATCTTTAGAGCAAAGTTTTCCTTTGCCTAGAAACTAAGTGGCTTTTCTTTTGCTCATTCAGCTGCTAGTTCTGGGAAAAGCCCAAAGAGAAACATTTAGATTGGAGGGGTCTTTGAGAAGAGGTGACAGTTGACTGATGAGCATCCATAAAATGACAAAGAATAGTTGTGTGGAGCCGGTGCATCACATCGCCTCTCCCTGGGAAACTAATTGCTCTGAATTGTTAATAGTAACATTATTTTTCTGGCAATCATTTCTTTTCAATACTCAAAATCAGCATGAAACAGCTCCTTTGACCGGACATAAAAGTTAAATGTCCCAATGTTGATCAAATTAACTTCAGCTATGTGACAATGGACTATATTTGTGAGAAAATAATGAAGGGCACAAAGGGAAGCTTTATGCTAAGATTTCACAGTTGTAATGTAAAAATGTTTCTGTTGAACTAGGCCAGGGAACATTTCAATAGGAAAACAGAAGAGCACTGTCACTTTCATTAAAAAAAACCACACTCATTTTATGGATCTCAATGCTCGAGATAATTTCAGGAAGTTTAGATGGCTGGCACACCAGAGCCAGAGATCAGGCTAACACCTCACGTCCTGTCCTTCCCAAACTCTCCTTCCCACTCTTGCAGGGCCCCATCCTGCAGCTTTTTCCTCATTCCCCAGCCTGGCTATTGCATTCATACACTTTTCCCCATCAAGTGGCTACAGAACATGACTAATATGCCAATATGGTTAATTAATATGAAATATGCACAAGCATTAGTTACAATGGATGCATGAAAAATGAAACCAAAATGTAAACTATTTTCCTCTCTTACTCTCATGTATAGCATACACCCTCCAACTTCAGAAAATACCAAAAAAAAAAAAAGTATCATGCAAATAGGGCTAACTGTACATGGGAGTTATCCAAAATGGGCTTTGAAGAATTTTTTCCCCCCCACAAAATATAAAGCAGATGTTCTTATCTCATTTTAAAGCAAATTCAGTTTTGACTGTAGCCCTGTGTCTACCTGGAACAATGTAACTGACTTGTGGGGGCTCGGTTTGGGTTTACACTGGTGCTGACAGAGACTCATTACACACCTCAGTTTTCTACATACACACTGTATATGTATTTGTAAAGGTACAAGCAAATATTTGTTCAACAACAGTGTGATTCCAATCCTCTTGGTCTTTAAAGCAACAATCTGACACCACATCTTCTCCCTTGCTAAATGGCAAATATTAAATGCAATCTGGCCCAGCACATACCAGTGAACTGCCTTCAAAAGTGTTCTTTCTATTTAACTAATTTTAATGCTATTAAAGCTAAATTATTTCAGGATTAACTTTATTAAAGCAGAAGCTTTATTAAAGCTAGAAGAATAAACCCTTCTACTCCTCAAACATGTTATAAGGATTACTAACAGATTTTCCCAGGAGAAAGCTTTTAGCACAACTTTGTATCATTCCCCCAGTGCTTTTTCCTCGGTTTTCCCCCAACCTCCCCCTGCTCACCAACGCTGTGATGTTGCACAGCTTTTTTCTGATGCGTTAAAACTTTGTGGCTAAAATAACTTTTAGATAGCAACTTCCCTGGCAATTTGAACAGTTAAACGGATCCATTTTAGCTTTATTTCCAACCCTCTTCTGGTTTGCATCCCAAACTCCTGTGGTAGCTGCTGCCCAGATAAAAGGCTGTACATAACTCATGTTTATGAAGATGCAGCGTGAACACAACTGAGCTTTCACTGACTCCCACAGTGACCTAAATCAACTGTGAGAAGGTGTTTCTGTTTCATTCAGTGAAGGTTTAGCTCAATAAACTGTTTTCCTTCTCAGCATTGTTCATTGGGTTTGAACTGCATCGCTGTTAAATGCTCTTTAGCAGTTTAAAGGCTTTAAAGGAAAAGACTTATCAGTCTCTGTTTTTAACAGCACTAAATCTGCATTATTAGTTCATGCAGATAAGGGGATTTGAAAGCTCAGCTTGAAACCTCTCTCTTTCTGTATTTATCTGACACTGCATAGTTCCAGTAGCTCAGCTGGAAATGTAGATCTATGAAGCTTTAAAGAGAGATTAAAGCCAAGAAAAGAAGCACTTTTCCCCCTATAGCTGCTCTCACTTTCCCTTTTCCTGCTGTCTGAGGGAGTGCTGGGGGACAATGGCCAAAGATGGTTCCCAAAGCCCCTGAATGGGGACACTGTTGGTGGCAGCATTCATTCAAAGTAAGCTTCAGTGTATTGTCCTCCCCAATCAGCAGATCAGAATAGAGTGCGCTGGTGGCTGCCAAAAGGTTAGTCCTGCCGATGAAAGGGGCTTCCCATTATTCACTGGCTACAGAACTCCCCCTTTGTGCCCGCCAGCCCCTCACCGCACTGTGGAGGTCCGGATCTGCGGCTGGCTGCTCCCTCAAAATGAACAATTCATGCACGGCGAGCTGGCTGTGCCACTGTGCAACCCGAAATCCAAGGGCTCCTTTTCTAAGGACAGCGGAGTTGGGGCAGTTTTTGGCAGTGTCACATTTTAATGATACACCATCGTGACATCCCTGACCCACAGCTGACACTAATACTACAGTCTTGTTACCTTACCCTTGCCAGGGCATCGTGGGAGGTCCAAAGCCAAAATTAGCTAATGAAGCACACTGTATGCGGCAAACAAGTGTGCAATAAATAATGCAAAAGGTTTGCACAGGTTGCCCTCATGCAAAGCGTTAGAAAAGGAAAAGAGACCAATGGAGCCAAGCAAAAATGAAAAAAAACCCATACTGCTCTATGCAACAGAACCCAAGAATATGCACCCAGACTCCACTGAGATCCTAATCCTCCTGAGTCCCTGTTCTCTAAATCAGGGATCTTTTATACATATGCTATCTATGCAAACCTTCCAATTGCCTCCAGCACTTTCAAGTGGTTTGAGCAGGTTTTGCAAGTGCTACAAGAGGAAGGCAATATTGGCTTTTTCCTGTTCACCCCTGGGTCAACCCAAAGGTGATGGTAAATTCCTGTTTGGAGAAATTCCTGCTTAGCCCCCTGCTGGGGGAAAGGCAGTCTCTATTATCCCACCTACCCACCCTTACAGGACAGAAAACCCACAGAAAGGCATTTACATGCCACTGCAACATTTCAAATCCTTTTCAGTGAAAAGCTACACAGGGAAAAACGGCAACGAGGTATTTCCCAACACATACACTGCTTTGTTCAGGAGTGTCTGTAATTTCCAGGCTGCTGCCAGAGAGAGCCAGAAGAGCAGACAGCTCTTGTGGACAGGGATGCCCTATGCCTCTGCCGTGCACAGGGAGGCTGCAGAGGAGCAGCAGGCTGCTTTGGGCAGTGGATGCCCACGGAGCCAGGCATGTGCTCCCCTCCCCTCAGCCAGCAAGGGCTTGGCCCTGGCCAGTGGAGTGGCCTCAGCCAAAAGGCTGCGTGGGGCAGCAGGATGGGGCTCAGCACACCTGGCTGGCCTGGGACCCCCATTCCTCGCCCTGGGGAAGGACAGAGGTGACCCTGACCAGGTGACACTGGCCAGGGAACAGCAGCAGTGGTCCCAAGCTCATTGGGGGTCCTGGTAAAAAGTCCTCTGAACGCAGCACCCTGGCTCACGGCCAGGGGCTGCTGGACAGCAGGGCTCAGGGCAGGAGCAGTGCACAAAGTGCTCTGGTTCTGTATTCCTCCCAGGCTCAGCAGTTTGTTTTAAGCTCCCCATCATGCCGTGGATTGCAGCGTGTGCCACAGCTGCTCTGAAAGGACACGTTAAAGCTCTGTTTCTCAGGCAAACATGAAGCTGGCTGGCACCTCCTAAGAGAAATACCTGTTTACTCTGCCAACACACCAATGCCCACACAGAAACATTCTTTTCTTACTCAAGAGAAAGCGGTCTTCTTCCTGACTTTAAAATTAGGGCAGCTGTAAATTTCTGGGTATTTTTGGGACTCTTCTGTATTGTACCACTCACCAGATGAACCAGCTCTGTAACAGCACTGGTACCCACAGAGCTGCTAACACCAGCGGTGACTATACACAAATGCTGCGCTGCTGCAGAGATGAGCTGCCTGCTACACCCAGCTGGCCTGGGGATTAAAGCACACCAGCTCTGTGTGGAGGGACTCACAAGGAGAGGCTGAAAGACCTCGGTTTGTTCAGGTTGCAGAAAACTTGTCTACATGAGGACTGTTGCTGGCTTTGCCTGTTTGGTAGTTACAGAGAGGAAAAAGCCAGATTTTGCTCAGCAATGCACACCAAAAGATCCAGGTGATGGACACAAATCACTTTGAGGAAAATTCTGGCTGGATAATAGGGACAGAAAGTTTCACAGTGAGGGTAGTCAAACACAGCAATGTGTGGCCCAGAGGAGCTATAAACCACCATGCTGGAGCTGCTCAAAGCTCAGCTGGACAAGCTGTTGAAGCCAGCCCTGCTCTGAACAGGGGGATGAATAAGGGACTTCCAGAGGTTGCTTCCAACTGGAATTATTCTGTTACTCTGTAACTGAAGATGCACTTGAATGCACTTCATTAGAGCTCACATAGTCTAAAAATAAGCTAATCTACCTAACATTTGGAAACTAAGTGTGGTACCTACTCTGCAATTCTGGTGAGCTCAGAGTGGTTCCCTGAGATCAGTTATTTGGCTTTAAAGAATAAGTGTCATGAAGTGATCTGTAACCAGCACTGTCTAGAAAACTCTGGCAAGCAGTAACCACTTTCAGGTGACAGAATAAAACCCTCTGCATTTCTGAGTGTGCCATTTGAAACATCCTTCATTCGCTGCTTATGAACACAGAGATTGAAAGAGGCCAGGAAAGGCTAATACATACCTATCAAGTACATAGCCAAGAGCCTTATGCCGTATTCCTGAGTAAACCGATGGGCTTGTTTCCCAAGCAATTAAATTGGAAGCATCATGGAAAAGATGAATGTTTACCAAGTCAAAGGCACTATGACAAAAAAAGGAAAAAAATAAAATGATTCAGGATAAAAGAAAAAAAACCATTTGTTGCATCAGCAAAGCATTCAACACAGCACTTACTGTATTCACTCTTAGGTTACTTTAATATTTACTCACAAGAACTGTGCAGATTAAGCTATCATAATCAGAAAATTGTCAGACTGCCATCAAGCTTACAGCTCACCCACAGGTAAGACTCCATCAAGTCTTTTGCATAAAGGATGTATAACATGAAAATGAAAAGCTATTTGCCAGTTACAATTCTGGAAATCAGGCAGTACCCTTTCACTAAAATATTTTTAAAACAAAGTTCAATGTGTAAACAAACAACTTCCAGTTTCAAAGCTGCAAGTTTCAAAGCTACTAAGTGTCAAGTAGAACTGTGGCTTTGCAATAAACAACACGAAAATCTACTGAGAGGAGAATGTTACTGACATTAAGGACTAAATCACATCACTGTGACTCCTTATCTGTCCCTGTGCAGAGAATGCTGAGACAGCAGCAGTCAATACACACAGCACTTCCAGCTGGGAAGAGGACACCTGCTGCTTCTCTCGGTCCATGCCTGTGAGGCCACAGAACACAGATTTGTCCAGGGCAGCAGAGCCCCCTGAGCCTGCCTGCAGCCGGCCAGCGAGTGCATGGACAGGCTCTGGCTGAGACAGACACCAAGCAGAAACCCCAGGCCATGCTCAGGGAGGTTTCCCAGACCATGGCAGAGCTGGGAATGGACCTGGACACAGCAATAATGGCAGTGAGAACAGTGAGAGCACGGTCAGACACACAGGACACGCAGCACAAAGGGCTCTGCCAGAGATCCTGGTGAAAATCTCTGGCTCCAGGGAGCAGCACATCCTGTCCAGTGAACCCACACTGATGGAGAGCAGGCCCACTAACCTTCTTATAAAGAGGTAATGATCACAGAACTATGAAATGTGACAGCTTGAGACATCCAGTCCTGTCTGTCTGAAGGACAAACAGAAAGAATCCCTGTAGGACAGGGAGGGTCCCACGCCACCAGCTCACCCGATGTATAAAGCTACCTATAACCCACCCCCAAGTGTCTAAAACATACTTGCTCTTAAAATTTACTGAGAAAGCACTTTCCACCTGCAACTTCCTTGTCCTTAAACTCAGATTTTCATCAGATTACCTATTTTCCTGCAAATTAAACTGCTTTCTGCCCCTTCTGCAGGGCTGACAGCAGCCAGTTTCCCTGCTGTGGTCAGCCCAGTTTCTCACTCCCCACCCAAACCCTTCCACCACTCCTGACTCCTCTTTCCAGCATGCCTAGAGCACAGCACTCAAAGCCAAACAGAACACTCTATCACAGGCCTTGGCAGCACTCAATTACTGTGCCTTCTCCCTTCGTGTCCTTCACAGCATCTACCTATTAACACATCTCAGTAAGATAATAATGATCCATATTCAATTCCTTCTCCCTTGATCCTTTTCTACAGCAGGGGTAATGAGTCAGTTATTCCCAAAATAGTATTGGTGCTTTAAAATTCTCCTCTTGAAGTGCAATGCTCTGCATTTCCCTGACTGTCATCTTCCAATACTACTTCCTCGAGAATATCAAAATGATTCTGGTTGCTGATTCTGACCACTGATACACTTGCAAACATTCCCAAGCTTGGTGCCCTACCTAAATTCTCTACTCCATTCTCCCTAGCAAATATGAACTACATATGTAAACTATATTTAAGACTGTTGTCTTATATATAGACTATATGTAATGCATTCAGTGCACTATCTTGCACCTCCTAAAATACTGAGAACTATTGGAATAGAAACAAACACCTTCACCTTATAGTCAAGATACTAAAAAAACCCCACAAAATCAAAGTGCATGAATTATGTAGTTCTCTCTCGTTTTTGCATAATGTGAAAACTCATGAGTGCCCCAAGGATTCTTTAGTTCTTTGTCCACACTAAAGGTAAGTTAATGAAGAATAATGGATTTGAAATATCTGGATTCACAGAGAAACTCAACTGGGGCAGACCACTGATCACAGAGCAAGAAAAAGGACAGTTCTCTGAAGTCTGTTAAGGTCACTTTTCTCGTTTTTTGGGAGGCCCTTGTTTTTGGCATGAGATACATTCTGTAACAATACGTTCCTGGGTAGGGAAAATGAATAGTTCCCTTCAAGGACTCACACAGAAGTACTAACAACAAGTGCCTGGGCTCTATTTTTATTGACTTATTAGAATGTAGAAATGCATTGATCAAAAGTCATGATTTATAGAATTTTGATTCTATAAATCTATATGATTTATAGAATTGGTTTTCATGATTATGGGCAGAACTTTGTTCATATGCAGAGACTGGGTGCAAACATTCATCACACCCTGAAAAGTCACATTATGCACTCAGACCTCCTTAGTGTATTTTATAACCCCCTGCATTTCCCGTAGCATTTCACTTTCATTCTTCAGAAATTATACATAGCAACTCGCCCCTTCAATTTCCCATTAGAAACATCTGAGACCTTGCTAGATCATGTGGGTCATAATTGCAAATTTCTCCAGACAGAACTACCACCATGGCTCAGCTCACTACAGACTAGGAGAAGCTGTGAGCTTCCTGATCCTCACTGCCCAACACAGCCTTGACAGACACTCACCCAAACATCCCCTACAGCCAAGCACTGTCCTTTTTTAATACCCCCCACAAGAAAACATTACATTTAAATTCGTCTCTGAAAGAACCATTTTTTCTTGGAAAGGCCTAAAAATAAATTAATGCTGTTTTTTCAGCAGAGAGGAAATCCCAGAGGACAGAAGAGACAGACCTAGGGAAGTCATGATGCAAGAGCTAAATCCAGAATAGAATCTGATGTTAACACCCACTTCTGCAATTATCTAGTGCTGGAATCACACCCTACGCAGAAAGAGCTGGAAAAACTAACATTAACCTACATTATCATGCAACTGCCTGCCCAATTTGTGGCTCAGAAGTCCATAAAGGGAATAAACCTGGTTCCTTTTCTGTTTTCACAGACTGCCTAATTAAATAAACATGCTTATGCCAACAAAGCCAGAACACTGTTCAGTACTCACAAGTCAGCCTATGTGAACATTCATGAGATTTCAAAATCAAGCTTTCAATTGTAAGGCGTGAAACAGCCACATGAGGAAGGGAAAAGTGTTGAATGCTCATGTACATGTACCTGACTATAATAGAAAAAAGCAGTGAAGACCAAAGCTGTGACTACATGGGAAAAAAGCAAGGCCAGATTTCCAGGTGGGCTTAGAGAAATCTGAAGGAGTGCCCACAGAACAAGCTCTTTTTGCAGAAGCCAGAGTTGAGGGCTGCACACAGCCAGGCTGTGCCTGAGCCAGTGAGATGCTGCAAGCCCCAGCAGCAGCAGTGGTGGCAGCAGCAGGGCAAGGTGCCAGCTCCAGCTGTGCCTGACCCCCGTGCCCTGCCCATGGGCACCAGCTGTCCCTAAGCCAGAGTCTCTGCCTGCACAGGGTCACACCAACACCTGCTTATGCACCATCACCATCTACTGAGCACTGCTCAACAGGCAGGAAAGCAGTGTGGAACCCACCTGCTCCACGAACGGACCAATCTACACAAGAACATACCTTCTTGAAATAGTTGTTAACAAACGTACATAAAACAAATGTAATCAGAAACAACTTTAAGATGCAACTTACCAATCAGTAATACACCACCTGGTTCGAATGAAACCTTTTCTGGACCACTTGCACTGAAAAATAAGTGAATAAGAACCGGTCACCTTAGGTAAAGAATACTGTGAAAGTGAAATGCAAAGAACAAAATGAAGCAGAGCTCATCCATACATTATAACCAAGAAGCACTGAACACAAACTGAGGTACCTTTAAAACAGATATTGTGTCTTTTATACATCCTGGAATTAATTATATTTTTGATCCTGCAGCAGTTACAAACTTGCGTGTAAAATTAACAAAAGTCCTGGCAGTTGTTTCCAGATGAAAGGTAACCAAATAAGAAAGCTTTCCAGCTATATTTATGGCTAGCTTAAACCAGCAAATTATTATTGCCTATGCACAAATGTTGTCTTTGTAATTTTACCTGAACTGTAAAATGTCATCAGAGATTTACATCAAATTAAAATGAATGAGATATGCTAGAAAGCGATTTCTCTTGTTGAGCCCAGCCACCAATATTTTTGTAGAAGTTAAGAATTTCAATAGTGGTAAAAGATTCCGTTCATCAGAACTGCAGCATCAGCGAGAGAGCCCCAATTCAGCTCGGGCCCATACCTGTCACTCACATACAAGAAGGGGATTTTCAGCACCACTTCCAATTTCCAGCACCACTTCCACAATCTACAACCTCCCATAAAAAGACATGATTCTGCATCCTATTTATTCCTTGTTAACAATGCATGTGTGTCTGGGCTGGTGTGCTCTGGGAATGAATATTGCACCACACAGGCCTAAATAATGGTGCCAAAAGACTGATTCCTTACTCTGAATAAACTGTCAGTCCAGCAGAGCATCCCCAGCCAGAGGTACCACTCCCCCAGCCCTCTCCTGAGGCACTGGCCAGGTGTATTTATTCTCCTCTCTGAAAGCAGACAGTTCTCAGTCCTAAACACTGCTGAGGCAGTGAAGGGCCTCAACAAACCAAACCAGGCCGACCTAGAATGGATCACAGAATCACAGACTGGCCTGGGTTGGAAGGGACCTTCACCTTTTCCAGCTTCCCTGCTGTGGTCAGGGACACCTTCCAGTAGACAATGTTGCTCCAAGCCCTGTCCAACCTAGTCTGCATCTTCTGACCACCCCTCAGGGAAAAGGGACCCATCTCCCTCCCCCTCTCCTTAGGCACAAGCACAGTGACTGCAGCCAAGAACAACCAGAAACAACACCATAATAATTATATTTCAAATAATAATCTACTTTGTTGCAAAATTTGTTTAACAGTGAAAAATTATCCTCTTCTGCAGGTCCAGCAACCACTCAGGGGATGGCTGGCTGGAAAGCAAACACTCTAATCCTTCCTAACAGGATCCACAGCTGGATCACAAATCCCAGAATCCTGTAATCCACAATCTCTTCTGTGATGCTCGTGAGGGCACAGTTACAAGTAGAGATGTCAACACTTACTCAAAAGGAAACTAATGAAAAAAAATTAAATGCTAAAAGCATTCAAAATTGGCTCAAATTTCATCTTGATTTTAAAATGAAGCTTTGTCATTTCCTTCTTAAAAATAACTACACAGAACTTAAAATCAAGTACTCCAAGCCTACGATGTGGTCCAAGATAATGTTTTCAGTCAGGCTGCCATTTCTCATTTGCTCTTTTCCTCTCTGGCAAAATGGCAAAGGTACTTCAAAAGATGCAACACCAAAAGAGGCCCAACCAGATCATCTTGCTTAAGAGTCATATTCAGCTGGGTTTTGAGCATCTCCAAGAACAGCCATTCCACAACCTGTCTGGGCCCATCTCCTGCTGTTTAATCTCACGGTGAAAGCTTTTTCCAGATTAAATCAGATTTTCCCTTGCTGCAACTGCTGCCCCTCGTCCTGCTCCTGCACAGCCCCAGGGGCAGCCATGCTCTGAGCCTGTCCCTCCCTCTCCTGGGGCACAGACAGGCTCTCTGCTGTGTCCTGCCACAGCTCTGCTCCAGCCCCACAACTGCAGCTCTCACAGCTTGCTGTCAGAAGTCCTCACCCAAAAAAATACAGTTTTTAAAATCACAATTTGAAAACTGATAGTTACATTCTGCCAGCTTTTCCTTTGTGAATAGAGTCCCTGAGGAGATTGTGCTGACCTTTTAAAACCCCCCAGAACCACCACCTACATAAATAACCTCTGCTACATCAGGGGAAAGGACCTCCAGGCAGCATTAACATGAAGAGAGAGGTTAGAGAGGGCTAATGTCAAAAAGCACTGTGAGCAATAAGTAATGCACACAAACCATGATTGATAATGACCAGCACAGAGCCTTAATTCATCTTTTCTCCATCATTTTACTGAGGGGGACCATATCAAATTAAATAGTGACCCAGAAATGGTTTATTCAACCATACAAAGCAGGGCATGAAGGAAAGACATATTAAAGTGGTGATGACTGCAGTGTAATTGCAGCTCCTTAAAGGAACACCACAGCTCAGAGGGAAACCTGAATCAGGAATCAGCCAAATGCTGGCAGCAAGAGCAACCAAGGTACTGAGCAATACCCAGCACTGAGCAGGCTTCCCTGCCCTGGTGAGAGCCCCTCCTTCTCAGAGCCCGACACAGGAGCCCACGTCCCCCGTGCTCACGGCACAGGAAACAGAGCTGTATTATGGCAACTTACCATGAAAACCATGTAGAATGGAGTTCCTACCTCTAAATACTTCCTTTCTTCCCTTACATCAGTTGCTTCAGTAACTGCTTGAAGTCAGCAGCTCCATAACGGTCCAGACTGAGTCGTTGCCAAAAAGCAGCAAGTGGTGGACAGAGCCATGAGGGTATGGGCCTTTTACCTGGCCCAGAGAGGAGCCAGGAGACCAGGGAGGAGCTTAAGCTCACAGTGGAAAAGGTCACACAGCTGAGGCTGAATAAAGCAGGGACACCTGTGCCTCTGTACTGCAAAACAACTCTTGTTTCATTGTGCCACTGGTATCTACCCCAACCTGCAAACTACCTTTAGCTACTCATAACTTGAACACACTTAATTCCTTTAACTTCAGTAAATAATTCACTTATCAATAACTTGTCTATTTAACATCAGCAGGCTTCAGGCCTCCTAATGCAGCCCAGGAGCTGGAGCTCAACAGCTCTGATATGCGGAGTCATCCTCAGCCTGGGGTACACACTGCTGCTGAACAACATGCCTCATGTACTTTTGGATCGTGCACGTGCTTTAGTCTTTCTAAACGAAGTATTTGGAATGCAGAAAGTTTTGGAAACAGAATGTAAAAAAGAGTTATAGCTTGGGAAGGAGGAAAGAGAAATTTGCTTTTTATTGCAGATTTCAAAGCAACAATCTTTATTTTTACTTTAACAAATAGTCACTAGCTGCTACACCATCTGTAAGCCAGCATAAAACCAGGTGGAGATGACATAGGTCATCTTATGCTCTCAGAGAGTGATCTACATTTTAAAATAGGGAAAAAAAAAATCCTACTTCATGTCCCAGAAAGGGGATACCACATCTTTCACCTTATATTATTAAGTCTCTTCTCAGATCCTCTGTTAATAGGATTCCTTTAGCCAGCAGATGGATTGTGAATACAGGCAGTTTCATCTACTAAAAGACAACATAAATCATAATTGAGAAAGGAGAGACCGCAGTAAGGTTATCACCATACAGCCTCCTCCATGAAAGGTTTGCATTAAAGCATTAGTGAAATTAATTCATCTTTCATAAGAGCTTTGAGCAGTATCTGTGATCTATGATAACAACCAATTTCTCACTATGAGAAAAAAAAATTACTCAGGCCTGATAGACTACACAAATCTGCTTTTTTTAAAATGGCCTAACATTATCTAGAGTGTTGCTCCCAGAGGCATCATTTGAGGTTTATGCCTTGCCAAGAGGACCCATAAATCAAAGCAGAAAGTTTTGTTAGTTTTATATGCAGTGGGCTGTAATTATTTTGAATTGCATTATGCCTCAATCACTGTAATTACTTTTAGATCATCCTTAAACAGCTGCAATAAAAAGAAATCAGTCTTAAACCATTTCTCACACAAAAAATTGCAGATGTGATATGAAAGGTCTGGCTAAAACACACAAGAGCATGTCAATGCAATGTCTGGGAAAATATGCTGCTCATGCCTTCTGCTGGGTAAACCCAAATTTCCAAAATAAACACTATTTTGAGGCCTTTTAATTGCTATTGCTATTACTAACATTTGTCTAGATAGAAAACATGTGATAGCAACATTAATTTTAGCTTTACATATAGAAACAAACATGTATATGAGAACCAAAACTATCCCCCTGTTGTTTTTTGCTCTTGCTGTGTCTGTGTGTTTGAGACACTTTTGGGTCTCCAGTTCCAAAGAAAAACAGCATGGTCGAAATCTCATTGCAGTTATTTTCTAACTCTTAAGTCACACGGAATCAGGCTGGGTTGCACAAGGCAGGGTGCAGGCCAGGCGAGCACACAAGGGGCAGAGCTGCAGTGCGAGTGCTCTGTACTCACTGCAGACCTGCAGGGCCCGTGGCCCTTCCCTCTCCTTCTGTGCAAAGCTCTGCAGCAGCATGGCCCCAGCCTGTCCCACGGGTCTGGCTGCAACAGCATTCCCAGGAATTCTGCTGGGGGCAGGAACAGAACTGAACTTTCAAGGTGCTTTGGAGATTTGTTCATTACTTAATTGCATATATTTGCAGATTTTCTCTTTTCCTGTCTGTTCCTCCTCCAGGTAAACACTATCCCTGACAACCAAAACACAGAGGTTTTTGCTTAGAACCATTGTTTAAGGCACTGGAACCAACGGGAGCAGCACGAGGGCGTCACAGCCTCCAAAGGCTGCTCCTCGGGTTCCAGTCCCCACAGTCCCCATGGTCCCGTCCTAAAAGCAGCACAGGAGGGTGCAATGAGGAGCTGCAGCTGCTAATGAAGTGGGAACACCTGATCCCCGAGCACCCACAAGGAATGAGCACCATTCCTGCTCCACAAAACCGTGTGGCAGAGCCCCAAGACTCAATCACTGCTCCAAGCGACTGTGAAGAATTGCTGATGCAAGAGGAGTAATAAACAATGCTGAGCAAGTTACAGCTCTGCCACTCTCACAACGAAGCAACAGCAGTGAAGTAAATAAAGGAGGAAACAGTTGTCCCCGGGTATCAATGAGCAGTGCACAGCCTGTCTCGGCGCTGTGAGGTACCACGCTGCTGGCAGTGCTCACACTGCTGGGCAGAGCTCTCAGCCAGGCACAGCACTGCCAGGCACTGCCACAGAGGGAAAACAAACACCTGAGCTATGGCTCCAGTTCCCCCAAAGTCATCTAACACTTAGCTTCAAAGTATTTGACATGTTTATTCACAGGAAGTGAATGCTTTGCAAAATTATGTCAAAGGCACTTTTCCTTCCAGTACTGAGATATAAAAATAAATCATTTAGTATCAAAGTCAAGAAAAAGAACAACCTTCATCTTATCAATCCCATAACTATTTATGCAATGCTCTGCCAAGCACACAAACACTGTGTAAATATCTCTAATTGTGTATATTTACAAATCCTAAATTAATTTTAGGAGTTTATTTAGTTCTTCCTTTTATTGAAGTAGTGACATGCCTGTTTGATCCACAAATGTTACAGGAGTTCAACAAATTTATTCGCTTGGTTTGAGGAGAACATTAACCATTAAACACCCATGTTCTAGATGTTCTTAAGAAATTAAAATTGAGAAAATGAAAGGAAACATCAAAGAAGAGAGAGTCTGCACTTTCAGGTGTAGTGCAAGCAACGCCTGAGCTCTGCTTGTGTTCCTGGTTTTGACAAGACCAGCAATCTCAAACCTCCAGCACCTCCCAGTTCTTCTGAGAACAGTGCAGAAGGGAGTGTGAGGGCACCTTGGAGGACAGTGCCAGTGTGTGTTTGGGTCGGGTGTCCCAGGCAGCAGGGTGAGCTCCCTGTCCCAGCTGGGCTGGCAGAATCCAGCGGCACGGAGCTCCCAGACAGCCCTGCCATGGCACACTGCCACACTGCCTGGCCTTCACAGGCACAAATCAGTCTTTTCTTCACTGTCCTCACCCTCCACAAGGAGTTCTTACTAGATTTTGGTACATCACGCCATGACTTAAAACATGTACTACAGGTGTCAAGAAACAGACAGACAAAATTCCAAGATTCCATTCTGCCCTTATCACTGAGAGAAGCTGCTCAAGAGTAGTCAGAGGAAATTGGAATCAAAGTATTTGGGAATGCTTCACAGTTCTGTACATACCTCAGGGAAATAATCCTGTGGAAACTTCTCTTTTTCCAGCATGGGTGTGCTTTCTAAAGTGTCAGAGTAGATTTCTTTCCCAGTAACCTTTTTATACTTCTTAGCTAGGAAGAGAGATAAACCAAAATTAACACACATAACTTCAACATTATGAGCATCTTCTCACACTTATTAGCAAAGCATCAACAAAACAGCTGGTAAATCAACAGGATCTTACCAAAAATGTGCAAGCACTGAACTGTTCTGGGGGAAAAGAAACACCCCTGTTTATATCAGACATCTTGAAGTTACACAGTTATATTGTCATTTCTACTACCCAGAGCCCTGTGAAGTGTGGAGCTCTAATTGTGAGCCTGGTCTCTGTACACCCTTGCACTCAAATCCCACCTCAGCTGCTCTGAGACCCTGCAGCCCCCAGACTCCTTCAGATCAACCCTTTCCAGCCATCAGCACATGAGGCATGGATTTTTACAGCTGGAATGGGAGTTGGGCTAGTACAAGAGACTCAGTGGCGATGCACATCACTTTCCAAAGCCTCTAATGAACAATTTCATCATAGACAGAAACAACACAGACTCCTATGGATCTACTCAGCCATGAATGAGAGGTTCTCCTTCTTGATCCACTTTATACTTGGTTTCTCACCTGATGAGAACAAGGTACTGGCATATCTAAGGTGAGAACCTGACTTAGTTTAACTCCTCCGACACAGGAGCTCAGGCAGCTGATGTACAGCTGCCATTGTGCTGGGCCTACTCACCTGGATCCAGTTTCAGCTGGGAATGTATAAGAGAAAAACTCCAAGTATTATCAAGACTGCTAAACTGTTCAGTCCTACTGCATATCTGAGGAAGCATTTACTGTAATGCAGCCCTGTGTCTTCGGGGAAAAAGAAAGTGTAATTCTTTGTGCGCCAACCCCTCTGAGGCCTGGCTCCCGCAGGACGACTGAACAAACATCCTGATAAACTCATCTGGCGTCATTCCAAGTAGACTGTGGATGGATGTGCCTCTTTCAGCACGTTTAACAGTGTCAGCAAAGAGATCCTGATGGCTTTTGAGTTCCAGAAAGGCCTGGCAGGACTGTAAGGACTGCAGGCATCTGCTGGGAGAGGTTCCCGGGCAGGCACAGCTCCCTGTGCACCGCCACAGCGCCGGGGGCCCGCTGTGCCAGCGCTGCAGAGCGCCCGGGGCAGCACAGCCTGCCCAAACCACCGCCAGCCCCACGGCACTGCTGGCTTCAGCCCCGAGAACAAGGTCTGTAAGTACAAGGGGTTACTGCAAGTGGCCAAACCCCCTCTTACAGGACATCCCCTCAGAACAGACAGCTTGGCACCAGCTTGAATTGGAAGCAACTTTTGGGCCTCTGATCACTGTGAAAACAGTTCAACAGATCTACACTATAGCATATAATATGTGAGGCTGCAGGAGAAAACTGTTCCTTTCACAAAATGGCTATATGTCCTCCCGAGATCTGAAAAACAGCGACAATCTTTTTTTTCCAGTCTGTATTCAGTCACATCCAACTGTGCAGTGAATTTTGAAAAGCAAAAGTGATGTTCCAGGAATACTGAATTGTGTATAAACATCTATTTTTTGCATGCTTTTGAGTAGAACCAGAATTTCATAATGATTTTTGTGCAGAGAATGTTTGTATTCGTTTGGATTTTTCTTCTGATTTAAGAGCTTAATACACTGTGAAAATGTCAATAGTCATGAGAGAAGAGGCAAGTTTTACATTTCCCCTGAAAGATGGGAGCCTTTGGGGTCATATTTTACAAGCCCTATGCTGGGAGACGGATTCTGCTCTGACAAGAACATTGTGTGACTTACAACACCCATTCACCCATTTCCTTGATTTTTATGAAGAGTTTTTTCCTTCTAAATGATGTTTGGGCCAAACCCATCTTTATGAGCATGGTTCACATTGGCAAGGTGGCTCTGCTAAGGTTTTGCCACGCAAAACAAAGCAGCAACCATTTAAAGCATTTGTTTTCTGAAACAAGCATCTGTTTATTGCTTTTCTAGGAATTGTTTTCTCTACACTTTTTTCTTCAATTTTCTCACTTTTTAAAAATTCTTATACTTTCTTTAAAAGCTGTACAGTAGCAAATAAGCTGCCAACAAAGGACTAATAAACCCAGAAAGCTCCTCTTCTCCTAAAGCAGCTGTCATTTCCCTGTCAGGAGCAGGACACCTCCCATCTGTGACCGCTGGGAGGGACCTCCAGGTGCAGTTTGGGGTGAAAGTGCTGCTGCTCCTCAGGTGCTGATGGGATGGAGCTGAGAGCCAGGTGTGCTGAGACAGCTCCCAGGTCATGGGCACACACAGCCATTTGCATGGCAGAATGACAAGCAGGCACACAGAGGAGAGCCAGCTGTCCCAGCCAGGCCTGGGCACCCCCAGCCTGCCCACCATGTGCACTTCATTCCTGAGCGCCTGCAGGACTGCTCTTCTCGGGACAGAGCCCAGCTATGAGCTCTCAGGAGTGCCAGCTCTGCTGTGGAGTGTTCCCATATGGTTTGTCAGAAATAAAATCACTCTGTCTGTGATATTACAGCAAAAATGTTCCTTCAGCACTGAAACCAATGGTAACAGGAGGACTTATGTAGGCTAAGTCTTGAATTGTACATACACAGTGCTACTGTTCAAATATTTCAGGGCAGGAAGATCCTATACTCTCAATTACATGAGCAGAGAGAATCTGCTGAGAACAAAAATAATTAATCTATATAATTATGACAATTAGTTCAGTCCATAGTCACTACCATTTGAACAGTGCCTCACATTAATGGGATGCTAGACATAGTATTAATGTGATTCAGCTCAGTAAGCTAAATGAAGCTCAGGATATTTTTGGATTAAATATATACAGTTCTCAACTGAAATAACATAAATTTTATATAACCTTTTCTACATTCATCTCAGGAAGCATTCAATAATTTTCTATGATAGTTCTAGTATTTAACATATATAGCCCAGCATTACTTTCAAACTTGTGAGACACAGCAAGACCTCCAACCCGAAGGATCACTGTGGGTTAAAACAGTGCCACCCTCCTGCTGACCTGCTCTGCTCCCAAGTAATTTAAGCCATAAATCTACCTCAGCTGCTTTGCAAAGTGACCATCACTGTTGGACAGTTAAGGTCTTGGTCCTGTATCTGATCTACATGGAAGAACCTTGTGGCCATTCAGAGTTCTTCTGAAATCCTCAGGGATCACTATGGACCTAAAGGTGCATGGGAATGATTAATGCTGTGGCTTGCAGCCTGTGGCCGCTCCATTGACTTCTTCTAAAAGGTCTATAAAAGGTAAGAAGAGCAACACCTGTCACCAAGGGACCTGCCTGCATTTTACAGGAGCCTGCATAACACGGAAACACTGCCAGGTACCACCATCAGAAAAGATGGAAAAGCTGCCTTGATGTATAAAGCAAACTAACCATTAAAAACATATAATTCCTTTGCTTACCTTTAAAATCAAACTGGTAGATGTTTTTCAAAGATTCATGAAGAAAGTAAAAACTTCCTAGAGCCTGTAAAAAGAACCCAATAAAACATGGAATAGTAAAAATATGTACTTTGGCTAACAAAACCTGAAAGAGCATCAGGCTTTACAATCACAAAAAAAAGCAAACTCAAGAAATAAAATGCTAATAAATAAACAGATGTTTACATTTTCTAATACCTCCAAAAATTTTAATTTCTTTTGTTGTTTCTCTGAGATTTCATCCGTCATTATAAAGATGACCTGTAGCAGCTGATCATGATAAGGGCACTGCCAGGTGTACCTTGGAGCACCAAACACATGGATGTGATAGGTGACACAGACAGATCCCTTTCTGAGCCCCAAAACCAGACCCTCAATTCTGGTATAAAAACATGACCATTTCTTCTTCACTTTCAAAGCAAAACCAAAGCTCTTAGAGTATGTGGTACAGGAAACACGGAGAATTTTGAGTTTTCTAACTTACACCTAAAGCCTCTGCAGAAGAGGCTCCAGGACCTCCCGACACAGCCTGAAGTGGTTTTTCCCTGCCCTGAAAGTGAAATAGCTCCTCAAGAGGGCCAGCCCCCCTTTGCCTCGCTGCAGCAGGCCCCTCTCCCCGTGCCCCTCCAGGGCTGCCCACCCCGGGGCTCACAGTCCCTCTCCTGGTGTCACAGGAGCTGTGACACACACGGTGACACACACAGGGACCAATTTTTTTCTGCTTGCTGGGTCTTCTCCACAGACATGTCATTTACTGCTTTTCCCCACTTAATGAGAGGAAAATTACATATTAGAAGAGAGCAAATGAAAATCAAGTAAGAAAGAAAAAAAACTGGGCAAATAGATTTTACGCTGGAGTATTTAAAAAAAAAACAAAACAACAAAAAAATTAAAAGGACAACTTGATGAGCCTTTAGATACATCTGATGCACCCAAAAGAAACTAAAAAATCCCCAGCTTGTTACTGGATAAACTCTTACTAAGAAGAATAAAAGAAGCAACACATTAGCCAAAAAGGATGATTTAGTTTCATTGCGTCTTTTCCTCTCCAGCAACAAAGTCCCTCCCAGCACGGCAGAGCTTGGTTCGGTGACTGCTGCATTATTTATGAGATGCTGCACATCCAGAGATTAGACATTTGCTGATTTGTCAAAAGCACAAACATGAGGTCCTGCCCATCTCCTTGACATATTAGTCCATCCAACAGAAAGCAGTGCCACATGTTTAATTGATGAGTACACGTCCCTGCGACCCAGGCAGATTCCTTCAGGCCTTCGGGTTTCTTTTCTATAACATGGAGGAGGAGAACAAGGAACTGCAAGAGACATCCCTGTGAAGGACTCAAGGTTAAGTGTGCTGCAACAAGGACACATTGCCAGGAGAAAATAAATCCTGGGACAAGACAAAACACTGCCACCTAATATTCCCATCTGGCCCATTTCTTTCTTCAATGCATAGGGCGAAATCTGACATATATAAAGGTAACATTTGCTATAGAATAATAATACTCTTTAAGAACTCAGTATAAGGATAAAGCTTTTTTTCTTACATGGCCTTCAGAAGAAAAAGAAAGGAGCCTTGGCAAGCATCTGGAAAGTATCATCCCAAATGCATACTGTCTGAAAAATGTAAAAGCAAATGAAAAAGGGATCCTGGAACGGGAATCCTAGGCTATGTCAGTAACACGTGGCAATCCAGCCTACCCGTAACATCTAAGTGATGTCTTTAAGTGAGCTTTTCCTTTTTCCCCACAATGCAGGACAGCAGAATCATGCTGTGAAGGGACCTCTGAGGTCTCCAGTGCAAGCCCTGTCCCACCCCTGTCAGTGGGGTTGCTCAGGGCACTGTCCAGGAGAGTTCCTGCCTTCCCTTCTGAGCTTCCGCTCCTGTGTCTGACCCCAAAAGTTGGTAAACTTTTCCCTTCATTTCACTGGAATTCCCCATGCCTCAGCAGAGATGGAAATCTATGACTAAGTAAAAAAAAGTAATTGGAAATAGTGACCAATCCAATTCAGGTATGAATAATACTAATAACAGGTGACTATTTAAATCTAGGTGACAAAATTATGAACTCGGAAGCTTCTCTATGTAGCATACCAACAAGTAAACCAAGAAAAAAACAGATGCTCTGAACCCCATTTCATTTAGGGTGTCATAACTCTATTAAAAACAGTACTGCCATTCATGCTTAAGCTACAACTTCATTTCTGAGTGTCACAATTTTTTCATTGCTTGACTTTGTACAGTTTTAATCACATTTTTAAAAACTAATTTTTAAGACATGCAGCAGAAGTTCAATTTGATAGTACACTTGTGGCACTGAGTATCAACTACTTGTGCACAATGAATCTGTGACAGTGATGAAGTAACTCTGCCAAGTTTCAGGAGCTGATACCACTAACATTCAGGCTGGCTTGGACTGTGCAATTCCAAACACCCCAGTAAAAACAATCAAAACTATAATGGAATGGAAATTACAGCTATCACTATCTTCCGTATTATTATAGACTTAATCAGGCTTAGGTACATAAATGTAAACTTGTAAAAATGATGGAGTGCACTTATAATTCTGTGCCCTAACACAATGAAATATATTTAAAAAACCTTCCAAGGCCTACTGCCTAGGCCCTTTTGTTGAGGCGATTATGTTAATTCAATTTATTTCTCATAAAATGTCAGTTTAACAATAAAGTTAAAAGAGATTAATTTGAAGTTGAAGAGCTTTATTTTTTTATTTACAACTTCAGTATCCTTTGGAAAAAGCAGAACTGGTGCATATAGCAGCAGCAGCACATGAAATATCTAAGTGATACAACACAGGAACACATTACAGATTATAAACCACCCAAACATCTTAACTTCTAAATATCTCAAACAAAAGGAAAGAAAGCTCTTACTTGTTCCATTTGGAAGGCTGCTGAGATGGATGACTTCTGCTGTGAGCAGAAGTTCCACGCCACCTGTAACAGCGCTGTACTGAAATGAAGCTCGGCGGTCAGGCTGTGCCCTGTCCCTGCTCGCTTACAGGGACACCACAGCACAGCAGCAGGCCCAGCAATACTGCGGCCTCTCTGGAGCAGAACCCTGCGCCACAACAGCCAGGGCCACTGCGGCTGACTTCCCCAGCCCAGGGCCGAAGCAGCTCCTGCAGCCGGGCCCCTGCGGCGCTGCACCAGCCCCGAGCAGAGCCCCGCAGGCTCTCACCCCCAGCACCGAGCGCCCCGTTTGTGAGGTCAGGGCTCACACACAGCCTGTCCCCTGAACGGAGCACTGCTGCCCCAAGGCCTGCCCAGGGCACGGCACACGCTCTGCTCACAAGATGTCCCGCTGGAATGAAGCGCAGGCAGCAGCCACAGGCTCCTCTGCTTGATTTTCCAAGCGGTCTGCCAACACAGACCAGTGGTGAATTCTACTTCAGCAGCCTTAGGGCAGAGCAATGAACGGCTGGCTCACAGTTAGGCTGGGATCACAAAGTCCCCAGCTCATCAGGCCAGCCTGGCAGCCCCTGGGTCTGTAACCACATCAAGGTCATTGTACTCAGTACCAACAGAAGCTTCTAGACCAGCCCAACCTGGTGGCATCAGGGATACAGGGACAGCACATGTTATTCCCAGGACTGATCCGCCAGGTGAACTGGGAAGGAATTGTTCCCTGGCAGGGTTGGGGAGGCCCAGAGCAGCTGTGGCTGCCCCTGGATCCCTGGCAGTGCCCAAGGCCAGGCTGGACACTGGGGCTGGAGCACCTGGGACAGGGGAAGGTGTCCCTGCCATGGCAGGGGTGGAATGGGTGGGATTTGGGGTCCCTTCCAACCCAAACCATGATTCTGTGAATCCTTGCTTTACACCTTACTAATAAAGTCAGGAGCTGGCAAGACAGAAAGGACTTCATCAGAGTCTGAGGTGCCCAGTTACGCCCAGCAGTACACAGACACTTCAGAGCAATGCCCGTGGCCACGAGGAAATACACTCACTGCAAGTAACTCAGTGCCAAAACAGAAATGAATACAGTCATGAATACTCATTTGTAGCTTGGCCAAGTTCTTAAGAAACACACAAGACAGTAAAGCTGATTCTTCTGCTGTCCCCCTGTTCACTCTAACCAATAGCTTGGCTTAAACTCCTCGAAAATCAGTCAGAGCAGCACCCAAGATCCTGTAGGCACAGCAGGGAAAGTTTCCTTTGTAAACTCCCAGGACCTCTTTCGATATCACGGTCACTAACTGCAGAGTACACAGGCAAACACATCCTGCCTTTTGTGAGAAGGGCCCTTATGGAAACGCTCAGGACTCAGGGAAAGGGCAGGCATTTTATCTCAGGCAACGCTGCTGTTAACAAAATGCTTTTTCCGGACTGCCAGAAGTACCTGACCATTCCTACCACACCAGCATGCACACCTGTGCTGCAGCTGGAGACACAGAGGGCACGCTGAACCTAAGGTGAGCACATTCATTACAAGAGCTTCACATCTCCCCAGAAAAGTATTATGGAGAAAAAAGCAGGAATCTTCTCCCTGTTAGCACACTGAAGTTGAACATTCACTGCATTTAATCAGGTTCCAGAATGATACTCATTATGGCATTAGAGATTTCTTTCATTAATCCATACAGAAAGACTCATCTGGGAAAACTAGTGCTGATGGCAAGAGAAACAATTGGTTCTAATGGATTACACATCCGCAATTATTAAAAGCACTGTTCCTTTAATTATACAGGAATTTTGCCACAAAAATTTGAAGATTTTAATAGCTATAGGGTTTTTTTAAACAGTTAATTGGCATAATTTCTTTTTAAAGTCCACCATTTCAACTGTGGATATTTAATGCAAAAAGGAAATAGATGAATAAAAGTTTAATTACTGTACAGAGTAAACATTTACTGCATTACCTCACTAAATGTGACAGTTAATATATAAAGATTGCTTTGAATATATTTAAAATAAATTGCCAATGATGACACAGAAACTGTAATTCATGTAGTCATAAAATCCATAATTAGCTTTAATGAATATTTAAAGTCAAAGTTCAGCCCAACTTTTTCAATGTTTAACCTCCTATATCAATATAGTTCAAGGAATTCATTTATCATGGAACATGACAATGTCTGAATATGAATTAGCGCGAGCACTGCTGACAGGAAGCCCTTATCTCCTACCAGCCTTTTTGGCTCTGCTGAATGTCAACAGTGAGTTTGGCACGCCTGACTCTATTGATCGTGTGCCTGCTTTGCTACCAACAATTAAAAAAGTATTTCACACGTTTATAAACCCGAACATCAAGAGCAGGCATTAGTTTCCCATTAGCGAGATGGAGTCTGTAGCGGCCACCTCTCACTCAGGGCCAGCCCAGCGCTGGTGGTGGCTGCCACGCCAGACAGGCTGACAGCAATGTCACACTGCAGCTGCCACGGAGACTCCCCGTCCGGGCTCACTCAGGGCACGGCCACGCTTCAGAGGCTCCCAACAGAAAATCCTGGAATGGGAGAGCGCAGGGCCTGGAGCAGCACGACGCTGCCCGTGCCCAGGGGCTGCTGGGCTGGGGGTCTCTCCTGCCCACGCTGCTCCCCAGGGACTGGGGGCACCTGGGCACCTGGTCTGCAGGCACCTGACACGGCTACAGCCACAGCAAAACAGCTCCGAAATTCTGCTCCGAAACAAGCCACGGCTATCCTGGATTCTTGTGGCAGCGTGGAAACGCTCTGTAAAAACACCTGCTCTTAGTTTGCTATAAAATGTCGGTTTTGATGCAACTGCCACTTTCCCAAAAACAAAGGAAGGCAGGCTGCAGTACAGGCTGGATCCAGCACACCTGAACAGTGAGTGATGACGTACACACGAGGGATGGTGCAGTTTTTGCCTGTGGTTCTGTGCACACTCAATCCACTACAGCCAAATTAACACCAACCATCTAATACCCATTCAAGGTTAAAAAACCAGGCTGGGTACACCGATCAAGTAATTATAAAATACTCTATCACTTCTTATTTGCAAACAAATTAGGTGTCCAGCAATTTATCATTTCCTGAATTAGAGTTATCAGCTAAAGCACATACAATTAAAGTGCCATTGAGGCTGCCTGAACAGCCCTGCTCCACCTGAAGCGCAGACAGACGGAGCCCGATCCAACCATTCCAAACAATTACACCCTGCTCCTGCAGCTCTGCACTGCAAACACAGCTATCAGCTGCATTTCAACAGCATTTGAATAATTACACCTTTAATAAAGTGTCACAGTGAGTGGGCTCCAAATACACACAAATACTGACAAACTTCTAAAACTCTCTCAAAACTGACCTTGTCTGTGTTCAAAACACCTGCTCAGTTACATGTGATATCTCCATTGAACCAAATGGAACTGTCCACTCAGAAGGACTAAAACCAGTGACAGGACTGACACTGCAGATTCTCTTACTGCATAAAGCCTAAACCAATATTATGCATCATAATCTAAACATACAATGTCCATAAATAAATTATGCATATATTTTATTTGTAATACCCATGTTGTGAAGAAGCCACCTGCAGCTGTATTTTAGCAGTGTCTCCAGTGCCCACTTCCCAGTTAAGACAATTTTGCTGGAGTATTAGATTCTGGAAGCAGCACATGCAGCTGGTAGGGTTAAAAATGGTGTCCAGCTCTAGGAGTCCCTAAATCCTGGGAATTTCTTGACTATAACTGTGCTAAAACCACACCTCCAAATATCCTTCTGCATTTCTAAAACAATTTCCACATACTGGTTTTGTCTTTAGAAATTTTTCTGCCTTAAAAAATTCTAATTTATTTGTAATCCATTTGTTTCACGGATCTGCCCATTTTTCAGGCCGACTCTTCCAGCTGAACATCTGCACGAGGCTGGGAAGTTCCCATGGACTGCTCCGTGCCAGGTGGATCCCTCTCCCTGCCCGTGTGCCCAGCCTCAGAGCTGTCAGGGCACCCACTGTGGTTTGCAGACATCCCTGACCCGTTTGAATGCCTCAGTCTTTGCTGTGCAGCCACCGAGCATCAGCAGATGTACCTGAAACATCTAGCACTGCTTCCTCACTCTTCCTTCTTCTCTTCAGAGCAGCCCTTCCAACCGTGAGGGCAATAACAGTGGAACTAACGAGGAGGATAATCACTACAAATTTACCAACAAAAAATACAAATAATTTTTTAAAATTATTTTTTTTTTTTTGGTTTGGCTTTTATAATAATCAAATTAAATGTAATTGAGGAAAGAACTGATCTGTAAGTGTTTATACATAGCTTTGTATCTTGTATTGTTTATTTCTAGTCTCTTTCACAACATTTTGGTATATTCAGATGGGTTTATCCATTTAGGTTTAATTCAAGGTTGAGACTGGTCTACACCACAGACTGGAATAAATATTCTAAAAATTCCAAGATATCTAAATCCCAAGTCATTTAAATGCTTAATCAAGAGATCAACATAAAAAAGAACTTGCTTGCAGTCCTGGTCATTACAGGTACCTCAGAGAAGTCTCTGGTAACAGCAACCAGCATGGCACATTTCCTGGAACAAAAACTTAGCCCAGGAGTTTTAATTTTCCTATTCTGAAGATTAACAGAAAAATGAGTGATCTTCAGCTAACATAATCCACCTCTATTACCTTCTCTTAATAATTTTGTTACAGCAAATGGTAAGTCATATTCAATTTAAAAACATTATTTGGGACCAGTTAATTTAAGAAGAGAGAAATTAGCAAACAAAACCTCTGAGCTTTATATAAACATGTCCAGTGAGTAGATGAATAACCTATATGCAACCTAATGCATGGACAAAGAATATTTAATGCCACTTTTGATACTGACATATTTCACAAAAAGATTTTATATTTTAATTACAAATCAATTAAATACAAAAATATCAGGCAGAGGTTCTTTTCTGAAAACCGAGATTAGTGCCAGACCAAGGACCCAGCCCAAGCCAAAGGAAGTGTATGTGTGCCGAGCACTTATAAAAAGCACCACTTATCAATATTCCTGGAGGCAAAGTAGGCCTTCACAAAGTCATTAATCACCTTGTTATTTAATATTTCTATTACTCAGGCACTCTGGAGGCCCCAATCAGGATAAGAGGCTCGCAGCTTGGCTGTGCCCCAGTGCAGACAGGAGGCTGCAGGAATGCAGGAGCAGAGCTGCAGCCCAGGGCCAGCTCTGCATGCGGCCCCAGCCACGCCGCCAAGGCTCCGTGTGCTCAGAGAGCCAAATCCTCTGCTGAGGAGGCCCCAGCGCTTCAAAGCCAGTGACAAACCCCCTGCCAGGCTCAGAATATTCACCAGCTCCTCAGGATGGGAAGGGACAGAAAGAAAATCTAATTTATAACTGTGAACACAGCAGAGGATAAGCAAAGTTCTCCTCAAAAGATACCCAGGTAAAGGCTCACTGTTATTTCACTGTTGAATCTTATGGAGAACCAAAACTATTCCCCAGGAAGTTAAGAATTTTTGACAAGCTCAAAAAATTATCCAAAGATCCAGATTTATCATGTGGATAGTGGCAACACTTCTTGAATTTCAATAAACAGAGCTTGAATCTCAGGTTGCAGAAGGTAATATGCAAGTGCAGAATATTATTTTTCATCTGTATTGTACCTGCTGCTTCACATTTATTTTTGCAGCCAGGGCCAGCCAGCAGGAAGAGCAGCACCAGTAAAAGCCCATCCTGCTGTGCAGGGGACAGTGCCAGCTGCCAGGCTGTCCCCACTGTCACACTGACAGCGTGTGCCCTCAGCAGTGCTACTGCCACTGGGACCCAGCCTGCATGGATTCTGAGCAGATGGACAGACTGACAGATGTTCAACGCTTCACCACAGCTTTCTTCTAGTGAAAAAAAAGGCACATTATCTTGGGGAAAACTGGTAAGCTGTGTGACTCCTACTACATTGAGTTGATGCTAAATAATTTTAATTTTGAAAACTTTAAATCAATACAGTATTTCATTGATACGTTCTTACATAATACACTCAAGATGACAAATTCAATTTGATGAGGACGCATTAATGCCCATTTCATTTAGCATTACACAGGCCATCTACAAATAGGAAAGCACCATGTGGTAAAAGGTTGTATTTAGCGTGTCACAGTCACTGGTGGTTGTTTTGTATCTCAGAGAACCTCTGTAGCTGCTTCAAAATAAGAGATGATTGATTTACAAAGTACCAAATTTCAAATTTCATATTCTAGGACTAAACATCAAATAATTGGACAAAGCTGTCCCCTTGTCTGACCCATCACAATCAAGCCCCTTTCAAGGTTGACTGCCTGCATAAGAAATATGTGCATAATTTCATTTTGTCTCCTGTCCAACATCCAATGTTAGAAGTTAATTAAATTGCTTGTCCATTGTATTCATCCACTTACAAAGTTAATGATATTCTGTTCTTGAATTAAAGAGAATTTTATAAAGCCTGCACTATGGAACCTGGCATGCTGTACACCGAGGAGCTGAACCCTGTCATGGTTCCTGATTGCAGCTCTCCTAATTAGGAAACAAAATGAATGTTTCTGTGTCTGCCAATGCAGAGGACAAGTCATTCCAACAGCAAAGGTAAATGCTCCGTACAATAGCAACTTAATAATATCTCATGTTTGACTATAATAAATTCTGCAGGATTAATAAACCTGTTAAATTTTTAAATTAACATAACAAAGATGAACTGCAGAAGAACAAGGCAGCCTCAAAAGAGGGTCACAGATTTGAGGCACAGAAGAGCTTCTGGCAAGGGCATCAACCTTGAGGACACTGAACTCATCGTTTCTCGTGCTCGCACAGATGAAGAAGGAAAACACAATGCTGTGGCAATCTGCTGGAGAAGCTGGGATTATTAATAATTTCAGCTGTACCCCTCAGGTGCCTTTGGCCTGGCTACACTGACCTGGTCCTTCTGCAGCAGTCTTCCTGGGCAGCAGGTGTAACACAGCTGCAAATCCAAATCCAGCGAGCTTGCTGCCCAGCAGTGCTGCTGGTGACCATCGTGAGCACAAAGCCTACGTGCCACGTGAGAAAAAATAACCACAAGGTTACTGCTTTTTTCTACTCTGCTATTTTTGTACGTGGTTTGTAGCAGCGTGTGGGTTTAGGATCCCACAATGGTTATTATTCTACTCAACCACGAGGTCGAGCAGAAGCCCTCAGCACAGTGCCCTGCACAAAGTCCTGTTTCAGTACGCTCCTTTCCACATCCAGACCGAAGGCGCCTCCCAAGGCTGCCGTCCTTGCAGACCCAGGCTTTCTCACCCCGGTCCTTGCTCTGGGCAGCCTGCACGCGCCTGCCTGTGCCAGGGGGCTGCACCTGGACAGTCCCTGCCAACACAGACTGTGTGGGATCCTGTGATCCCGCCTGGGCTGCACCTGGACAGTCCCTGCCAACACAGACTGTGTGGGATCCTGTGATCCCGCCTGTGCTGCCAGGTGACAGCGCTGGAGCTGGGAGCCAGCAGCAGCACGGGCTGGCTCTGCCCAGGGCTGAGCGTGAGCCGGCTCTGCAAGGCCCCGGTGACACAGCCAGGCCAGCAGCTGTCCCTGCTGACACAGCCAGGCCAGCGGCTGTCCCTGGTGACACAGCCACCCCAGCAGCTGTCCCTGGTGACACAGCCACCCCGGCTGCTGTCCCTGCTGACACAGCCACCCCGGCTGCTGTCCCTGGTGACACAGCCAGGCCAGCGGCTGTCCCTGGTGACACAGCCAGGCCAGCGGCTGTCCCTGGTGACACAGCCACCCCAGCAGCTGCCCCTGGTGACACAGCCACCGCAGCGGCTGTCCCTGGTGACACAGCCAGGCCAGCGGCTGTCCCTGCCCCTCAGGGCCAGTTCCAGCTCCAGCCCCATCCCCATCCCCAGCCGCATTCCCAGCCGCATCCCCATCCCCATCCCCATTCCCATCCCCATCCCCAGCAGGCTCAGGGATGTACTCAGCACCCATGGCTCCTGTGGACTCGGGCTGGGGACAGTGGCACCAGGGAGCAGACATGCACAGGAGAAACCTGGGGTGCCCCAGCACAGAGCACCCGGGGATGTGCTTGGAACCCCTTTGGAACACCCTCCCCACAGCTGTCTTCTCAGCCTTCTGTGCAACGTGCAGAAGTGTGAAACCTCTGAAAACACCACCAAGACACTACCGAACACACCACCAAAACGCTACCGAACTCTACCAAAACACTAACACTACCAAACACCACCAAACATCTCCAAAACACCACCAAACACCACCAAAACAATACCGAACACTACCAAACAACTCCAAAACACTACCAAAACTCCAAAACGCTACCAAACTCTACCAAAACACTACCTAACACTACCAAACACCACCAAACACTACCAAAACCTCAGGCTTTCAGTGCCTACCTCTATCATCACCATTACGAACTGAGTAACAAATACAATGAGAATTGCCCATATTTGAAAAGCAATCTCTACTAACTTTTTACAATTTAACACAAAATATTTTACAGTAAAAATCAAAAAGTCTCTCTCCCAGCTTTTCTTTGTCTTTTATTTGATGCTGTTAATACAGGGACTCGGTGTTAAACCTTGTGTCACTGGACGGACTGAGCAAACAAAGCTGACCCAGTGCAGTGACTGCACTGCCCTGCTCTGTCTGCTGCCAGTTCAGCTACACACAAAGATGCAGATTACATGCTTTTAAAAATTATTATTATTGCTAACAAGAGCCAAACCTGGTACTTCCTAACAGGCTTCACTTCACTGAAATGAAGAGCAATGTGATTGAAGTGATTAGATATTTTAAGCCCTTGTGCCCCTTGTACCAGTTACTGCACTGATTCCATAAAGGAATAGCAACATAAACCAAAGCACAACAGTAGAACAATTCAAGCTTACTCTGTCACAGTTCAGTAAAAATACTGAAAACTGAGTTACGAAGAATCTTAAAAAAAATTTCAGTGTATGCAATGTAAAAATAAAAGCATAAATGAAAACGTGCAGCATGTTTGGTTTAGCAAACATAAGAAAACATCATAAGAAAACTGAAAAAAAAATTAATTTTTCCTGGAATTATACAGAATAACTGTATTATGCAGAATAACTGAACGCATGCTGCCATTTTGCATTTCTTCATGTACACTTCAGAGCAATATTTTATTGCAATTAAATTTAAATTATGCTCAGCATTTTCTTCAAGTGGTTGCATTTCCAAAATAACATTACATGGACCAAACCCAAAGATGTATTTCAACTAATATAACTTTTGTGAACTGACACTCATTAAATGGTATTGGCAAATCAATAAGGACATAAAGATGTAAAGCTTTTCTTTATGAAATAAACCAGATTATACTCTTCTAATCTAAATACTCAGTTAAGTCTATTGATAATTAAATCACATGGAAAACCTGCCTTGTTATTGAAGTCTCTTCAGAATGTCCATGCAAGTTGGAGTATGTACATATATAATATATATTATTTATATTTCTACCTTTCAGAACTTTTCAATTTCAATTAAAATTCTGTAATTTTTATTGGGAATCACATTACATGCATGATAGAGATAAATTAATTAAAGGACAATCAATTCTAAGAGATGGCCAACAATGAACCTAACCAGTTTACAAATTACCTACTGCCATTCAAGCAGAGCATGCAATGCCTGTGGGCAATTACAAAAAAGCTTTAATTGATTTTTAAAATTTCAATAATACCGTACATTTTGTACATTCATAAGTACTTTGCTTGGGCTGTGATTTTTAGCAATAGAGGAACTGCTGGGACCACCACTGCAAACTCCTGGGCAGTGCAGAGCCCGGGTTTAAAGCCCAAAGCAAGGCTGACACGCCTTGGGCACCCCAAAGCTTGAACAAATACCCACTTTATGTGAAGTAAAGCTTCAAGATAGTAATATTTTAAAGGAACTCATTCTTGACTAATTACAATTAGAAGGCATTTAGCACATTCCCTTGAAGTTTGTTACAGACAGGCAGGTTCCACTGCTCTGATGGCAGACAAGAACATTATTCTCTGAAAATTTTGGCAATCCAACCAAATTGCTCAAAACCAAACAAACTGCTACTCTCTGACTCACGTCTAATACATCAAGCAGGACTCCTTAATGCTCTTTTGCCTCAACATCCTACAAAGTCTGAATGAAAGGCTTGCAATGACGTGTTTCCACTGCCTCCTCCTCGTTCCACTGTGGGGAGGTCTGACAAGACCAGAGCACCAGCTGGGAGAAGCAGGAAAGTAAAGGACCTGCTAGAAATGTTTGCCACATTTTGCTTGGAAGTGTAATTCATAATTTCCATTAATGCTTTACCTTTGGAAGTCTCAGATGAACTTCAACTGTGGAACTGCCACAAGGGAATTCAAGGTGTTGAACTAGAAACAATACAACTGTGCCCAAAGGCTTTACCAGCTTCTGGTGGGGGCCTAGCATTTCAATGTGAATTCCTGACTTCTAAAAAAAAAATTCAAAAAGAAAAACAAAACCAAAGGGCTCTATAGAACACATGAAAAGTGAGTTAAGATTACTTCATTTACTAGTGCTGTCACCACTGCCTTGCGCAAGGTTTTTGCTTTTCTGTTTTTGGCCTTGCTAGTATCACCATATCAGCATTGTTTTCTAGCTTTGAGCTAGAAAATGCTAAAGAAAATAGATTTTAAGCATTTCAAGAACAGCAGAGCATTGTAACATACTTCATGAAGCTGATCCATCAATAACAAGAAGTCCACTGTACAAATAAAGCTCACGGCTCTGTAACATGCTTCTTGATCACATGGAAGTTGATAAAAGGGAACTTTGGAGATGGGGACTGGAAGCCTCCAAACCTGCAGCTGAGGCCTGACTTTACTGCAGTTTGCAAGGGCATTAAGTGCAGATCTGCTCCTGCTCAGGACGATGCCCAGAGCTCTGACAGCCCTGGAGAGGGAGGCACGTGCTCAGCCAGCCTGGAATTACAGCTGGGCTCAGGAGCCACCCTGTGCTGCTGCACTGCCAGGATTACTGTGCTTTACACATCCATTTGAGCACAACTGAATGGAATCAAATTTCTACTTTTAAATGGAATATGCTTTCTTACAGAAAACAGATTAATTAAAAGGCCTAAAAAAAAAAAGGGCTCTTTCAAAGGAGTGCAAGGTATCAGCCAGTTTTGCTGTTAGCACACCCACAAGAAGAGCTTCTTGTCCTACAGGCTCACACCTGGATGACGAAGCAGCCACCATCTGAAAGGAATGCTTCAGTAATAGTGGAAGTGAGAAAGAAAACTCTATATAAATAGAAGTAATAACTTGAATTTTATTTTAAAACTGAGAAGATAAAAATAGTCTGTATAAATCAAGCAAGTTGTCTCTTCATGTCACTTTTATGATGGACATTAATCTTAGTTTCTAGACAGAACTGCTGTCTGATGTAACCACGCTTATTGACTTAATGGGAAGAAATTTATATTAGTCTAGGAAGCTGTGATGAATGCAGTCTTAAAGTTCAATGACTCAAACACTTAGTAACCTCAAACATTGACCCAGATAGACAGAAACTTAAATCTTAATCCTGGAGCATAAGTTTATGCTTCATTCACATTTTGTTGTCAAGGCATTTTGAATCTTCATATGTTTTTACATCTCCTAATGCACACGCGTGTGTGTGTGTGCACACCATTCCCAGCCAGAGGCAGACTGCCACTCCTGGGCTCAGGCTCTGTGTCCCACTGGCTCTGCCCAGCTCAGGAGACCCCAGCAGGTTCTCCCAGCACAAGCACCGAGGCTCAGCCACAGCCTGGCCCTGCCTCGAAGATTTCCACTTCTCCTGGACATGGACTAAGATCTGATAAACAGCCTTCATGCCTGAATATGTTAATATACATGTGTTCAATGAAAAGAAACATTAATCTGAGATCAGATAATATCACTGCAGCAAAAGCTGTTCAGCTGCTGGGATGTCAGCAATTTAATGCAGCCAACAGTTTATGGATCACAAATGTGATTTATCACACAACTGAAAACCTGTAATACTGACTCTTGCAAAGAACAAGGCTCAAATTTTGTGTAATTTGGTTTGGTTTAGAAAATTCAACAAAAAATAAACCAACCATTAATGTCTTATGGCTCACACATTCAAAATTGGAGACCCCTGATGTGAAAGACATGTATAGACACCAGATGCTTGATCTGTTACAGGAACCATAGTGAAAACACCCAATTCCACCCCCCTCCACTGTCTGAACTTAGAAGACAGGAGTTAGATAACTTATAAAATACACTTTTATAGCAACATTCCATACATCAGGAGAGATTCCCAGCTGGATATATCCTGAAACATTGGAGTTAACAAAATGCACCAATCTACATGGAACCTTTGTGAGAAGATGGTGCGTGGAAATAGGAATGATCCAAGCCAAAAAGAACAAGGCAACCTGGTTTAATCTGATTATTCCGAGGTTCAGGCAACATATTAATCAAGTGGATAAAACAATTCTGTTAATGACATTCAAAAGGTACAGTACAATAATCAATCATTTACTATATTGCAAATGATAAAACAAGCATCCAGAAGGGTTATGCTAATTACATGTTTCAAGTCAAATGAACCCATTCCATGCTTTGTCTTGTTTAGACAAATAGAGCATTCCTGCCATTTAATTGTATTTCAGATGTCTATACCAGTGTCTGCAGCGATACGTTAGCCTGCACACAGCTGCAGATGGACTGCTCCCTCCAGGACGGCAGCAGCCGCTCCGCCCGGACACGCGGACACGCGAACAGAGGGACACGGGGACACACCGACATGGGGACACATGGACAGAGGGACGTGGGGACACACGGACATGGAGACACAGGGACATGGGGACACACGGACACAGGGACAGAGGGACGTGGGGACACACGGACATGGGGACACATGGACATGGGGACACACGGACATGGAGACACAGGGACATGGAGACAAAGGGACATGGGGACACACGGACACAGGGACATGCGGACACAGGGACATGGGGACACACGGACAGAGGGACATGGGGACACACGGACATGGGGACACGCGGACAGAGGGACATGGGGACACACAGACACAGGGACATGAGGACACACAGACAGAGGGACACAGAGACATGAGGACACACGGACACAGGGACTGGGGACAGGGACACAGGACATGCAGACACATGGACACAGACGCACTCAGATATCGAACACACAGACACTCACACAGGGACAATTGGACATGCGGACACACGGACACGTGGACAGACGGACAGACGCCAGGCAGAGAGCTCTTGCCAGGCACCCTGCAGGGAGGGAGCGGGCGCCTGGCCGCCCGTGCTGGGGCAGCTCTGTGCCTGCACATCCTCCCTCACTTGCACTGCAGGATTCAAGGAAAACAGGAACATTTTAAAACAAAAACTACTAAACCTATAAAATCAGCCAAAGCCACAGAGAACTGACAGCAACCAACTATGTTCCTAAGTCTGTAATTAAAAAAAAAAAAAAACAGACCCAAAGATCTTCCCCCAAATCCCAATCAAAACATCCTTTCGGACAAAAGAATAGGTAAATACAAATTTCCTTAATTTTCAAAATTAGGCTGTTTTTAAAAAAACAAGCACAAATCATTGCTATGTGTTTCAGAACCCTAACCCCATGCCTTTTTCTGACTAGCAACAGATTACAGTTTTATTCAAAACATTTTCCAGTGAAAGCAAAAAAAAAAGTAAGTCATAAGAAAATTCAACTTCCTACATTGCATCACCTCCCTCACTCTAAAGATCAATCCCTTGATAACAGGCAAGAGAAATGACCTCCTAAGGAAGCTGCACTAACAAGTGCACAGATGCGATTGACTTCAATGGGCTTCCTTGGGAATTTACATATTTACCAAATTAAAAAAAATTAACGCCTGGACTCAGTGGGGGCAGTCTGGCCCTACTGCTCTCTTAAGTAAGAAAAATGTCCATTTTCAGAAAGAAGACTCTTGATTTTGAATTGCAATGACTGTAAGTACCCTGACTCACACAGTATCCTGTATAGTTACACTACTGGCTCTGTTTTTCCCTGATAAAAATAAAATGTAAGGCATAAGGAAAAGTAGCCTACTAGCTCAGGTCAGGGAAAAAAATAACTTTGCTGCCCAGTATAAAAACACAAAATCGATTTTGTTCAATTTAGTACCCAAGTTTAGTTTTGAATTTTTAAACTGTAAATTATCAAAACAGCAATACTTGTTTCCTAGCAGCATTTCAATAAATTATTAGACAAATCCAAATCACTGAAATGAAATTTTTAGCCTTAAAATACTGCACATATATCTGCCTGGTCTTTTAAAACATGCTCAGTACCAGAGTGGTGACATTTTTTGTTTGGAGGTTTTACAAGGATTAGTCATCATTTTTGCTATGATATGCTGTATAATCACCCATGTAAACTCCTGTCAGCTTGCCTTAAATTAACTTTAATTCAGGTTTGCCAAAGAAGAAAATCAGACTGCAACTAAATGAGGTCAAGGACTTTGAGGACCTCATCGAGTCCCACAAAACCTGGATCTCTTTATGAAGTCCGTCTGCTCATCATGAGTCACGCAAATGGGTGCAAGTATGGATGGCAGATTAAATAACTCTGTTTAATATTAGTCAGAAATAAGAAACAATAACTAATATTTGTAAAAAGTTACACCTGAAATATTCCACTCTGTCTTATGTTAAATGTACTTAGCAGAAAGGTCAGAGCTCCTGAATTTGCTAGATAAATAAATGTTGGTGAGGTGGATGAATCACTGGAGAATTGGTGCATGGCAGCGAATGAATAACCTGCAAATGCTTCCCAAACCCCATTATTTCCCTTTTTCCAGTAGGCCAAAGATTCATGTCCCTGCATGCCGCCAGTTCATTACGGAGAAATATCATTCCTCTCCTGGCACTCTCTGGGCGGCCTCTCAGCCCCACGAGGACCCTTTAATGTTTAATTCCCCATCATCTGCTCCACTGAACAGCTTAATCTCTGCTTGTATGATCAATACTATATCAGTGTAAATTAAAATGACAATTTTAAAGTAATTAAGCCTGTTAATGCTCGATTCAAATGTCATTATTTGCACAAGGGATTGAGGAGAAATTACATCGTGTCCAGGGTGACAGGAAAATGTTTGAGCCTTCTCAATCCTGTTGCCGCTGTGCCACTGGAGGCTTTAGCAAAGCAGATTAACTTCTAGCTCCCACTGCCAGGATACCTATCCAATTTCAAAAGAGGATAACACAATTTGATAAATTTAATTCTAGCTACAAACTCAATTATTGTGATAATGGATGAAAACTGGGAGGAGACACTAAACAAGACTCACATAAAAAATACACTTAACTTCAGAATGAGATACAACAGTAATTGTTTTATTTGATTTGCTCTATCCCTTTTGAAAACCCTTTAAATAATTGTGATTGTTAGAAGAATGGCCAGCATTTATTAAATAGCATGAGCTCTAAGATCAAAGTGGCTGCAGTTTAAAGGATTTTGGTCACAATGGAAATGTTTGCTATCCTTCGTTGTACAGCTACATTTATTAGACAAGTAAAATTACATCATTACAGTATTGGATCTCATAAATAGATCTATAAAACTCAACTACACTCAGATGAAATCTCAGCCCATTCTCCGTGCTGGCCTTTCCAGACCCTACCTTGACAGCATGTAGTCATTTATTATTTCAAAGGAAGATTTTAATAGTAGAAAACCCTAAACTTTAAGAGACAGCCACAGGAGTGGGTTTGGATTTCAGGCCTGACCAGTGGAAAGTGCAGCCAAGCTATTGTTACCTGAGCTCATCTTTAACCTCGGGATACAGAAATCCACAGCAATGTAGGCAAAACACTGGACAGAGCCATCCATGTTTTATATTTTGAAGCAGAGAGCAAAAGTGAAACACTGACTGTCATGGTTTTAACTCATTGGTAAGGAAAAGTCAAAAACCTCTTATGCAAAGGAAGTTTCAACAGCATCACACTCCTACTGCAAAGGTACCACCAGCCTGAGAGGTCCATCAGCATTCCTGTCACTGGATATTGTTTAATAAATTCAGTTTATCTGACCGTTTGCATTTCCCGAAGTTCTCTGAAATAATTATATTGAATTTTTATTAGTGCACATGAAACATTTTTGGCTTTCACTTCTTTGAATAATAAATGGCATATATTAAAGTGCCTTACAGGTCTAATAACTTGCATCAGATCCATGTAGGCCTGTCTTATTAACTTTTAGTTTAAATTACAGCAGAATTCATCAATCAGTGTTTCTAAAAAGCAGACTGCACATTGCCACAGACTCTCAAGAAAAATGGATCTCAGGACAATTAAAACATCTACTGTGTCTCAAGTATTTAATCAGAAAATCTATCAACCCGCAGATCTTCTCAGATGAACTGTCTAACAAAGAACCCTGAAAGAGTAACCAAAGACTATTAAAATTTTTTCACAGTGATGAAGAAAGCTGAAAGAAAGAACTGAGCTTTAACAACAAGCCTAAGTTTTTAAATTAAATTCATTAACTCTAGCACAGAGTTCTGAAATGAAAATTAAGTCAAGCTGCAGCAGGCTTGGTGCTCCCTGGCTCGCTCCTCACACTCAGCAGCTGCTGCCTGGCACAGCTCAAACCCAAGCCCCGAGTGCTGCTCGATGGAATGACAAACATCTGTCTCCTGCAGGAAGGGCTGCAGATTCAAAACTGGGAGGCTACAGGAATGCTGCTAATGTGAGTTAATTACATTTTGCTCTGATAGTGAAATATTTAAATTATAAAGCTTCTGCACCAAAACAGAACCAAACTGCTATCTTTAAAAACATGACCAGAAAGCACATCAAATGAATGAGGCCACTGTTACTCTGGGATTCCCCAATTCCTTCAAGTGCTGCTTTACCCTCTCTCCTCTCACACCAGTGACAAGACCTGGCTGCTGCCACAGCATAGGGAAGCATGCATGTGTTGGGCAGGGGTTACTCTTCTCCAGGAAACTTGAAAGAGGAAATTCAACATACATCTTTTGGAGGTTTTTTTAAATTAAATTAGGAAATATGAAGTAACATTGCTTTCATACCACCTCTAACAATTGAAATTATCACCCCTAACAATATTATGCAGTATCTGTACTGACAGCTTGAAATATTCCCCCTGTTATGCCATACAAAAAATTAATCCAGACATGAGTCCACATATGGATTCTACAGCTAGCCAGTAGAATTCATAGAATATATATTAAAAAGGTGTAATGTTCTAAGAGTATTGAACAAGGCACTTCTCCTCAAGTAGCCAGCTTGTTCCCATAAGGCAGAGTAGGTAGCATGGCTCACCAAGGGTACAGATGAGGACAGCTGCCTAACCCCACTGTTCAGAGCAGAGACAAGAGAGAGAGCAAGAGAGAGAGAAAGAGAGAGAGCAAGATACAACTTTCACATTAGTGTCTGAACAGACTACTAGAACGCTTCCCTTTGTACCCCACCTAAAACCTGGGCACACGCCACTGCAGCTTTTCTGGCTTGCATTACTAGTAGGGCGTGTTAATGGACATCCCACCGTATGGAGCAACACATTAATTGTTTCCCTATGTACAATAATAGCTCCATTTATCATGCACATGTTGACCCATGTTGGCTTTGCAAAGCTTAATAATCATCACTGATCTCAGTGCCTGAAGAATGAAGGAAGCATTGGTAAAATTTTCCCCAAGTGACAGATTTGTTCAGTATTGTTGAACTAACCTTTGCTGTTGAAGATAGAACAAGTGTTCAACCTCACTTTGCTTTTCAAATTGCACTGGCAGGCTTTTAAAGAAATAACACAGGTCAGTAGAAACAAACCAAACATTACTGGGAGTCCATCAGATTTATTTATCCGCATCACTGTTCTATTTGAAAACCACTCTTTTTTTAATACTGTATCTAGTATGAGCTGATTTTTTTTCTACGAGGCCTTTATTAACCTGTGAGAAGACAAGGAAAACCAAGTGCTTTAACAGGTTACTAATCTAACTTGATCTTCATTCCTCCTATGCATATTTGGTTCATTCAGCACTTGCAGTAATGAGGGGCTTCATCTGGGTGATGGAGGGTCTTTGTCCTCTGCTGGCAGCTCCACAAGAAGCTGCTCACATCAGGGCATCAGGACATCTTGGGCAAAGTAAACTCAAACAAACCCTTTTTGCTGAGGCAGCAGATGGCCATGCTAGACCCAAACACTGAGTTCAGCCACTTCAGCAGAACCCATCCAAACACACAAAGGACAGCAGCATTTTATAAGAAATTACTAAGACTTTTCTACAGTTTGACACAAAGGAACTTGATGAATTCCCTGAACAGGTGACAGTTGTTCAGTTGTAGAGGGTCTCAAACCAGAGTGAAGAGGCTCCCAGGTGCCATCCTGGTCCCAGTCCCAGCACAAGACACGAGTGCCTGTACGGAGCAGGATCTTGAACAGAACCACAGATCTGAATTCTGAATCAGCCTTTGTGACTCTGGCTCTTTCTGTGCACTGCTTCAGTGGGCTTCTGTCAGGAAATGCTAACAAGCCTTTAAGAGCTGAACAAATTTTCAGTTTGCTCCTATAGATTTCGTATGGAATATTTGTTTCCCACACGTGGTGCCATGACACAGCACTCAATCATATTTCTCTTTTGCCCTGATATATGGTCCAACCACAGTACACTTGGTCAAACCTTTGCCAGCCTGTCAGTTACAAATTTTTCGTACTCTTTAGGAAAGTCCAGTGACAAGTGATTGAACTAAAAGACAATCTGGGCATAACACTGATCTTATCATAAACTGACAAACTAAACACAACCAGCAAGACCTAAACAGCTACTGACTTCTTTTTTTTAATATCACAGCCAGGGGAAGGTTGCTAAGGACAATGTGGCATTACAGGGTAATGCCACAGTGCTGCAGTAGCTGAGGATGCTCCTGCCATGTGATCTCTTAACCCTGGCACTGGTATTTTCAGGTGTCAGGACGATGACGTTCAAAGTTCTCCTTTTTGCCAACGAAATAGAAACATTTTTGAAAATAGAGAAAAATACCCAAATAGATAGTCTATTCTGTACTCTCTTTAATTTCCAAAGTAAAGCAGAATCTAATATTGCTTTTCCACTTGGAAATATTCCTAAATAGGAAAAGAGAAATGTATTAGTGCTGCTGTGTTAGACACAGCTGTCAAAGATGCCTACAGGACAATGACTACAAAGCTATGAAGGAGGGAGACAACATTTAAAGACTGTCAGAAATTCTTTCTTGTCTTCCATCTTTACATCACTGCATGTAAACCTGTGGTTTTTTGCTCTTTTACTGGTTCCTTGGCCTACACTCTTAAAGACTTTTATTCCTTTCCCATTTTTTTGATTACTGAACTGGATCTTTTATGAACAAACTCTAAGAATTTCCATTAACCCGCAGTGAAAAAATGTCCTTGAAAATAAACACAGGATCTTAGCTATTTAGCACACACAAGGAAAAGAGTATCAGGTTTACAAACTGCATTTACAACACTCACATTAGTAAAAAGTCAAATTTCTCTTTTTCCCCTTTTCCCTCACCGCAAGTGATCTGAAAGAACATGAAGCATACTGCCAGATTTCCCAGGACATGGGGAACCCCACCTGTGAGCTGGTGGTACCTACAGATTCCTATGTGTAAGCCTTACAGCCCTGGGAGCACACTTATGTGCCATGTCACAGGAATACCCGAAAAAACAGATACAGGTCTAAAAAAACCCCAGATAGCATGAACCCCAGGAATTTTAATCAAACTCCTGCACACTAACAATGGCTGATGAATAACCTGGCTGAAGAAATGCAGTTATGGAGGGAAGTGGACAATGACCAAAACTGCCATTAGCTCCAGCAAGTAATTTACAGAGATCCACTTTTATGCCTTTTAATTGATGATGTTGCCTTGAATTAAACAGAATAAACACATGATCCAGGATGTGGATCCAGGAAAGGAACACTGCGAAATGGGAACTTGTGCCTGTGGAAACACCTGAGGGTGCGAACAGTGACTCGAGGACAGCTGGGGTGCAGGGAGGGCTCTGCAGGACAGACCCATGGTGTTTTCTAACACTGACCAAACTCCTCTCTGCTCGTGGAACAGCATCTCCCATGCCCGCTGCAACTCTCCTTTCCTGCTGCATTCAGCACTGAGCTGGTGCTCTGCTATTGCCGCAACAGCTGCCAGAGAGCAGCAACATCAATAAACCTGCTCAGAAGAACACCTTGATATCTAAAACTCACCTGGCTGCTTCTTAAGAGAAAACACTTTTTGAAAATGCAGGTGACTGTATTTTATCCTTTCCACTAAGCAGGACGACCTAAATACCTCCAGGCCCAGAGCACGCAGTGCTGCAGCGCCAGGGCCCAGCAAGTCCCGCTTAAAGAGCTCATTACACTGCCGCATACCTATTGCTGCTCGGATGTAAAATGAAGTTAAACCAATGAAGCAAAAATAATCCATTTAATGCTTATGCTCTGTGATGCATTTCTATAGGGTTTCTATTGTTGTTGCTACAGTGCTTCTGTTCATTCTTATGCTTTAGTGGTTCAACTGCAATTTATCAGCCTGGAGTGGAAAATACCTGGCACCTACTTAAAATGCATGGAGCTAGCAATAAAATTAACCTTGTGGCAATTGTTTTCCCACATGTTTGATAGACCAATGTCAGCTCATCTGTTAGAAGGAAATAAAAAAGTCAAGCCTAAATGTACAAAAAATTATGATGGAAGCCTTAAATAAAGCAAGGGTAATGCAAGTTTATTGAGTCAAAAATCAATCAATCAATGACCGAGTGGATTAGGAGCACCTCATAAGCCCCAAAGAAATAATTTGCCCAAACACTGAGATTTAACGGTAGAGGACCAAATTCCAACACTTTTAGGAAGTAAGTAATGAAAAATCAATTTGAAAGGAAAAACAGATCAAGAACCCTGGATTCTGACATGCCGACACATTTATTGCTGAATACCATTTCTTGGCTGACCCGAAAACTTCGGAAGGTGTTTATTTACTTTCAACACCTTCCAGAGATCAATATTTTTAATTTGGATCCGAGTTATTATTTTTCACATCACAGCATCGGGGAGTGGAGTAAAGTGGCTCATATTTTAGTGCTAAAAAGATCGATATGACAGTTTCACCTTCACTGCAGCCCCCCGCAGCCGCACGGGTGCACATCATCACGTCCCGCAGGGGGGTGCAGTGCCGCGGCACAGGGAGCAGGTCATCACCCAGCCCCAGCTCCAGACAGCCCATGATTTACCTGGTCATGAAGGGCCTGGTGCCCTTAGAAAACCAATCTTGCTTCTCCCACTTTATCAGGCCTGTCTCTTACCCGGTGTACGGGAAGGGGGAGGGAGCAGGATGAGAGAGAAGGGAAGAGAGGGAGGGCAGGAGCAGAGCCGAAGACAATCAGTTTCACAAAGCGGATTACGTCCCTCATCGTAAATGCATCCATTCGTTTTTACCTTCCTTGAACCAGGGCACATCTGTAATCGATAATTAATTTTCCATAAATTTCAAAATATTGTTCTGGTGGCTGGAAGAAGTGGAGCGCACAGGGGAAGCGGGAGGGAGGATCCCCGTGGCACGAGGGGCTGCTCGTGGGCTCTGGTGGCTCCATCGATCGGCGCTGCAGGGCTGGGAGAGCCACATCTGCCCTGCTCCAGGAGCCACAGCCACCCCTGGGAGCCTGGGAGGCTCTGCCTGCCCTCCACTGGGACACAGCGGCTTCAGAGGCATCTTTTACACACAGCCTCCAAACCTCCCTTCCACAACAGCCTCACCCTTCCACGCTAGGAGACTCAGATGCTGCACAGACACCAACACAGCGCTTCAGAAAAAGGACGAGTGTTTCTAAATACTGAGAAGAGCATTAACTGCAGGTTTTACTGTACACAGGTCAGTGACATGGAGGTCAGGGATGGGATGTGTGGTGGCATGAGAGCAGGCCTGTGGGACTTGTGGCTGGCAGAGCTGGGAAGACAAGTTTACCTGGGCATGCACGCAATGCACAAGTACCTGCTGCAGGCTGACTAGGTTGTCTGGACAAAGTACTCTCATGATCACAGAACCACAACTCAAACTCAAGCACTAATTGGACACCACAAGTGATTTTGTAACAAAATGGTGATGTCCAGCCCCGAGAAGTCATTGGTGATACGACAGCATAGCTGTTACTTGTTATTTAGTGCAGAAATCAGCTCCTTATAAGCACAGCTCACTTGAAACCAGGTGGATACCAAAATGGGAAAAGCATCTACCAGCATGAAGCATTTATGAGGACATCTCACACTTTCTTCTTAGTGTGTCTTAGAAAATAAGCAGCAGAGACAAGGAAGAAATGTGTCTTTGCAAGATGGACTGCTCCAAGGAACACATTCTTTTCTCAGCATAATTAATAGCTCACACTCTTTAAAAAATTGCCTTCATGAAGTCCTGTGCTTGGAAGAGTGATAAATGACACTCATCCTCCTGGGGTGTGTTCCAGAATACTAACTGAAAAGTAAATGCAGGACTATTTCTCCAAATTATGTATCCGAGCTAAAGGTCATATTAAAGGAGCAGCTTTATGTAATGACATTAACTGAAAGCCAGCAGCTTCTGGCTTACTGACAGCAGCACTACAAAGTCAGGGTAAGGAGACTTCCCTGGACTCGTGGGGACATGCACAGCGCCCAAGCACGTTGTTCCCAGTATGCCTCTTCTGTATGGAGAGGGGCTGATGCCCACTTCTACATTCCAGTCAGTAAGTTCTTCTAGATTCAGGAAATGGAGAACTGCAGTGACTGACAAATATCCCAAATGTCTGGACGGTCACCTGTGTTTTTGTGACACTGTTTAGAAGGAACAGTCCTTGGATTCCACTGCAAAGCATCTAATTTCCAAATTAAATCTTGCAACTCAGTAATTCAGGTTTGCTGATCTCTGTCAGTCAGAAACCAAGGGGATCCAGGCGGATAAATGACATTTTTTACTCTTATGTTAGTATTAGGAGATCAGAAAACAAACACTAAAACCTGGCTGACACTAGCCCTAGGAACCTGGTATTCCCAGGGGCTATTTGGAAGCCTCGCAGTGAACAAGTTTGTGAGTTGCTATCTCTCACCTAGGAGAAAGGCTGAAAACGGAGGACATGTCCAAGGCCCCTGGAAAAAAATCATCACTACATGTGCTCTGATGCAGACACATACCTTGGATAATGCTCCTCAGACTTCTCCATTGTGCCATCTTTGCTAAGAAACACATCCTTCCACTCAGCCTGTACAGACACACAGCATTTTACTGGCATGTTAATACCTGCTGCATGACTTGAGAAGACTTACAAACCCTATGCAAGTGGTATTTTGTTGGTTTATAGTTAATGGCACAAAAATGAAGCAGAGCTGTGGTGCACTGGAAATCCTAAGAAATGACTGCCAAGTGACTGTCTCCAGTTTCACAGCCTGGTTTAGGATTGGTTCATCTAAGTTTTTTTAAGTTTGTATTTTCCAAGTGTTCTGATTTTTTTTAGCTCAGATTTTTCTCACTCTTTCAAGACCACTGGAGATACTTTTTTTTTTTGTCCATCAAAAAATCATTTCCACATACAGAAGAATAACCCTTGTCTACATGGAGAAACTGCCAGTCAATACAAATTTATAGCAAAGAAGCAAGCTGTTTTGCACTTCCACAGAAAACAGCAGCTTCCAAATTAAATTTTCATCCCTTCCTTCCCCATTCAACTCTGAAGTCTCTGGCCCACAGGCAAGTGTTCTCCCACTGCTGGCCAAAAGCTAATCAGAGGTACCACCAGAAGGGAGTCCTTGTTCCTGCCCAGAGGGCGAGTCTGGAGGGAGGACGCTCCCATGGAGTGAAGGTCCAGAGTGCGTGCAGCAGACAAGCTCCGGTTCAGCCCAAGCGTCCCAGTGCGCAGATCTGCACTCTCTTTGTTCCACAAAGAAATGAGTCAGTACAGAAATACTCCATCTTTTCTGGACACCTTTTCAGGAATGCAAGGCATATAAGACTGCAGCCTTCCGAGCCTAGGTTTAGTAAGCCATTACTGTAATTAGCTGAGAGAAACAAAAATTCTTGCAAAATGAGTTAGAGGGTTTTGTGTTTTGTTGTGAGTTTTTGGTATTTGTGTGTGTGTATGTGTTGGTTTGATTGGGTTTTTAGATTAAAGTTATGATTTACATAGTCTTCTTCTACCCCCCAGGGCACATACATTTAATGACCACTAAAACTTTGTTCCCAACGTTCTCACACGTTACCCACCCATGCAGACTTCCTTTCCTTACATAATTCCTTAATCCATGGTCCAAACCCCCCAAACTGCTCCACTCTAAGTGGTCAAACCATCAACTATGAATTTTAATAGGAGGCCCATGCGAATTCTGGCCCAGTTTCTGGACAGCCCTATTTCCCACAACTTCCATGACCATGAGCTGTACCCACAGGCACATGCTGTCCCAGCCTGCTTCCAGGGACATGGACTGGCTCATCACTGGCACATCTGCTGACTTGCACAGACATTAAAGATCAGCCCTAACACTGTACGAGACAAATTTCCACCTTCCATGGTATTTATATCATTTGGTGCTCCCACTTGGACAAGCTGATTCCCTTTCCTGCCCCCAATAAAACTGCTCCTTTACTGACCTTGTTATTTGGAAGAAACGGAATCCACTTTTCAGATGCCAATTCCTGCTTATACACAATTTTTCCTATGCTCATTACAAAGTAGGTATAAGAGAAACCTTCTAGTTTGAGGAAAAATAACACGGATGTCTCTGAACCCTGGTACAGCAACAACTTTCAACAAAAACATGCCTCCTTGTGAGAGATGGGAGCCTTTTCCAAACGTTAGGATGAGTGCTTCTCCACTAAACCTAAGAGGTGAAAGATGCACAACCTGAACAGTCCGGCTGTAAGGACACCCAGACCACGCTGGCACAAGCACACCCAAACCCTGAGGGCAATCCTGCCCTCCCCAGCAGCCCTGCCAGGGAGGGACCCCTGCACAGGACACACCAGCTGGGAAGGCTCTGTGGGTAATCCAGGAGTCATGCCCACCAATGTAATGCCCAGAACCAATGTTCACAGTGATTTTACTTCATTCAGAAATCAGATTTTACATTTTCCTCCAAACACGTATTTTATTTGCCTGGAAAAGATGGAACAGAATGGAACCAATCCTAAACTCCTTTGGTATGCACAACTAAAAGAAGGGAACAGATAACAACCCTTCCCAACTGGAACTGTTATTACCCACCTCTGGAGACCTGGTATTTATCCTGTTTATTCAAAAAAATGTGTACGATCAGTTGCTTTTGTTTTGCTACATTTATTTATGTTAATAAATTATGGCCAATATGGCAATCTGTGTTCAGTGTAAAGGCCAGAACTGGGACACAAAGCTACTCCTGTACAGTGAGCCACTCAGTAAATAGCAATATTTGGAACTGTTTGGACAGAGGCAGCAGTGTCTCAGCCAGAATTCATGAGCAAAAATCACTAAACTTGTCAAAATGACTAAACCCCACATTTTTACCTTTTCCTCTTTTGTTTTGCACACTTTGCATGTCAGACAAATTATCAGGAAAATACTCCTTGTTTGACATTTCATTGCTTAATGCTTTACTGGTGCAGTAAAACAAGACAACTGCTGAAATTATAGGAAAATAAATTTGTAATTTCTTCCTCATTTAGCCATTTTTGAAGCTTGTGTATAGGAAAGTCATTAATGTTATGTCCTCCTATCGACGTTCCAAGCCTTTCAAGGGATAACTAATGTTTTTTCTATACTCTTCCATGTGGCCAGTTAAATTAGACACATTATTTCTGTGCTGTTAGGGAACACTGATCAATAGATACTTGGAAAGCCCTCTAAAACGAAGTGGAAACACTTCCTCAGTGTCAGAGGGTTCTAGTTTGGGTCTGTATGCTGCAAACATTGTAAGGGAGCAGTCAGTGTCTGAGGCATTTCAACACTCGTGCCCAAACCTCCGAGCACTCACGGCCCTTGAAGGCACACACGCTGTCTGCTGGGCCTTTGTCACTGGCTTCTGTCCCTGGGAACGGCTCCACTGCCGAAACCCACTGGGCTCTGCCAGCACAGCCTGCAGGCTTCACCCCGCTCAGCACACTCAGAGCTGTGAGAACCCTACCGCTTTTCCCTCGGAAACTGCACGTGCAGTGTCTTCCACAGCAACTGCCGTACCCTGAGACACGGTCAGGCGACACAACACAACTCCATCTTCTGCTCCCGTTAGTTCTTATTTCACTGTGAAATAAGAGCTGCATTCCCAGCCTTTCTGCACGCTGAGCAGCGCAGTGAAACCCGACTGCCGTACGATGTCCACAGTCAGGGTGTGAGCAGCCTCGTGGATTGCTTTCTTTTTGGCTACAAATGCTGCATTATAACGTTATTTCAAACATTAATAAACCCATTAATTTCTGTCAGTAAACACCATACATCTGATTTTTCTACAGTCACACCGATCTTATTTAAGTATTAATTCAGTGCCTCAGACAAACACATTACCAAGTGCCTTAAGCAGCATTTCATAATTTCTCAAGCAATTATTTTCATATTTTCCAATCTCACATCTTTTCTTAAAAGCCAGAGCTGTTCCACATCAAACATTTTGTCACACAAACCAAATTCCACACATGCATTACCTGAAAAGAGCTGTTAATAACATGAAAGCTCTGTGTAACTGGTCCTGCCCTTTGCCCTACCACACACAAATGCAAACAGGATTTCCGACTGCTCCATACCTTAGGCTTTTTTTTCTGTAAAAAGACAAAACTTGAGAACTAGGTGCCCAAATTTCTAAAGAGGACCCCCATGTGAGGCACTGAAAACTTAAAGTATTTCCTGTATTATTTGTGTCAGATCCTCAATTACTTGAGCAGGTAACGCTGTTTTCCACTACCATTCCTTCTGCTCTGTTAAATACAGCACATCCTCTGAGCACTTCCCAAGCCTTCACTCAGAAGCCCTGGAGCCGCAGCCCCTGTGATGGCCCGGCCAGCCGGGGGGCACTGGGCAGCGAGGGGCCGGGCACAGCGGCAGCCCGAGCAGAGGGCGGCGAGGATCCCTGCGCGTTACAAGGCAAGGGTCGGCTCCGAGTGGATACACCCCACAACACTTCCCAGCAGGTGCTCCCCAGAGTGCCGAACGCAGCACGAACAAAACACTCGCTGCCGGCAGGGCAGCGCTGCGGGAAGAGACTGCGGAGGGATGAGCTGCTGACCACGGGCACCGAGCAACGCTCTGCTCTCCTTTCCGCTCCTGGGAAGCCCCCTCGCCCCCAGCCCAGCCTGGCCCGGCGATGTTCAGAGTGAACATCCCCCACAGCGGGTGGGGAATCACAGCCCCTGTGCCCACAGCGCCCGCTGGGGAGCCGGGCCCCTGAGCGCCGGGCCCGCACTGAGCCCGGCCCTGCGCTGAGCACCGGGCCCGCACTGAGCCCGGCCCTGCGCTGAGCACCGGGCCCGCACTGAGCCCGGCCCTGCGCTGAGCACCGGGCCCGCACTGAGCCCGGCCCTGCGCTGAGCACCGGGCCCGCACTGAGCCCGGCCCTGCGCTGAGCACCGGGCCCGCACTGAGCCCGGCCCTGCGCTGAGCACCGGGCCCGCACTGAGCCCGGCCCTGCGCTGAGCACCGGGCCCGCACTGAGCCCGGCCCTGCGCTGAGCACCGGGCCCGCACTGAGCCCGGCCCTGCGCTGAGCACCGGGCCCGCACTGAGCCCGGCCCTGCGCTGAGCACCGGGCCCGCACTGAGCCCGGCCCTGCGCTGAGCACCGGGCCCGCACTGAGCCCGGCCCTGCGCTGAGCACCGGGCCCGCACTGAGCCCGGCCCTGCGCTGAGCACCGGGCCCGCACTGAGCCCGGCCCTGCGCTGAGCACCGGGCCCGCACTGAGCACCGGGCCCGCACTGAACCGGGCTGCTGAGCACCGGGCCCGCACTGAACCAGGCTGCTGAGCACCGGGCCGGCACTGAACCCGGCCCCGCACTGAGCACCGGGCCCGCACTGAACCGGGCTGCTGAGCACCGGGCCCGCCCCGCACACAGCGGGGCAGCGGCGGCGTCTCCGGGCTGGTGCTGCTCCGCTGCGCCCAGCGCCACCCGGCAGGGGCCTGGGGACCGGCAGAGACACACCGGGCACAGCAGTGCCAGCCCCAGCGCTCGGGGAGGGGATGGATGCCACGATCAAAGCCGTGAGCCTTGTGCCTGTACCAAGACAGCCTTTAGCCCTGCAAAGCCCGCTCCCAGCTCCCCTGCCGCGGAAATTTCCTTCCTTCCACCTCCGGAAGATTTGCTATGTTCTTGGGCTGCGAAGAAACTGTATTAAAATAAATGGCGAGAAAACAAAATTTTTATTCCATTCACAATAAGTGAGAATCTCTGCTAGTCATGCTTTGCCTCAAAATTCTTTACTGTTTGAACATAACAAATTTATCAAACCAAATTATTCTTCAAGAGATGTGTGCTTCTTTAAGTTCTATGTTCTTCAAGCACTATGTACTATAACAAAAGGGGAAAAGCTAAGTAAAAATGGAGAACTTTCACACAAAAAGCAGGCAACAAGTCTTAAGCTGCCATGGACTCCAAGTCAAAGCCTTGGAAATACGTTGGCAATATCACTGGACTGTCAAAAGTAGAGCTGTCAAACAAATGGCAGATGACTGACACGATTTACTGTTTGAGGTATGTGTTGAGCCAACCAATAGCTCCTTCCATAAATCTTTGGTCAAATTACTTTAAGAACATGCAGTAATTAAATATGCAACAAGGCAGAAGCAAACACAAATGCCACCTGCTCCTGCACTGGGAGCAGCTCGCCCTGCGGCAGGCAGTGCCACAGGTGACCCACCGCAGGCGGCCCAGGGCGGGCAACTGCCCAGGCACTCAGGGCTTCCCGCTGCTCCGACCGCGGCACACAGCAAACCAAACGAGCAAAACAAAACCGCAACCACTGTCCATCCCGAACATCCCCTGTGCCGCTCTGCCTGCGGCACCCTGCCGGCCCGCGGGCTCCCTCCAGCAGCCGCGGGCAGGGCTGGCCGAGGGCAGGCCGGGGACGGGGCCGCCGGAGCGGGGGATAGGGCTGCCGGAGAGGGGAACAGGGCCGCCGGAGCGGGGACGGGGGCCCACGGGAGCGGGGACAGGGGCCCGCCGGAGCGCGGACGGGGCCCGCCGGAGCGGGGACGGGGCTCGCCGGAGAGGGGGACAGGGCCCGCCGGAGAGGGGGACACCGGCCCGCCGGAGCAAGGCACAGGGCCGCCGGAGAGGGGGACGGGGGCCGCGGCCGCCTCGCTGCCCTAAGGGGAACAGGGCCCGCCGGAGAGGGGGACGGGGCCCGCCGGAGCGGGGAACAGGGCCCGCCGGAGAGGGGGACGGGGGCCGCGGCCGCCTCGCTGCCCTCAGCCGCTCTCCGGCAGCCGCCCTCCTCGGCCGGGCGCTCCCAGCCCAGCCCCGCACAGGTCCCCCAGCCCCGCAGCGGGGACACGGCGGCGGGGACACCCGGCTCGGGGCTGCCCGCGTGCCGGGAGCGCCGGCCAAGGACCGCCAGCCACAGCAGGCTCTGCCGGAAAGGAGAGCTAGGCTTTGCTTTAGCCTCACCTCTGCAGCAGCAGTCAGAAAAGGCTTTTTTTTTTTTTTTAAACTTTAAAAGCTTAAAATAGTTGATTTCTTCTTATGATCAGAGACTATAGTCTACAATTTAATTTCAAGTATTGCAGCTGTTTTTTAAATAGATGTATTCCTACAAAAACAGGTTGTAATTATTCTTTACAAATATTTTTTTTCCCTAACCAAGCAATCTGTTGCACAAATGCAGGATGAAATTCTGAATGTAAAATCCACAGCCCATAGAAAATTCAATTATATATACGAATTCCACAGCTGATACAAAACAGTGTAACAATTCTGTGGATAAAGAAGCCACTTTATAACCGATTTTCTCAGCACCAGCACATCTGTAAGCAACAGACATGCACGCATGGCTGTACTACTGGGCTACTGATCTGTGAAATCCCTCACTGTTTTGTAATTATTCCTCCTCTCATAATTATATAAAACTGTCAGAAAACAGGTGGAAGATGAGCCATGCCCTCCCAACAAGAACTGTGTTGATGGGTTAAGAGATATATTTCAAAAATGCATAGGAAAAAAGACAACTCAAAACCAGACGAAGGTTCTTGCTGTGGCAACACCTTTCAAATTCCATTTCCCACTCAGAAGACACCAGAAGACATTACCTGACAGACAACTTAGTTCCCTAAGAAATTAAGTGGGAGGTTTCATTTCAGGTGGTTGTAAGTAAATGTCCATGTCACAGAATGACAATACTTCTATAACCATTTCTCCAGGATTTTGTCAGAAGCTGTAGGATTAACTTTGACATTCACCAGCTTTCTTCACAAACTCATTTTTGTTCAATTAAAAGAAGACAGAAGCTAATGAAGAGGTCAAACTTCGTGACACACATTTCAAGAAGCTCCCAAACGTGTATTTGACCAAAACTCCTGAAAAAGCAGGAGGCTTTTTTAAAGGATTTGTAAAAGGAAAGGATTCTGAGCTACAATGAAGATGATGAACAGGATGAGGATGGACACAGTGAGGTGAGAACTGCTGGAACATGTGCACAACCAGTCTCCACCAAGTGCAGTACCAGCCCTGATCCCTGGCAGGCACTGCCACCACGAGGCTCCATCCTGCTTTGCATTTTCCCTACAAACAGGTTTAAAATTCTCATTTTTCCATTTCCATTTTTCTACCACACACACCGCGCTAGAAGCACTTCTGTGCATGCAAGCACATGGCTGGAGATCTGCCTCTGACATTTTAGGGCCTTTATAAGGAATACTAACATGTTTTTCAAACGGCTTGATTTCTTTTATTCTGCCTAGGAAGTGGAGCTAGGAGAAAGTAAAGATCACACAAGTACCCAAGTAGCCAGCACTCACACACAACCAGTGCTCTGCTGCCAGCTCTTGCCCAAGACCACCTGGGCACCCTCTCGCTGCCACTAGCCTTACACATGCTTCCGTGTGCCTGAGTACCAACAAAAAAATCCCAAAGGACTGGCAGAGTAAGATTTGTTTAAAAATATTTATACTAACTTATCACTTAGGGAAAACAAAACAACAGTGAGACAGAGGGGAGCATTTGCTCAGGAGTGATGTGGGAGACTGATGATGACAGAACACTTGCAGGTTTCTTGTATGTGCCTCTTAGAAAGGAGTCTGGACTTTTCTCCATCCCAGAAGACTGTTCCCTGGATGAACCTCATAGGAGTTAATTTGAGAAGAGAGTCTGAATGACACTCGTGGCTCTTTCTGTGGCATCACCTGCACTTGCAGAACAGCCCAGTCTCCAGCCCTCCCTCCAGAGATCATCACATCCTGCCAAGCAGTGCTGCTGCCACCCACTCAGACAAATTCCTACTTCTCTGGGTTGGCATAATTTTTACAGATAACAGTATAAAAATAAACACTGATATACAAATTATCTTTCTATGGAAAGGAGAGGGAGGAGAAAAGAATAAGTTGGAAACAGGCTCATGTGAATAGTAAAAGAACATTCACTTCAAGATTACAGTAAACAAGAAGCAAGAAAACACACTCTGAAGTCTCCTGTTCAGCAGTGGGTTACAGTGACAAATCTGAGACTGTGATCGACATCCCAGCAGCAGCAGAGCCTCCCAGAGCCAGAGCGCTGCCCCTGAAAGACACCCTCTGTGTGCGTGTCCCCATCGTGCCCTCCCAGCCCGCTGGCAGCGTGTCCCCAGCGTGTCCCCATCGTGTCCTCCCAGCCCGCTGGCAGCGTGTCCCCAGCGTGTCCTCCCAGCCTGCTGGCAGTGTGTCCATCGTGCCCTCCCAGCCCGCTGGCAGGGTGTCCCCAGCGTGTCCCCAGCCGCAGCGCGGGGCTCCGGGGGATCCTGCAGGGTGTCCAGCGCCCGCACCTGGGCACTGCAGCCTGGAGCTCCAGCTCCATCTCCTGGGGAAATCCTGCCTTTCTGCCAACTCTGAACATTCCTGTAACACTGTTAATGAAGAAGTGGGCTGAGAACTCATCACCATGTGAATTCCCTCAATATTCAATTCAATTACAGCTCTCTTCCTAAATCATCTTTTTTACTTAACCAAACTCTAAATTGACAGAGCTAATACGCTCGAGAGAATCAGTGTACACCATCCATTTCTGGGAACAGGACGATATTTTCTAAGACGCATTAATAACTACGACAGGATTTATGTGTAAGATAAATTCATTTCAATTTCCTTTTTCAATTAATGGCCAATTATTTGAACTCAGCTCAACCAAAAATATTACTCAAGTATCATTAATCTAACAAAAATTAACTTTACTATTCTCTCAGTAACGAGCAGATATAATTTTAAGGTACAATAACACACTTGAATAACATGTTGCCTATCTGTATTCTCAGGACCACTGCTCCCCACTGTAGCCCCCGTCATGCTGGCTCAGGTTATTGCTCTTCAGGATAGTGACTGGAGCAAAGGTCTGCCCTGGATGCTGCTGCAGGCTACCAGGCATTATCCACCCTGGACTAAGAGCCATTTTACATTAAAAAAAAAAATAATAGCACAGAGTGTGTGAAGTAAAAACAATCCAGGGGGAAAAAAAGAAAGCACAGCCTTTTCGTGCACACCCTGGCCACGCCCGGACTTGCTTTATCCTCAGTGCTCCCAGTCTGGTGTCAGCACCCCCGCGAGGAGCACCGGCTGCTGCATGGGGCCAGCCGAGCCCGTCCTGCCCCACGGCTGCAGGGACAGGCTGGGACAGGGCCACGGCCACACGGCAGGGGCAGCCAGCAGCCAGAGGGACGTTCAGCTCCCCGTCCCCAGCATCCCTGCCGTGCAGAGACCGCACGGGCGCCGACTGACTGACTGACTGCTGCCTCTTCAGCACCCCGAGCCTCTCTGCCTCGGGGAAGCGCAGGGCTGTGGGAAGAAAGCTTGTCAGAAAAGTGCCTGTTACCAGAGTATTCTTTATTTATAACTTACTTTGTCCACCCCCCAGGTGGTTATTGCAGGGAAGTTTCATTTCAATCATTATCTCAGCAAACCCACCATTTAATGTGGGGAGCTGGGCAAGCACAGCAATCTCCCTTCAATCCACTGGTATTGATAAAATTCTGCTTGCAGCTTCAGGCTCTGGTGTTGTTTAAACATGTCTCTAATGTCAGAAATGCTGGTTTTGAAAGGCTGGTTTTTGTTTTGTTTTTTTTTTTTTTTTTTTTTTTTTTAATTTGAATGAAACCCTGCTATATGCATAACTAATTGCAGTGCACTGAACTGTTACCAGGAGGAGGTGGCTGGAACTTCAGCACACCTCATGTAGAGCCCAGTGGCTATTTGTTCTATTTGTTCATCACAAGGTCACCTGTGGGCCTGGGCAGGCACACAGAAAATGGAGGACTCTTTGGTTTTTTTTTAAATAAACCTGTACTGGGAAGTAGAGCAATTACCCCACTGTGCAGATGGTTCTGCCCATCAGCTAAGGGCTGTGCCAACCACACAGCTCCCAAAATGCTCCCTGAACGCTCCAGGCAGGAGCTGGTGGTCAGCTCACCCTTGGAGGTCTGGTTTGCCAGGAGTCCTCAGGACTGATGTACTCCAGGGAAGATTCTCTCCCAGCCTACAGAAACCACACGCTCAGTGCAGCAAGAAGGCTTTAAGCTACACAGGAGCTTCCTCTGCCTTCTCTGAACAATGAAAAGGAAGCCAAGGATTTGCTAAGTAATGTAAGAGCTTAACTGAGTACTCCAGAAATCAATAAATACATGGCACAAAACACAACTAGACTTGATCTCATTACAATAAAAATGTCACTGATTATACTGATGTGTTTTCATATAAAAATAGTTATGGATTTGATGAAAACATCAATGCATTTCTGACTGATATTTACCTTCAGTACATTTTCTTATTCCAGAAAAAAACCACCTTATTTACCATTAACTTGGGTTATTCAAGAAGTATTGACATGCAAAAGTTCAACACACCCAACTATTTTTGAGTAATTCTTCACATAGAAAAGTGACAAGATTTATAATTTACCCCTTACATGAGATATACCAAATACAATAAAATTAACAGAGAATGTAAATAATGGGATGTTTGGTAAAATCAATGGAACTGCAAAGACCTGTTTTATTACAAGTGAAGTCCATGCAGTATAGTCACAAATAAAAAACGCCATGTACTGAATTTTTCAGCTTCTCTGATTTTTACTTATTTCAGTCTTCTTATATCTGTCTTTTCAGTAATTGTACATTCTTTGACAGAAATCAAGATCTACCCCTATATAACATTTTATACAACAAAAGAAAGTACCATGCTTTTAAGCAGGGATTTACAGGAGGCTGTGTTTCACAAAGCTTTACCAAGTTATTTCAGTGTCTGAAATTTAGCACATGAGCCAGTTTATCTACACTCGACTGCTACTGGTATTTCCAGTCAGAACTGAAACAGCAGCACAGCTGCCAGTCTGGTTAATCTGAAGTTTCTAGGAAGCCACTGTCAGCCTGCAGAGCGGTCACCCCCCACGCTCATCCACATCTGCTGTGAGCTCCAGCACTGCCCCTGCCCAGTGCTGACACGCCTCAGCCCTACTGCAGCAGCTCTCTGCCAAGGGATTCATCTTCAGGTCATTCTATCGTTTTTAACTCAGAGCAGCTGTGCCTCTCCCAGGCGTGACACGAACTGCTGCATGCCCGTGCACCCCGTGGCAGCCCTGCTGCCCCACCGCCGGGCCCTAAGGAAAGCCCAGCTGCCACTCCCTGCAGGCTGGCCCCTGCCCTGGGACAGGAACCTCGGTCCTGAGCTCTGGGGTTTATTCTGTGCATGTCTTTAGTAAGTTTTGAGTGGAAGAAAATCCCACAGAGTCTCACCTACCATCCTTCCTAGCAGAACAAACACAATCCACTGAACCACAGCTCTCTCTCTCATCACGGCACCTACCCTGCTCCCCAGACTAAAACCAGCTGCTGGTACATCAGATTTGGTATATGTGACCATAAATGACAAATCCTGGTAATTAAGATTTACGTCTGGGATGATGCAAAATGATCCATTTTGATCCTTCATACAATGTGGATTATTAGTTTTTAAAACCAAGTGGCTCCACTAGAGACACCTCATTATTACGCTGGTTTCCTATTCTCATGTGGAATTTGCACCTGTGCTGCTGTGAGCTGGAGACAGAGGCTGCTGACAGTGTTGTCTCAGATCTTGCTGCCAGTCCTATCACCACCAAGCTGAGTAACTGTGGGCAGCAAAATCTGGTTTAGCTCTGCAGGAGCCAAGCCAAGGAAAGCCTTACAGAGGAAGTGATGCCAAAACTGGTAAAAAAGGGGATGTGAGAGCAGCAGGGATAAAGGTTAGCAAACTGTAACTGCTTGGGCTTCTCCCTTTCTAAAGCAAATAGCATTATACAGCAATATATGATAAACATTTCTATTTCAGAGAGGTAATAATATAACGACAAAGCTACCATCTGCTGCCAAGTGTGTGCCTTAGAAGGGATGGAAAAAAGCCCACAGAAGTTACAGAACTTTGCAATCAAACAGAACTAACAAGGAAACACAGAGACACGTGACATCGTACAAGGCAAACCGCACTGGAGATAAGACCAAAACTTTACCCTAAATGGACACACCACATGTGAAACCCCTGCTCACACAGTCACACATACACACACACTGAGCAGAGGAGCTGGAGAGCTGCCAGTTCAAATCACAAGTGTGAAAAAACATTTCTATGAATCTTTGACTCCTGACAGCAGTGCCAGGATCTGTGAATGCAGACTGGGATCACTCAGTGCCAAAAAGCAGACTCTAACAAGTCAGAAGGTTAAGGAGCTCAACGTGAAAGTGCACCCTCTCTCCTTTCTAGGTTTTTGGGCTTTGGTTCCAAGCCACTACTACTACAGTCTAACAATGAAAGTATAAAACACTCCTCTAGCACGCAGCATTTCCTCCCAGTAACAGTAACACAAAACATCATTGAATAATTGCCCTTCCTCTGGGTTCTGCCTTTTCCACACTAAGCAGATCCAGCACTAAAAGGTTCTTAAAGTTACAAACAGCCTATCATGTGGAGTACACATCAAACACTTCTGTAAACCCATTTTGTATCTTTACAGTCACCACTTCAACAGAGGCTAGTTTAACCAAACAGTAAGAACATGGTTTTGGTTACATTATTTCCATGGAAAACAACACTGGTACTAGCTGTCTTTTATGTTGACAGAACTTTTTTTTTTCCCCTGGAAAGCGCAGCTTTAATAAATAAAGGACTAGAAGAAAAAAAATGCAAAGTAATATTTAAGACAAGAAAGGGAGAAATACAAAGGTGATCGAGGAATACTGCAAGAAACACAGTGCCTAGAAAATAATGCTGGTATGTGGAACAAGAAACCACATTAGTTCTTGAACTGGGGACATTGCAAAATGCAGGGTTCTTCACAGAGACACAAACAGCACATGCTCTGATTGGGATTCTTGTTCCACCTCGCTAAAAGCCTTTTTATCCACCATAGGAGTGACATCAAATCCTATCAATGTACCTCATGCTAAATAAAATAATTTCAATACTGTGAGGTATGTGATTATTCTTAAACACAAAAAAGTTGTATTTTGTTATGGATTGCATTAGTCTTCTATGCTGTTTCCCAGATTAAGATCACAGATGATTATCCCTTTTTCCTGTATCACAGACAAGTCTTGGCTGGAAGGGAGCTCTGGAGCTCACCTGGCTGAAGGCAGATGAGGTAAATGCAGAGCCCTTTGCAGCTCCCCTGCCCACACCAGGAGATCTGTGCTGCAGGACCCCCACAGGGTCACCACCAGGGTGTGGGATCATCTGGATGCAGCTCAGACCTGTGAATGACTCCAAAACATGCAGCTCTGTGCTACTGCTCTTACCTACCAGCACTTTCTGAACACCTGCAGAGTACAGTTTCAACATTAGTGACCCACCAGCAGTTTGTCCCTCTAAGGCTCAGTAAAGCTGATAATCTTGTTTTTATCTTCCCCGATGAGCAAGAGGAAAAAACCTGCTGATTCCTCTCCTCCAGTTTCATCTTAGCTGAGCTTCTAGCCAGAGTTATTAAAAAAAGGAAAAAATAAAAACCTTTCCAGGTTCTTATTCCCTGAGCTTGTATGCCTCCAAGCTGGGGTTTGTGTGTGTGCTGGGCACCTGTTTTTTTTTTGCCTGAACCGTCCCAGGTGCCGACTTTGGCTGCCGGGCAGCACCAGGTCTCCAGCCAGGCTCCTCCAACCCACCACTGCCTCTGAGCAGCACACTGGGGGAGAAGGAAGCTTCTGCCCTGGGAAGAAGGGAGATGTCCAAAGGGTTGTTTTCTCCTATACAACCTAGCAGTGATCACTTGGACAACAGCGGCTGTGCTGGCACAATGCACAGCCCTGGCAACAAGCAGACAAGCCTTTCTGCTCTGCAGGAAAGGCAGCCCTGCACACATCACTCCACGGGACCTGAACACACCACTCATGTGCTAATGCAAGCATGCCTCAGGCAGTGAGGCTGTGAGCCAGCTCTGGAGATCCCTTACACAAGCCCTGATCCCTTGCCAAGCTCGTCACCAGCTCATCACAGCAGTGCTGGCACCACCTCGCACTGCCAGACACCGACAGGCTCTGAAGTGGAAGGTGATTCTGAGCCACCGAAGTTAGTGTTGGAGGAAAAAAGACCTTAGACAACCTTAGTCTTTTTGAACAAAAGACGCTTTGCACACTGACATTCTCCTCGTTTTACATGGATGCACCTGTGAAATCAGCAGGTACACATGCCACAGAATAAACACTCTTAACAGTAAAACACAGTAGTAGTAAAAACATCATCATCATCAGCATGGAAACAGCTCACAGTCCCACATGGGTCAAAAATCCCAAACAGGAGAAATTCAACTTCGGTTAAACTACAGTCGTGAAATAAAGAAATTTACCGTGAAATGTTCCTGTGATTTATAGTTCTCATCCAGGTAAACTCGAGCTCTGTTGTAGTCTTTCATCGCATCACTTGATAACAGTTCTCTGAAAGAGAAATAAAAGACTGAACAGGTAAAGGAGATACAAATGTACTGCCTTGCCTCAGCATTGCTCTGTGCTGTGACATCCTCAGCATCACTCAGAGGAACCAGCGCCTTCCTCTGCCTCTGGGGTGAATTTCAGGTGCAGAGCTGTCCCCTGACACAGCCAGCTCCGGAGCTGCCCTCATCAGCCGCACCTCCAGTGTGGACCGCGAGCTTCCCAGTGCCACTGGACACGACTGGGAAGGACGCGGGTCCGTGCTGCCGACAACACTCCGGCAATTTGGGGCACTCGTGCTGCCGGCGCCGCAGCCCGAGCGCGCAGCGCCCGCCAACGCCAGCAGAGGGCGCGCGCGGCCGCGGCGCTCCCTCCCAGCCCGATGAACCAAACCGGGATGAACCAAACCGGGATGAACCAAACCGGGATGAACCAAACCGGGATGAACCCCGCGAGCTTCCCAGTGCCACTGGACACGACTGGGAAGGACGCGGGTCCGTGCTGCCGACAACACTCCGGCAATTTGGGGCACTCGTGCTGCCGGCGCCGCAGCCCGAGCGCGCAGCGCCCGCCAACGCCAGCAGAGGGCGCGCGCGGCCGCGGCGCTCCCTCCCAGCCCGATGAACCAAACCGGGATGAACCAAACCGGGATGAACCAAACCGGGATGAACAATCCCGGCATGTTCCAGCGCTGAATGACCGCTCCTGCCCTTGTCCCCGGCCCGAGGGGCCAGGCTGTGGCCCCTGCCACTTACTTCACGAACTTGTCCACGTGAGACATTGAAGCTTCATAGTTTTTCCCTCCGAATTCTTGACAGTGTAAAGCCATGAAATGGGGCTTGTGTGCATGGACAACCTGGAACAGAGAGAAAAGCGAGTTTTAACGCTCAGCACACAGCAAAAACAACACAGATCTGGGTGCTCAGGGAGGACTGGCAGCTACAACCAGAGAGGTCACTGGCACAATAAGCAAGGATAGCATTATTTGCTATCCACATAGAAGATTCATAATACACAATTACTACCTCAAATATTCTTAAACTAATATTTCCTTTTTTAAACTATGACTTAGTTCCTGGGCTGTATATATATTTTAAATACATTTTAGTATTTATATTTAAAATTCAAATAAACTTTTCCAACTCCCCTCAAAGATGACTTGACATGATTAAGATGATCCAAAGCTTTCCTTGTCTGGGAGGTGGAAGAGTTCAAACAATTCATTTGCTAGAGTGGATTTTTTTTCAGCTTTTACAAAATTTCTCAGTGCTATTTAGCAGCACTTTAGCAGTTGTGTTTGATATTTTTATTTATGGAGTATCTTATTCACAAAAGTATTTAAATAACAGATGCACATACACACCTGTTAACACTGGAGACCTGGAAATCCATCATGCTATTCCAGGTGTTAGTCTTGAACACTGCAAATATCTTAGATACTACATAGTCAGCACTAGGATGTAATTATTATACCAAAACCCTAGAATGTCTGTCTTTCCTCATACCTCAAATCAAATATAGTTTATAAATCTGCTGCTGTTTTGAACACACATTCAGTGTTGCTCTATCCTATGGAATTTTCTCTCAGAACTGCCAGCACCACATCCAAAACGCCTCTGTTAATAGTGAGTCTCTCTACCTTGTATTCCATGCCTTATTGTGGATTAACGGACACAAGCTTCCATTTCTAAAGGGAACAGTCTGAAACAATCAGCACCGTGCCAGCGCAAGCACACACGCAGAGAACTGTTACATGCAAGTGGGATTCGCTCATTTCTCGCGGCTGGCGCTGGGCTGTCCCCGCAGCGCTGGCAGAAGAGTGGGGGGCTGCTGTGCCCTCGGGGTCAGGGTCTGCCCTGCTCGCACTGCAGAGCTCCAGCCTCAACAGTGCAGTGACACAGCTGGAAAAAGGGACTGCTCCCCTTCCTGCTCACTGTCCTGCGGCTGCAGCCCTGCAGCTCGGAAAAGGCACAGGCACGGTAAACTTCTGCAGTCCTGTTTTAAGTTACTTAAATCAACAGTGACTAATATCACTGTTAAAAGGTCGTTAGGAATCAGGGAATCACAGAATGGTCTGAGTTGGAAGAGACCTTAAAGCTTATCACATTACACCCCACTGGCAGGGAACCTTCCACTCGAGCAGGCTGCTCCACGCCCTGTCCAAGCTGGCAGTGAACACTTCCAGGATGGGACACCACAAAAGTTGTGGATGTTTCCTTTAAACAACAGCGGAGAGAAACTGCCATTTGATGTGATGACAAAGTGCAAAATCCTTCATTCCTGACTACACAAATAACCTCATTAGACAATTACGCTCAAAATACAAATGAATTAAAGATCAGCAAAACCTGAACTGCAGCAGGTTCCATGGAGGCAGAGGCAGCCACAGGTCCCTGCTTTGACCTGGCACCTTCCTGTGACAGCAGCAGAGCTGCCCAGCTCGGGGACAGCAGCAGGGAGAGCCCGTGGGCACCGCAGGTAGAGTGCCAGACCTGGCCCAGGTTCCACAGAGCCCGTGCCCGTCGGGCACAGCAGGGCCAGTGCCAGACCTGGCCCAAGCTCCTGAGAGCCCAGGCTGCCTGTCGGGCACAGCAGGGTCAATGCCAGACCTGGCCCAGGCCCCTGAGAGCCCAGGCTGCCCGTCGGGCTCAGCAGGGCCCGTGCCAGACCTGGCCCAAGCTCCTGAGAGCCCAGGCTGCCTGTCGGGCACAGCAGGGTCAATGCCAGACCTGGCCCAGGCTCCTGAGAGCCCAGGCTACCCGTCGGGCACAGCAGGGCCAGTGCCAGACCTGGCCCAGGCCCCTGAGAGCCCAGGCTGCCCGTCGGGCTCAGCAGGGCCCGTGCCAGACCTGGCCCAAGCTCCGGAGAGTCCATGCCTGTCGGGCACAGCAGGGCCCGTGCCAGACCTGGCCCAGGCAGGTCCAGCCCCAGGCTGCCCGTCGGGCACAGCAGGGTCAATGCCAGACCTGGCCCAGGCTCCGCAGAGCCCGTGCCCGTCGGGCACAGCAGGGTCAATGCCAGACCTGGCCCAGGCTCCGCAGAGCCCGTGCCCGTCGGGCACAGCAGGGCCAGTGCCAGACCTGGCCCAGGCAGGTCCAGCCCCAGGCTGCCCGTCGGGCACAGCAGGGCCCGTGCCAGTGAGGGTCAGCAGCGCTGGCAGCACGTCCCCCCCTCTGCAGGGACATTCCTGGCACACTGCTCTCCATCAGCGCCTGGCACAGCCCCTCCAGCCGCCCAGGGGCTCCGGACCTGCTCAGGGAGAGGGCGGTGGCACTCCAGCCAGAGCCAGGAGGGGAAGCCTGGCAGTGGCTCTGCACAAAGCCAAGGAGAAGGCGGCGTGCTGCCACATCCAGGTCACACAGGAGCGGCAGCGCTGCCAGCCCGCACCAGCTCACCCTGCAGAAAGAAGGGAACGTGCTGCCCTGGGCTCCTGAGTCACTTCCTCTGTGCCTCAGCTTCCTGGTCGTTGAAACATCTCGGCACTGACCTGCTTGGTGAAGCATTCTGAGGTGAGCTGCTGCTGGCAGTGTTACTGGGTAAAGGGAAAAAGGAAATACTACATACTCCCAGGTGACTGATGATTATTGAGCACTTCCATTAGATGATTAATGCTGGTTTCTGCCAACAGGGATATCAGCAACTTGCTTTAAAGCATACCATCATCAGTAGGGACAGAGAATGAGCCAGAGCAGGACCCAGTAGCAAGTTTAACTGGGGAAAAAAAAAAAAAAAAAAAGGAAAAAAGAAAAGCAAGTGATGGACCAGATGTCTAAAACCATATCTGAAATGCAAGAAATTATACCCAACTGGGACAAGCTTTTCCTCTAATATATATTTCCTATCATAGATTTACAAACAACTAAGACACAGCTGCTGAGATGATGTCCCTGTACAGATGTTCCTTTCTTCCCACGGCACTGCCCGTGGGACCAGTGGCAGCAGGCTGCCATCAGAGCCAGCAGCAGCCAGACAATCAATACTAAGTTTACCTGGCTGGTTCATTTTGTTGGCTGTCTGCAGAGCAATGCTAACCAAACACAGCCCGTGAAGCAGAGCTGTGGAACAGAGCTCATCTGTGGACTCTAACACCAGGCCATCCCAATTCTCCATGTGCTTTATTGCTCCCAATCAGTTCTGGATTCCAAGTCCTGATCTTATCTACCTGGGGAGCTCTCTGAAGACAGCATGATCAGAAAGCAGTGTAACTATTCATTCCTGTAAAGCCAACACACCCACTGTCACTGCTTCAGGGCAGCACACGCAGCAGGAGCATGCTGAGCATTGTATCACTCATTTTAACTGTTGAGAGTTTGCTTCAGTAAGAACTCTTCTTACAAAGCCCATGAAAATATAAACTGGTTAGACAAAAACATAATAAACTATTTCAAGTAAGATTTAGGAACCATCAGTCACAGGGAGCCCTGAACAGGGAGTCCTGCAGTGAGACAACACTGGAGAACAACTCTACTGTGCTGAAGCAGCAACAGAAAACACTGCCAGGCTCTGAAGATGCAGGACACAGGATTTTTGTTTGTATACAAATCCCTGAGAACTTGAAATCATAAGGCGTATTAAAAAAAAAAGAAGAATTATGTAATTTTTGATGGGGAAACAGCATTAGCTTAATAGCAGTGAGGTCCTTGTGGCATTCCTTGCAGGTTAAACCACTAGAACATACCTGAATATTAGTTATGTCCTCTCATATAATAAGTACCCTCCAACTAAAAGCAAATTGGCTCTGCTTCATTACCTTTTAGTAGTTTTCTACTCTTATGGAAGAACAAACAGTACATAATAATGAGTAATGAATACTTCAGAGCTGAAAACTCCCAGCTGCCAGAGGTTAAAGATCACACATAAATAATGAATTTGCATCCACAGCAGCACAGTGTATTTACAAAGTTGGGCATTATTTTCAATTCGGGATATGCAAAAACAGCGTAAAGGAAGCCACAAGCAGGAGTTATTTTGGGGGATGTGGGTAAGTAAGCAAGATGCTCCAGCACAGCTGACTGTGAACACAGAACTGGTGAAACGCACAAGCGCGACATCTCCCCGCGGCTACAGGTGTTAGGGGGCAGGGATGGGGACGGTGGGCCAGGCTGTGCAGAACTGGGGCAGCAGCCTCAGGACACAGCCCCAGGCTGCTGGCCTGGCCTCTCGGAGAGGGCAAGGGCACCAGGCTCCGACCTCAGCCCCAGCAGAGCAGAAGAGCAGCTTGAGCCTTGATGTCGTGCAAATAGGACTGCTTAAATAAAGAGAGCAAAATACGAGCTGTGAAGTACAATTTAGCATGTGTGGTCCTAAAGCACTTCAAGTATTTTCAATTTCTGTAAGCCTGAAGAAGAGGCTCTTGCTGGGGACAGGCAGCAACCCCCTCCCCTTGCACAGCCCAAGGATCCAAACCAACAGCAAGCAGCCCCCACCCGAGGATAACACCCCCAGGAAAAGCACCGAGACCTCAGCTTGGAAGAGCTGCACCCGAGCTTTTTCACCCCCTCCAGTTAAAAAAAGCCCTTAATCACCCTCTCGAGTTAAAAAGGCAGCATTAGGTCTACTAAAATAATTAAACAACTTTTGAGTGGCTGGGTGGGGTTTTGTTGTGATTTGGGGTTTTCGATTTTTTTGTTTGGTTGGTTTGGGCCTTTTTTGTTTGTTTTTCTTCCTTCTCTCTGAAGGGTAACACACGAAGTTCCCATGCAGCTATACCAAGATGACCTTTAGGTATTAGGTAAACTTTTAACTTCTCTATTACTACAAATAAAAGCTCAAAATACTCTCAAACACATCAGGCAACATGGAAAATGGCACTAGGGGAAAAAACCCACCGGCTCCAAGTTTGCATCTAAAATGACCATGTCCTGTGAATGCGACACAAAAAGATAGTTAATAAATCAGTGCAGATTTTCAGTAGCTCCAGCTCCTGAACTCCTCCTGCCCCAAACATGAGGCCCAGTGCAGACAGAGAAAGGGCAAGGGATGGGGAAGGAGGGAGTAAAAAGAAAAAAGAGTCCTAAGTAAATAAATAAGTCAATAAAAGTTCTCCCTCTGTGCTCCTACACCCTTTGCTTGCAAACAGCTTCCTTCACGCTCTAGGAGCTTGCTCTCCTGTATTTTTCCTGTGCACTGGCTGACATGGAGCTGCGAACCAGGGCATGGGCACTTTGCACAAGTGGGACAGAACTCCCATGTGCATATTCTCATTTGCATGGCAGCTACTTCACCGAATCATCCCACGGCTTGTTAAGCACGACCATCTAGATCATCAGTCATCCCATTTCTTGGTAAGAACCGAAGTCTTCCCTATCACACATTAAACACTCCAAAACGCTGCTCTCAGGCTGTTCCCACTCTCCCCCAACAATCCTTTTCCCTCCTTGTTTCCAGTGTAGGTTTTTGGGGTAACAGAATTTTTACTGCAAGAGGACTAGTCCAAATTCAGCTCTTTCAGACCCAAGTTGCCAGTACCTATCTGCAGTTAGGAGATGGGGCACAATCCCCAGCACCAGGACTTCACTGGATCCCGCCTCCCTCTAAGGCGGCTTTTCCCCCTTTGATTCAATTCCTGATTATCAGGGCCACAGTGTGACATACCTGCTCACAAGCCTTTTTTCTTTTGTTTTGATTCCAGTGGATTGTCCTCAACTGCAAAGACAATTTTCTGCTTTGAACATTAGAAACCAGAGCCAACTCTGAAAGCCCAGGATTTGCAGCATCTTTCCCCCAGGGTGCTTGCTTCTACTCCTGATAACAACGTAAGTTTTGCTGCTGAAGTGGCACCATGTGGCACGGAGGGTGACCCGGAGCACAGGACAGCACAGCCCTGAGCAGCCCCACTGCTGCGGCGCCCAGCCAAGTCAGACGGCTCTGCCAGGGAGGTGGATGTGTCTCCTGCCGCAGGCTGGTGCTGCTGCGCCTGCTGGTCCCAGAGCATGCCCTTGGCAAGGCCCGGGACACCCTCCTGGACACCGCTGACCATGCCGCTGACCATACCACTGACCGTCCCACGGACTGTGCCCATCCTGCACACCATACCACTGACCGTCCTACTGACCGTCCCCATCCTGCTGTTCTGCTGACCATCCCCATCCCACTGACTGTCCCATCCTGCTGACCATCCCAATGACTGTCCCACTGACTGTCCTGCTGACCGTCCTGTTGTCTATCCTGCTGACCCTCCCGCTGTCCATCCCCATCCCGCTGTCCTGCTGTCCATCCCGCTGTCCTCGACCAGACCCGCACACATCTCTGTGGCTCAGCAAGCCAAGCAGAGCCCACCGTGTGCTGCACCGTGCCAGAGCACACGGACACCCTGGGGCTGTCACCCTGAGCCCACTGCCACACAGCACAGTGCCAACGTGCTGCTCTCTGAGCTATGCCAGGAGCTGCTGCTAAAACCAGCCTGGTAAGGGTCTTTGAAGGTATCTTTTTTCCTGTTTGCATTTCTTGGAGAAACTTTTATTTACCAGCATTAGATCTGCCACATTTTTCATGTTGATGATGTAGGATAGGATAGTTGGAGATCAATGGCAGAATCTTATTTTAGCCCTCTGTATGCTACCATGTCCTTGGAAATGCATATGGCATATAAGCCAATGGTAACACATAAGCAACTTGTATTCTCCCATGACAGCAAATAAAATCCCTTATTTTAGTTTACTGGAATTTATAAACAAGTCCACAAAATGCTCTTTAACCAATATGCTCTTTGACATCAGTTGAAAGACATTATGGGTTTAATTTCTAGAAACATTTTAAACTGAGAGAGGTAATGGTTCTTCCTTTTCTGTGGAGAACATTTTGACTGGTTACACAAGGACCTCATCCTCAGAAGTTATGCAAACCGCCCTGACACAACTGCATATGCAAATTGAATTCCTCAGAAGAATGGAAAAAGCTGCCGTCTGCGGTTTATCTGGTTTCAAGTTTACAAAGAGGCACGAAGAGTCATTTTCCAGCGCTGCTGCTGAACCTCAGTTCACAGAGGTTTTGCAGAGAGCATGTGGAATTAAACACAATAATCCCTCTGAGGCTGTACATTTGCTGGGTCGCTCTGAAGCCAGAGCCAGAAAGGTGCTAAGTGACTTTCGGTACGTACGTGTTTGTCTCTTCCCTAAAGAGATTTTTGTCAGGTTTTGTTCCACTTCCTACTGTGCTGGAGAGTGTGGCGTGAGCAGCCAGCCTGCTGCCAAGACCCAGAGGGGAAGCAGGACAAGGCCAGCAGCAGCCATGGGCAGCACTGCTAACTTTGGCCTTTGTCTGTTTTTCCTTTTTCTTTTTAAAAATACAGTTCTCAGATTGCAGGGACAGAGGGCAGAGGTACGGAGAGGGAACAGAACAGAACCCCTGCAGCTGATGATGGGCTTGGGTCTGCCTCACTTTCCCTGGTCTGGACCCTGCAGCAGACTGGCATCATGGAGCATTAATGGATAATTTATTCCTCGTTGGAATTCTGCACACACAGTATTTACTGGGTGGGCCAAAGACAGACCACGTTCAGTCACGTGTCAGTGGTCCCTGCCCTAAGATACCAGCAGCTCGTTATTTTCCCCACCTCTTCCTGTTTTCCACAAACTATTCAGAAGTGTTTCTGCAGGGCTCATCCCACTTCAGAAAACAAATGAACATAGAAGGAGTTTCCCTGATTAAGATACGTAAATCAGTCACGTGGTGATGAGAAGTATGCAGCCATCGAAAAAAAAAAACAACCAAAAATAAAGAGTTCTCCCTGTTTATTTGTATTTCCTGCACAGGAAGAGTTTTTCCTGAAGCTGTGGAGGGCTGGAACCAGAACTAGCTGAGACTCTTGTGTACTGCAAGCACCATGTACATACAACAGTGTTCAACCAAGGTGGAAGAAGAAAAATAGATGAATCTAAAGTTGATAGATACTAAAGAATGTAGGAGTGGTTACTGCACCTTTTTTTTTGCAAATCTCTTAAATTTGCCAGTAAAAGTGATTGCAGTATTTTACATCAATGTAATAAAGGTCACAGGCTGCACTGACAACCTGAGAATGTAAAGAATTGTGGGACGCTTTCAATTACAAAAGAAGATGAAATACTGCTAATCATATTTATCTATTCTTTTAGGCAGAGAATTGTTGATGACAGCAAATTGTGCTTATACGCTGAATTTTTATAATGATTACTTAGAAATCCAGGAGGACACATATTTTCAGGGCTGTCTTTTATTATAAAATAATAATAATAATAAATAGTAAATATAAAATAGTAGTTTTACTTCACAGAGTAAAAGATCCTGACATTACTAATTAGGTCAATAAACAAAGATGCACAAAACTCCATGAGAAAATAAACTTTACCTTACCTGATAAAATTCCCGAAGCCAATTCTTCTGTAAATTTTCTGGCTGAAAAACAAAAGGCAAAAATTAATTACAAGTAAGAGAAATCTATTTTTACAACAATATTGTGATGTTATTGCTTTCCTCAGTGCTTTCAAGAAGGGAGCTTTTTTCACAATTAAAGCACAAAGAGCAAACACGAGGATGTTCCTCCACGACGCCGCTGGCCAGGCCTCACCCCTTCATTCCCGAGTCCCCTGTGGTTGTCACCAACAAGGTGCATTTTGTGTATGACTGCACAGCATTCGCACCCACACGTTCATCAGGCACGGCACCCTGATCTCTGTCCTGTTATGAGAGCATATTCATCACCAAAAGTTTCATCAGAAACTTCACCAGCCTGCCCAGATGCTGCCCCCCGAGCTTCCAGCGACCCACAGCTACTTCACAAAGCTGGTTCAGAGGAACGACACTGCTTTTGGGGATGCTCCATCCCACCAGACCTCCCGACAAGGACAAACTGGGAGAAGCATTTTCAGATTGCTCCAGAAATCATGAAAACTGAAGCAGCAAAACTGCAGTTAAGTGCTACGTTCTGTCTTTTCAGCAACAGATCCCAGCCTCAGAGGGCTAAGAAGGGAAAGAATTCTCTCAGAGGGAGAAAACTGATTTGTTGAACTATATCTTCAACAAGACTTCTGGATAATTTTTACATTCTAGTGGGGAATGACAATACAAATCAGACTTCCTTGTCACAGCAGTGGCAGGAAGGTCCAGAATGGGTGGGAGGCAGCAGAACGTATCAGACTGGAGACAGAGAGACAGCACATCCCTGAGCAGCAGCTCCACACCAGAGCCCAGAGGCAAACACACAGGAGGCTCCAGCCTTCTCTCCTGCTCTCCTCTCCCATCGAGCGAGCCGTTTGCAAAGAGCTGCACACAACTTGGGAACAACAACTGGAGCAGGAGCGGCAGCACTGGAGGGTGCCCACTACCTTTCTGTGACCAGCTCCAAGAAAAAGGGTGCTGAGGAGCTCCTGGGGCGGCCAGCACGGCCTCCTGTGCCAGCCCGTGCCAGCCCTGTCCCTGGCTCGCCCTGGCCGTGTGCCCAGCCCGTGCCAGCCCTGTCCCTGGCTCGCCCTGGCCGTGTGCCAGCCCTGTCTCTGGCTCACCGTGGCCGTGTGCCCAGCCCGTGCCAGCCTTGTCTCTGGCCCATCCTGGCCGTGTGCCCAGCCCATGCCAGCCCTGTCTCTGGCTGCTGGCTCACCCTGGACTCCTGTGCCAGCCCTGTCCCTGGCTCACCCTGGCCGTGTGCCCAGCCCGTTCCAGCCCTGTCCCTGGCCGTGTGCCCGTGGCTGCACAGGAAGGGCCCTGCTGGCTCCCACTGCTGTGCCCTCCTCCAGCAGTCCCCTCTGGCACCATCTTTTGCCACTTTCACCACTCTGTGGTACAATTCTGTAGCCTAGCCCTCACCTCAGACTCCTCTCCAGCCACCTCACATAAATGAAACAATTTGGACTTTTGAAGGACTGGAGATAACAATCAAGTAGAAAGACAATTTCTCTTCCTCTTATTTTTCGGTCTAAAAATAGGCACATTATATTTCATGTCTTCCACAGACTTTGGACTTCTTCCTATCCTTTCTCTCTGCACTCTGTCCTTCATTAAATTATCTCATTCTTTTTGTAACATAATGGAAATTAATCTTTCCCCGTCCTCTTTGATGCTAAATCCTTTCATACCCATTCACCGATGAACCAATTTCTCCCGGGTCCCTAATCCAAACCCCATTTTATCAGTCTCCTTCTGGCTACTGGCAGTGGGAAGCACTCCCTGTGCCCTGTGCCCAGTCCCTCCCCAGCTCTCCTGGCACCCAAAGGCGCCGCAGGTCTGTGCCCAGGTGTCTCTCCCAGGTGCCCAGGGCTCTCCTCTCCCTCCATCCTCCCTTGCCCTCGCAGCTCTGCCCTGTGCCCACCCTCCTGCCCGGGCAGCACCGACTGCTCAGGGTCATTTGCTCCTCGCACACCAAACTCTGCTGTTCTCCAGGCAGAGCCAGCAAATGCCCCTGTGCCTGGAGGAGCACGGCCCTGGCTTCACCCCACCCTTCAGGAACACCTTTTGGCTCCACTGAGTCACAAATAGAAACCCTTCCCCTCAAACAAGCACAACTTCCAGACAGCAACACCACACGGGCTCCACATTAAAACACCAGGACACGCATCCCGCGTGCTCTGCTCCCCTCAATTAAACGCAGTTTTGACCTTTTCCTGGAATTCCAAATCCCACTAAAACGATCTCTTTTCATTACGAGTTTCCACTTGAAGTCTATTTCTGTCACACTGGTCACTGTAATGGTCAGGTTTGTAAGAAAAACCAGTCAGCCTGTGAACACATGAACACCACATGAGCTGCTAGTAGCCCAAAAACAAGCGGCTTTTCAAATCGAACACACAAGTAGTCTCTCTTCTCCCCAGTACTTCTATTTCCTACAAATTTACAGTCAACAGCCAACAGGAAAGCTTTAAGCCTATTGCAAAAATATACTCAGATGGGGAAGGAATCTTTTAAAAAAAAATGTGAAAGAGAATATATATTTAGACAGGGTAAGGAACCTTTCATTCAAAAGGAAAAAGGTAAAAGAACTAAATGAAACTAAATTAACAGCTTGGAAAATTTCTTTTCAGCTTTGTACAGAGGGAAATGGAAGAAAGCCAATGAATTATAGAAAGCAGGTTCTATTTTGTGAAGTTTATTTTTAGCAAAGAATAGGCTCATTTTTTAAGCTAAAAGGAAAAAAAAAATCTTGACTCACTTTGTGAAAACTGGGTTCCAAAATGAATCAGAGGAAAACTGGCCACTTGGACTCTGCACACTGCTGAACACACAAGGCACAAGCAGCCCCAGTTTTTACATGACTGAAACAGCCCCGAGAGCCCCCCATGGGCTGAGGGAGCACTGGAACCCTGTCAGCTCCAGAAGTCTCCTGGCAGCCCAGAGCCCCTGCTGCACTCACAGACTCCCAGAGCCTTTTCACCTTAACCTTCAAAACACATCAAGAAAAATATGAAATACAGGCTATTTTCCCCTGCCTTTATTTTAATTGGTTTTCTACTTATTTAATGAAAAGCAAAACCTTTGATCAAGTTCTGATCAACAGGCTTACTCAAAAACTTCTTTTGAGTCTATCAACATGGCTGACCATCACAGCTGTTTCAACAGAATTATTTATATTGTGAATTTTTGATCAATATTTTTGGTCTCTTACATTGTCTTTGTAAATTTACTGGCACCCTTTAGACATTTATATTCAAAGACCCAGTGGATTTATTTTCTTTTTCAAATAGACTTGTAAGCACTGCTGTTGCTATGCTCTCTTGAATTAAACAGACAATAATGGCAAAACTCCCCCATCAGCTGGGTACTATTAATGTGGTGTTTTGTACCCACTTTACACTCTTAAACGACAAACAAAAAGATGACAATCTGCATGTTCTGTTCACGTTATGAGTTCACAACATTTCAAAGCCCATGTAGGCAAACCAACCAGGACCAAACAGGAAAATTAGAATTACAAGTTGAAGAAAGAATATTAAAAGAAAAATGCAGATTTTTCAAAATCCAAATTTTTACTTAAACACTGTTTTTATTCCATGCATTTGCACAAACACAATTGTGATCTCCCTTAGTTCAGCATTTCTGAAAGCCTGCAACTGTCCCAAGGAGCATCCGAAGAAGAACAGCCCCATCCTGATGCTGTTTCAGCCCAGTGACAGTCACCAGGACCAAGGAACAGGTGCGGGGGAGAAAAACACAACACAGCCTAATTAACAGAGACTGCAAAACAGGGGCTGGACACACGCGTCTGTCATCCAGGGGTTTAAGGACAATTTATTCCCGGGCTGAGCAACGCGGTGGCTCGTGGGACGCCCAACCAGGAGAAACGGAGAAGAAAAGCCAGAAGGTAACCCGGGGTAAAGCAGAGCCTGAGCGGAGAGGATGGGGAAGGCAATGCTGCCACTCGGCCTGTGACAGGGGACAGGGACAGGGGCTGCCCGGCACGGCCGCGCTGGCGAGCAGCGGGAGCACGGACAGTGCCCCAGGGCCGGAGGTGCCCACGGGCACAGCCCCTGCCCGGGAGGGTGACAGGGCATCACCAGGACAGCAGGAGCACGGACAGTGCCCCAGGGCCGGAGGTGTCCGCAGGCACAGCCCTGCCCGGGAGGGTGACAGGGCATCACCAGGAGCACGGACAGTGCCCCAGGGCCAGAGGTGCCCGCAGGCACAGCCCTGCCCGGGAGGGTGACAGGGCATCACCAGGACAGCCTCGGGACACCGCCGGGCGGGCCGGGCCCGCTGCCTGCGTGAGAGGCCCGGTCCGGGTCCGGGTCCGGAGCAGCTCTGGGAACGCGCTCCCTGCCCTGACCCGTGCACGGCCGGAGCTGCGGCCAACACTAAACCCTCGCTGCTGACCTTTCCGGCTGATCTCCCTTCCTGTGCGCGCCTCTGAACCAACACAATGCTCGCTGGAATACAAAGAGCGGCCAAAGCGGGGCCGGCTCCTGCGCGGTACGGCAGCGAACACTGCCGAGCGGCTCTGCCGGCAGCGGGGAACGCGGGACGGGAACGCGGGACGGGAACAGCGGGGAAAGCGGGCCGGGGAACGCGGGACGGGGAGCCGCGGAGACCGAGCTCCCTGGCACAACACAGCACACGCTGACAGAAACAGACTCGGCACCTGCTGCCCGTTTCGAAGGCTCTGAGCAGCCAAAGCTGTCTATGAACTGGTGTCTGCGTACGCAGGAGAAACCAGCAGCCCTGGAAACAACCGAAACCACTGTACCCAGACTGTCAGGGGCCAAGGGACAGCCCTGCCCGGCCAGGGATGCTGAGCTCTGAGCACAGCAGCACTCTCTTAAGCACAGGAAATCCAGCCTAAAGCGGGAACAGCAAACAGTGACCTGTTAATTCACTACTCCGGCCACATCTGAGGGAAACAAAGGAATAATGTAACAGAAGCAAGGGTGAGGAGAAGCAAGTCCCTACTTCTTCAAAATATCTGGATGTAAAGACATACATAGATGCGAGTGTGTGTTTAACATATATGTTATAGTTCATACCACAATCATAATTAATTGCTTCTCAACACAGAACGGGGGGAGGGTGGGGAAGAGCCAGCTGTCTTTACCATCCACATAATAATAGTAGCATGTCTGTCAGTACTCCCGTCTGGCCAGGATCTTTCAAACCCTCGAGAACCTCACTGACCAATCTTACAGGTTATAAGACTCTAAAACAACCAAAGAATCTCACAGATGCCCCCAAAAGCAAGGCTGGGAGCAGGCAGCTTACGAGCAGCAGCAGAAACAAGCTCTAGTTCTCCAGCTGATGAGGCCGATGCCACAGCAGCACTTAAAGCAGCCCCTGGATGGGACAGAGCCCACGAGCCCAGAGACACTCACTGAACCCATGTAAAACAAACTCCTGTAAGTGGAAAAATGAGTTAGAACAACAAATGCTTTTTAATAAAGAGCATCTGTGTCAGTAAAAGCATTGCCAATTCAGTTTAATTTCGGGGCTGGGATGTAGAGTCTCCTGCAAGCTTGAGCCCAGCGGGCACGGGTGCCAGGAGAGGGTGACCTGAGGGTGCCAGGAGGGTGAGCAGCAGCTCCCTGCAGGCAGGCAGGACAGCGAGGAGAGAACACCACAAACGAGCTGCTTGTTCAGCAGGATTGTGCATTTTCTTTGCTACCCCAAAGAGCAGCTCTGTCTCAGGTTCTCAATTTGGGACATTCGGGAGCCCCACCTAAACTCTGGAGACAAAGGAACATGGTCAACTCAAAAATATCCCTCAAAGAAAATAGGAAAGACAAAAATAAAAACAGAAAACTACTCATCGCCAATGGAAAAAGTGAAGTTTACATGACAAACTTGAAACTGTCACCTAATTCAGCATAAATAATGTTTGCATCTAATACATGATGATTCAGGGCAGTGACTAAAAGCAATCTGCCATTCATAAGAACAACTAAATCTCAGGAAGTTCATCAATCACATACACTACCCAAGTCTGTAACACAGTATTTATACCTCCCAAGCAGAAAGATGAAAACTGCACTCCAAGTACGTTGTGGCTGTGGAGCTTTAGAGCCAGCACACGGTGCCAAGGCCAGGCTGGACAGGGCTGGGAGCACCCTGGTCTGCTGGACGGTGTCCCTGCGCATGGCAGATGGGTGCAATGAAATTATCTTTAACGTCCCTTCCAACCCAATCCATCTGTGATTCTACAATATTCCAAACAAAGTATTAATGTCTGTCCCAAGTCTATTCCTTTCTTGGCTAATCCAGCATCACAGAGCAAAAGAAAAACTCTTCTCTCAGCACTAATGGAGCTCAACTTTCAACTGTAACATTCCCACAGAACAGTTAACTGAAGATACACATTTTTAGTAGAGTTCACATAGCTGGTAATTTTCTTAAGGATTACATTTGATTATACTGAGATGGAGCAACACAAAAGCTCCAGATCTTCAGAACTGCTGGTGTACAAAATAATTCAGTAGGTCTGATAGCAAAGTGACGAGGCTCACGAAGGTCTAACACACATACACACATCCTTAAAACATGAAGTTGAGCTGTGTTTAACCATGTTTTCTGCAGGTATGCAGCACACAGACATCGTTTATCCTTGGGCACCCAACAGCTCAGCCTGGTTTGTCCCTGGCACACAAGAAAAGAGGAGCAGGGCCAGGGCACAGCTCTGCGGGCAGACTGCTCTGCACAGCCCACACACAGGACAAACCCCGACAGGCACAGGGCAGGAGCTACTGCTGGATAATGAATAACAACTGCAAAGACTGCAATAAGACAAGTCCAGAATCCTGAATCTCCTGACCCCGGTGAGCTGCCCATGTACTTCAAATTTAACTTCTATTACTGGCATCTTACTGAAAGCTTAAAAGCTCCTGGATATTTGAATAACCAACGTGTTAAGAGCATTAACAAGAGTTAATCCAACACCACACAAACTCTAATTGTTAGCAAATAGCAAGATCAATGACATTAATGCATTCAAGTTTTCCATTGCTTTGTATCCTGATTTTGGAATGACACAGGGAAAACTGAAAGAGTTTAAATCAAATTAATCTGCTTTTGCATGTGGACAGATAAAATAGATCTCTGGCAAAATTCACACCCACAACCACCACCATGGCCTGCCCTGTGTATTTGTGGGGTTTCTCTCTGCATTTGTTTGGAGTGAAATCTTTAACAAAACTCCCCCAGGTAGAACAGGGGGACACCTACAACTGCTCTTTTAAATCTGCACGGCACAGAAACATGCACGGGGAGCAGCGCCATCCGGACTCGCATCTCCCGGGAACCGAAGGCCAGCGATCCAAACAGTTCTTCCTGTGGGCTGAGTTTTATGAAGCCTTGAAAACATCCCACATGTTTTATTAATCCAGTGGTGCGTGCCAGCTGCAGGCCTTTCCCAGCCCTGCTGTGCTGGCACCGTGGAGCAGAACATCCCCAGGCTCCCAGAGCCCTGTCCTCAGCAAGCAAACAGAGGTGAGAGCACACAGGTCAGTCACTGCACACAGACACGGGCTCCTCGCCTGGCACACCGACAGCTCTGGGCATCTGAGCCCAGCAGCTCAGGGAGCCACTGCAGAGCAGGAGGCCTGCAGGAAAAATTGCCTTAAATCAACAAGGTACAATGTGCTCTGTAGAAAAATAAAAATAATAATGTAATTTTATCTAAGTGCTCATGTTTGCAGACAGTAACTTCTGTGACCTAAAGCTCAAGAGCTAAAGGTCATGAGTTGCATGCCCTGCTGTGAAGCAGTGTCTATCAATTCCTCTGAGTAATAAATGCTCTTTCCTCAAGAAGATATATATCCTTATTTATGAGCCAGATGCCGTGTGATGGAGCACTGCTCTGCTAGGGATGAAAGCCCTAGCCTTTCCCAGAACGGCTGCAGAATCAGTGCCAGGAGGAACGTGTCAGGAGAGTGCGAGCTGTCAGGGAGGCAGCTACAACACACCCTATATACTATCAGAAAAAAGAGCCCTCACACCAAAATACCACAGTCCCAAGACAGCTGTGAATTTACCACCAAGTGAATCCCAGGGGAGTTCAACACACTAATAAATACACAGTGATCTAATATATGTAATTGATAGCAGAGCAGACAACGACAGTTGTTTACATGCTATTTAAAAAATAAAGGGCTAAGGGAGATACTTGGAAATTTATCTCAATTTGATCCAGAGAGTAGGTTTTCAGGATTGGGGTTTTTTCCTCCTCCTTGCTGCTATGCAGATTTCTGTAATAAATGCATCTTTGACCAATGGCCCAATAGTCCACAAAGCTTATTTTCAGCTTTATTCAGAGCTGCCACATGAAAACACCAACCTTGTTTTGGCGATGCTGAGGGTGAGCCCAGCAGAGGTGGTTTGAAACTGATGGCATTCTCCTATGGGATAACATCCTCTGCCAACAAGGCTCCCACAAACACATGGCAAAATGCTCAGCTGAGACAAAGCATCTCGTGCTGGGAAGGAGCTCTGGAGTCATCAGGAGTGATCTGGAGTCCCACAGCCTCCAGCAGGAGCTCAAAGCCCCAACCCACCCATCACCGGTCTGTGAGCCACACATGGCCCTGGTGCATCCAGCAAGGATGGAGGGCCAGGGGCTCCACGGCACAGAGCTCTGGGTGCCCATTCCCGAGGGAACACACCTGCTGAGCACACCTGGCGTGCTGGGGCTCCATGGCAGCTGAGTGCTGGGCACTCCGCGCTGTTCCCACTGATTGCTGCTGGCAGAGGGAAGTGGGTCTCTCCAAACGCTGCCGTCAGGGACTGCAGGCACACAGCTCAGGGGCTGCACACACGACACCAGGGCAGCAGCATGCAGAAGAGCAGCGTGGTCCCAGCTTGCTCAGCCTAGGTGAGGGGACCTGGAGACTCTTCTCCTGACAGGTGACACTGAAGCAGCCTCCTCCACTGCTGGGTGTCACAACCAGGTGTGCTCGAGCAAAAGCAAAGGTTTCGGGTTTGCTTTGCACAGGAAGGATGGGGAAACCACCCACCAACAAACCGACTGAACACAGGAAGCCTCTGTTGTCCCATACATAATATTACTGACATCTTGGTTATTCAGAAGCCAAATCCTTTTCCCTCCTACACCCTTGGGATAGCCCAGAACAAGGTTTAGGTGCTACATTGGCACTTAACATGCAATTACTGTAAGGGCAAAAATTTATGAAGAAACTATCTAGATTATTCTTTATGGCAAAAATAAAGCATACAAGGAGAAGTAGGAATCTTCAAAACATGGACAACTCAGAAGAAACAATTTAGAGAAACAAAGTCCTGAAAGGAAAACAGTTTTGCTCAATTAATAAAACATTGCCGATGCAGTTTCAAGGAAGCCAAAGCACCAGAACTCATATATGCAATTGGAAATAACCATCATCAGTATTCCCTTAAGTTTCCACAAAAGGCCATCAGACATCTGGCAGAGAGGCAAGCTTAGAAAGAAATAAATTGGCAGAGATGTGTGCAGCCCTTCACAAAGTGTGTCACCCAGCCGGCTTCAGCAGAAGCAAAACCTTAAATAAAATACACAGATGCTTTACTACTGCTTTTAAAACAGATGTACTTTAAATCTGACATTTGTATTCATTTGGAAACCTAACTAACAAGCAATACTGAAACAGTGATTTTTAGATGTCTGGAATGCTGATATTACCACATATTTATTTGGGTATATAAATCTTAGGGGTTGTGTTTGGGCCCCAGTTACAGAAAAGAGCCTGTTGTTATACTGATCCATTCACAGTTGTAAGGTCCTTGGGCTTCTACACATAAAAACACAGATATACAGTCAGTATTTCTGATTTCAGTCAGAATACACCTTACAATAACACACCAGGGCTCAATCCTCTTGTAACAGTGAAAAAACAAGCAAAAATCCCAAACACAGTATGTTTTGAAAGAGAAGGTTTTCCTATTCCCCCAGCCCTGGGACAAAAATGCATTTTATAGTATAAAATGGAATTCTAGCAGCTTTCATGAAAGAAGAAAATAAAGAGTAAACACATGAGATGAAACAAAAAATACATTCCCAACTGATTTGTGCAGCATTATATTCATGCATATGAGGTTACTACAGTGTCAAAAAGGCAGCACTGACGGCAGCTCTGGAATTCCAGATACCCTTCACTGCTGCCCACCCTGCAGGTCCCCACTGCAGGCTCTCAGGGACATGTCCAGGGCCTGGAGCATCCCCGAGGATGCAGACCTGCATCCCCCTGCTCAGACCCTTCCCCACCCCTCCCTGTACTCAGGCTTCCTTCACCAGGGGAAAAAAAAAAAAAAAACGTTTCTGTGCATATAAACTCTTCAGAGTTTCACTTTGCCTTTTTTGCCATTAACTTCAAAGTAAAAGTCAACTCTCCTGTGGCTGCGTTTCCACAGGAAATCCTGCCCCTTGTTCACTCTTATCCTTAAAGAGAACCATTTCCTTTGGCTTGAAAGCAAACTGCCTGTAGCCCTGTGCCACAGTGAATGCTGTTTAACACTAAATATAGACTCTGAAGGAAGGAAACATCAGGCAGACAACAGCAGCAAGGAGTGTCAGCGTGCAGTGTTGGATGAACACACTCTGCTAACACAAAACCTGCAGAAGAACCAACAGTGGAATCACAGCTTCTTGAGTTTGAGGGGAAAAAAACATCCACCGTTGCTGAAAATAAATTGTAAAAACAGCTCAAGCAGCAAAAGCATGCACAGGTCAGAAAGACACCCTGCCAGCACTCCAGCCTCACAGGATCCTGACTGCTTCTCCTCATGTTAAAATGCTCAAGTGAACGCAACCAGCATGTTTTTAAGCACGTGGAATTTGCTCAGCTCTGAACGCCTGCCCGTTGTTTTACTTTGGGAGGTGTCCCACGCTGCACAGAGCCCAGCATACCCCACCTGGTGCTCCTTCTCTACTGACCGCCCCAGCCCCACAGCTCCTCAGCCCAGCCACTCACAGCTGTCCCTGGAAAGTGAAATCTTATTCATAATACCCAAACACAGCCCCAGGAGTCTGCAAGCCCAACCCCACGGGAGAACCTGTGACACGAACGTCTCATCCCAGGGCTGTCTTCAAACCATCGTGCTGTTCCCGTGACACAAGGCACCAGAGAGCAGCAGTGTAACCCAGACTGGGAGTGCTGCAGCCCTTTGATCATCTCCACTCAAACACCTGGCTAGGAAAGGAGGATGCTGCAGCTTGCCAGCGCACCAGCTCCCACACTGGGACTTCCCAAAGGTACCAAGCCCGGGCTCTCCTCCACTCCCAGTGCAGGCACCATCCCCAGTGCTGCCTCTGGAGCACCCTGTGTCTGGCTGCAGCGACCTCCCCTCCTGCACAGACCACTTCTGAGCTCCCACACCTCAGCTGCACCTGCCAAGATCCCTGAACAAGGAAAACAAAACTAACAGAGTGCATTTCTTGTGTAAAACAGACAGCAATGAACTCACACTGAAGACTCAGTCCAAAAGTCTTTGCTTTTGCCCAAAGAAGTGCAATAAAGGTTATCCAAGTACAAGCAGAGGTCAAAAGACAAAGCTTACTTTGTTCCCTGGTCCTGTTGTACATGGCCAAAGGAGCCCTGTGCTCTGGAACACAAGGACAGTTTGACATGAGAGGCAGCTCTCCCAGCACAGCTCAGGTGCTACCTGCTCCTGCCCCTACAGACAGCTGTCCTACATTTATCCCTCTGGGCACATTAAGTGTTGATACATATTTATCTGATTTTCATTTGCCTCCCAGCCAAGCTCTTCCAAGCCTGTTACACTCAGCAGGACAGCACATTCCGCAAGGATCACTTCCCCCAGCATCACTGTGGATGTGACAGCCCAGAGGGGAGCACTCATGGCTCTCAGGGCACACACAGTCCCAGCTCCACCTGAATAAAGGTTTACTTGTAACGTGCATTTCCAGTTGTGAACAGATTAATTAAGTTACTGTCGAACCAGTGTGATCAGTGGTTAGTGATGCAAAAGGTATTTAATATCTAAACCCTCCTGGCTGCAAAGGGGCTGCTGAAAACTAAAGTGGCAGTTGTTACCACAACTCTTTTGCAAAGAGAAAAGCTGTCACAGCAAGCCTTGGAAAAGCTGCTGGGCTTCCATCACTTCCTATCTGCATTTCCTGCACAATTTTCCAGGCTTTAGGCAAGAGACTTTTTGTTTGAAAAGAGGGACAGATATTAAGAAAAGGTAATAATGTGTGTTATTTTCACAATTTTCAATCTAACTCTGCAAAACAAAAATGGCAATTGAACTGAAGCATTCCTGCCCTACAGCTAACCTTGTGCTTAGGTGTGGCAAAATTAGGGCCCAAACCACCTCTCTGCAGATTCTCACTGAACACCGGTGAAAGGCAGCAAGTGAAGAGTGCAGAAATGAGAGCAGAGTACACCTGCTGAAGGTAACCAGGTACCTGCCAGGCAGGAGATCACCCCAGGAACTGAGGCTCCTGCCACGCAGCCCTTCCCAGGCATTTACTGGAGTGAAGCCTGTGCCCTGAGCTCCTGCAGCTGCATCGACTGCCTCAGCACCCAAAACCTGGGCTTTGTGTTTGTCACAGACCTTTTTAGATTATTTTTTAGAGAAAACTCCAATGGCCAGGTGAGTACCTCAGATAGCATTCCTATGAAAAATGTGACTTCTCACAATTTCTCTCTCTGTGGCTGTACGAAACTGAAAACAGGAGTCGAGCATTCTTTATGGTATAACAATCAGAAGCAAATGAGTAAGGCCTCAAATGCACTGATTTCAGGTTTGTTGCCACAGTTTTAGTACCAGGCTGGGGTTTGGCAGCTCCCCCAATGCTGCCCCTGATCATCCCATGACAAGGACAGAAACACCTCAAACTCCAGCCCCAGGTGTGAGAAGAAAACTCTGTTCACTGCTTGAGCAGTGATCTGACAGGCTGCACAGCTGCAACCAGCTCCAAAGGACTCAGGTGCTGAAAAATTACTTTTCAAAGTGTCCTTTTTGTAAAAAAACAAAAGCAAATTTATTTGCCATGCTTTATAAAACATCTTTTGTATCTGTGCTTGATATTCAGTAGCACTAGTTTTACACAAGCAAGGGGTAAAGCAGGGCAGAGAGCTGGACAAACAAGAATAAATTGCAGAAGTTCCATACATAATGGCAGAAATGTGAAGCACCACCGTGGCTGGGACAGCAAAGCTTCACTGCTCAGGCAGAGGGTGAGTGAGTTTTGCCACCCAGCTTAGAGCCCCAGGGCACCTTTCCTCCAAGGCTCCTGTGACCTGCTCCCCACCTGATGGCATCCTCCATCCCCCTTCAGTGTGACTCAGGTTGTATTTCACAGGTAACACTCAGCAGCCCGCTCCTGACTGCATTTTCCAGCATTTTCCATCGGAGCTTCCACTCCAGCACAAGCTCTCTCAGCTCCCCCGGTCCCTGTGCCACCCCAAATGACAGCAAGGAGGGGTGCCAGCCCCACAGTGGTACCAGTGTGCCAGGCACTACACCCAGCACAGGCACTGCAGCCTAGGCCCCAATTTATTCTTTAGCTATGAACACATGTATGTGGTTTTTATATATGCAAATATATGATAAAATGATATTAGCTGTGAAGACTGTAAGAGTACAGGGAGCTCAGCAGGCTGGAAGCCAGCACAGAATGCTGCTGTTTGAGCATACAGCCTGTTCAACTCCTCAAATCGAAATCTCAAAGCTTTGGAGATTTCCACGTGGCTTTGTCCTGCAACAGGGCAAAAACATCTCTGGCAAATCCAGTGGGAGAGCAATCAAGACAGGAAGCTTTGGCTAAAAACAAATAAACAAACCAAGCAACCAGAAGTCAGTTTCCCACTATTGACACAAAATGTCTTGGCAAGGCTGAGCAAGCCACGGGCTTCACATGAAGTTAGGGAGCTTATCCTCAAAAAAATGGAATGTGAACTAAATGGAACATGACAAGGAGCAAAGGATCTGTGACAGACTGACTCTGCAGGCCAGACAGGCTCTGTGTGAAGCACACCCCAGACAGATGCCACACTGAAGGTGGGGAAAGCCTTTACAGTAACCAGGTGCAAAGCAACAACCTGAGCAGGTCAGGCAGCAGGGCTGACCATCGGCCTGGGCAGAGCATCAGCAAGGGCACGACTGAGCCTGAGGAGCCAGAAAAACACTGTCTGCACTGGGGTTGGGAGAACCACTCCCATGGGACTCCTGAAGATATTCCTAAGCTCAGAGGTAAGTTGCTGCCAGAAGAAAGCTTCACAGATAAAAAGAGCAGAATGCAAATGACAAGGCTTAGCAATATACAAAGCCACAGGTAAAGGAACAACAACAAAAAAATATACATGCAAAACACCTAGAAGTGTTTTCCCCCAACTCATTAAATAGCACTTTGCTCTTCTACACCCATCTACAAAATTAATCACAAGACACAGGAATATAGACTTCCAATCTAGAAGTTACATCTCCAGAATGTTCTTCCTCATCTGTAACCATGTCTTGCTCAGATAAGAGACAAGACTGCAGCAAGAGAATTGATGCACACATTTCCCCAGAACTACTGAACTCTTCCCAACCTACTGTACATACACAGTCTGGCACACTGGACTTGAATAAGCACCTGCTTGAAAATTAAAATGCAAGTCAAGCACTGCAAGAGCATGTACTCTGGGACCTGCTTATCAGAAGGAAAATGCTTCAGAGAAAATCACTCCCTGCTGTTACACAACATTCACCATCCACTGCTGCTGACAAGACAGACTTTGAAGGGAACAGAGGGAAGACATCGTCAGTTCAAACACTTCCTTTCCATCTCCAGCCCTCCCAGTAATTACAAGCAAGGGTGAGTCTGCCACAGGGAGGGCCCAGGAGGGAGGTGACCCCACGCTGGTGGGCAGCTTGCACTCCCCTGGACCGTTCTGCAGCCGGCGTGGTCACGCTGCTCCTGCTAAGGGCTCAGACAACCCTGCTCTGTGTACCAGAAATGTAAAAAGCCAAGCACAAAACCCCATTTCCACAAACACATTGTGGACACATTTGTTCAACCAGGCTTGATCAAACACTGAAACCAAATGTGTGGCATTGTGAAGTGGAAACCCCCCAACAACCAGCCAGGAGTGACATTGCTGCAGCCAAAACTCATTCTGTGTCCATGGCTCCAGAAAGCCAAAGCCACTATGGAAAATATTGTATATTTAAACCTAACTATTCAGAGATATCCTGTTTGCAGTGAGGTAACACCTCTATTTTTCTCTGTCACAAGGAAGTGCACTTCACCTAGTATCAACATTCCTCATGGCGCTGGAATGGCTCTTTTCCTGTTTAGGAAAATGGGCTTCAGGCTTCAATTAAACCCTGAGAAAAAGTAAGGATAACTTTATTGACTTCTTCTCCATGAAATTTTTTTCATATTTTAAACATCCCAAATGAGTTGTGGGTTACACTGGGGAAAGCCACCTTGAGTTTTCCTCTGATCCCCTGAAAGAGATGAAACTGCAATGGACCCATTGCTGGCTACCAGGGCACGAGGATGCATTTCAGGACAATGCTGCAGGTCTGGGGACACACTCAAGGACAGCTGTACATGTTTTTACATGCTTTCTAGGAGAGCTCTGGAAACATTAAATACTTGAATTTCAGAAAATATGTACATTTTAGTAATATGTAAACATTAAATATGTGAATTTTATTTAAAAAGCAAGGGTAAAACTGTCCTTAAATTCAGGATTGAGAATTAGGATTATCAACACAATTGCCATTCCTTTGGGTTGGAAACTGCCCCACCATCCTCAGGCTGGAGCTGCTGCCTCCCAACAGAGAGAGCCTGCAGGCAGCATGAGAGGGAGAAGGGAGGCTGCAGCTCAGGAACCACCACCCTCGAGCAACCCTGTGCAGACTCCCTATATTGTGATTTTTTTCTGCATGCCACACTTTTTTACATTGACAAACTGTTCTCCACCTCGTGGCACCAACACAATCTACAGCCCATTCCACAGGAAAAGAGTTATGGAAACTGTCAAAACCTACAGCAAATAATTCACCATCACATTAATTTAGTTTAAACAATAGCAACTATTTCCATCCTTGAAAAGGATTTCATTTTTCAGAGCAGCTCAGCACTAAAAACTTGGTGTCTCACCAATTCCAGCCCTCCTGGAAGAGTGCAGTAGTTGATATTTGCCAACATACGCACAGCCACCCACTCTGGCAGCCCCACCACAGGTCACAAGTGCCACCCATGCGGGTTACCAGTGTCACCCACGCGGGTCACCAGTGTCACCCACGCGGGTCACCAGTGTCACCCACGCGGGTCACCAGTGTCACCCAACACAATCTACAGCCCATTCCACAGGAAAAGAGTTATGGAAACTGTCAAAACCTACAGCAAATAATTCACCATCACATTAATTTAGTTTAAACAACAGCAACTATTTCCATCCTTGAAAAGGATTTCATTTTTCAGAGCAGCTCAGCACTAAAAACTTGGTGTCTCACCAATTCCAGCCCTCCTGGAAGAGTGCAGTAGTTGATATTTGCCAACATACGCACAGCCACCCACTCTGGCAGCCCCACCACAGGTCACAAGTGCCACCCATGCGGGTTACCAGTGTCACCCACGCGGGTCACCAGTGTCACCCACGCGGGTCACCAGTGTCACCCACGCGGGTCACAGCCTGGCCGCACCCAGCACCCTCCCAAAAGCTGGGTATGTTGGCAAATACCCTCTACTGACACAGACAGGCACAAGGAGGAGTTTTAATAGGTGACCTGAATGCTGACTTAAACTTCAGATCCACATGGGAAATGGAATTTCCTCCCTCAAAAAAGTTAAGACCTGTACTCGACTGCTGGAATACTTTCTTTATTCATAAGGCAAAGAACAAGTGAGGGCACTTCACTCGGTATTTTAAGAAAACAACTGAACAAGTGAAAATTCTCTTCCTGCCCTGTGCTTATAGCCTTCTTACATGTCCAACTGGATTTTGTTTCTCTCAAGTTTTCACACAGATATTTTCCATAGTAACACAAAATTTACTCAACTGCACTTACAGGTTAATAAAACTAATTGGATTTATTTATTAATTCACTCTTAGTATCTGGTATGTACAGGCTGTTGTATACCTGTTTTGTATTTCTACTCAAAATTAAAATGGTTTGATACACTGGGATTAGCTACATCCATCCCCGTACACTCTCCAAATTCAGAAGTCACCAGAGTCACATGAAAAGAGAAGCCGGAGGGCCCCGTTTGCAGTGGGACAGCACAGCTCTGATCAGCACCTTGAGACACACCCTCCTGGGCAGCTCTGCAGCCACAAACAGCCAGGATGAAAACAACAATTCACAGCCAAACCCGGCTGGGTTCCCTGAGCATCCCTCAGCCCGGGCTTCTCCCTGGCACCATCCCACACAGACGGGCTGTTAATGAAGTGACCCAGATCGCACACGCTCAGCTTGGCTCTCCGCTTCAGCTGTGACTTCTAAGCAGTAATTACATTTATAACCCAACCAGGAGTGTCCATGGACAGGTTCTCAAACCCCAGACAGAGCCATAGCACATCTGTAAAATTGGCTACAGGCTGGTAGAAATGGGGCTCAGGGCAGCCACTGGCTCTAACCCGGCTGGATTCCAGCTACTGACCCCAAAGCAACACGATGCCCACACACCCGTGTATCTATCTCTGTCTGCCAGGAGGAGTTACCGTCCTTGCGCTGCAAACTCCAGTTCTGAATGGCACTTCTTGCTACAACAGCCAGACAACCCAAGCTGCTGCTGGGAGTTAATTACACAGCGAGCACGACCGTGCAGCTTACAGGGAATAGCAGCAGAAACTAAGTGTGCACGAGAACTAGCACTGCCAATTTCAACGTGAATTTCACTGACTTTTAACAGCCAAACAAGTTGATAGGGTCAAAAGTTAATTAAACCCATTTTACTTCCAATTATCTGACACTTCAGGTTGGATTATTATACAGTTAAAGTATGAGCAAGAAGGGTCTAAGAGCATCATTCCATATTTACAGAAGGAAATATTTTTTTTAATTACAAAAACCCCCAGCTTCATTAGTATTTTTAAGGAGTTCCCTAGAAAACTTGGATAATTTTGGATTTTTTTTTTTTTAATTCTTCATTTGCAATTCCAACACAGCCACAAAACTAGAGACAAAACCACTTCAGAGTCAAGGTTACTCAGGAAATATCTTCTAATTCCAACAGAGGTGATCCGGGAAGCAGCCCTAGGCTTCCAAAACAGAAGTGTATTGTTGAAGGCAAGTGCCTGCTATTCAGAGCTCTTCAGTGGGGCTGTTGAACACACCAACTATTAACAGAAAGGAACAGCGAGAAAGAAAGGCATCATTGTTCCCACACTGACCAAATCTTGCATCTACTGTAAATACATTAGAACACTTAACAGCAGGATGCTTTTGTGTCTTCTGTACCTATGCAAACATCTCATTATGGTTTTACCTCCCTTTCAGAAGGCTGTCACATCCCAAAACATTCCTTCCTATCAGTTTCTTGTTGACAAAACAAGAAAAACATCCTGATTTCTTCCCCTTACTGTTGATAGGAGTGAGCCTGCTGAGTCTTCGCTGAAGGAAACCACCAGGAGTGATGCACTCCAGCCTTTAAGACAAGTATTTAGCCCATAAGATCAAACTCGAGGTAGTCTGAACACTGCTGGTCAAAATCAACAGATTCTTTCCAAAACCACTGCTACCAAATGGTATAAAAGTGCAAAGACATAGCGTTTGTAACTGAAGTGTCCTATCTTGTGTGACTTAACGCATTAAACAGACATTTCCATTCCACTATAGGAAAGATTAAAATTAATTAAAAGATTAATTAATTAAAAGAATTTTTAAATATCAATAAAAATACTCAGGACTTGGTCTCCAAGTCCACTTTGGCGCTGTTGAAGCATTTTAACCTGCACTTCAGCCGGTATTATCCAAGACACTATTTCCCACAGAGACACAAACACTTAGCGCAGACCTCAGCAGTGCCCAAGGCAAAGCTCGACCAGATGCTGAATGTCAGGCTCATGTTCCCAAGCAAACAGCTTGGTCAGGCTGCAGACCAGCAGGAGGGAGTGCAGTGAATGCCAGCTTGCTGCATCCAGGCCAGCAGGGAAATGCAAGCCATGAAACATCCCCAGGTACAGCTGCTGCTTTCCCTTAGGGAGCATTAGCCCCCAAACACTTCCCCACCTACTCGGTATCTCATGTAATGCTCACATTTTCTCTAGGTCCCAAATCCCACTCTCTCAGCCAGCACATCCCCACCTGTGCCCTGCTCGGCCCCCGGCTGTCACTGTCCCTTCCCTCGGCTGGCTGGGGTGCGGTCAGGTCCCCCGGCCAGCACATGTGGAACATGAGGAGCAGCCAAGGAGCACCTGGGTCACTTCAGTGCATTCCCACCACCGCACATCTGCCGTGACTCCCCCATGGCACTCCAGCTCTGCTCATGGGCCTCTAAAACCCAAACACACAGCTTTTCAGCAGGCTGGGGGGAAAGAGACACACCGGGGGTCATGAGCTGACATGACCTGCCCTAAATCCCCCCCATTTCCCCCAGTTTGCCCAGTGTCTTCCTCTGGAGTGAGACCCACTTCTGTGACAGTATTTAAAACCAAATCAGAAAAAAAAGAGGTCCTCAACAGTGCATTAATCAACAGATATGTATCTAAAGGAATTCTGCAGGGAAAACAGGAAAATACCTGCCCAGGCTTCCTAACTGTGAAAACACTAAACAGTTGAGCAGGTTTGTCCTCACCAGATGCCCACCTGCACAGTGAGCGGAGCCGCCCCGCGGTCCCACGAGAGCCCTGGGCAGGGCAGCCACCCCAGCGGGGCTCCAGGGACACAGAGCCGTGCTGGCAGCAGGGGCACACACTGCACAGGGCTCACAGCCAAGTGCCACTGCTGGCGGATGAGCCCAGGCAGCTCCTGGAGGAGCCGTTCCCTCCCAGCCTCTGGTACCGGCACTGCTGCACACCCTACTCATGGATGTTTATTTGTTCCCTGCTACGTGCAGCAGCATCTCCCTCACTCATCTTTTGTACAAGAGCAAGAGGAACACATGAATGTAAGAGAGGCAGATCTGGAGTTTATTACTACATTGAGAGTCTGAGCTCAAGGTTAAAAAGCCTTCTTGTCAGCCTTATTAACAGCAGAGAACCAGCCTTCTGATGTCAACACCCAGCAGGCAGCTCATGTCCAAACAGTTTCTGATCCTGCCATGCACAAACCTGAGCTCCACCGCAGCTAAAGCCAGCACAAAGCCTGATGTCCTGCACAACTGGGACCCAGAACCCCCAGAGCGTGGGGAGGGATGGAAGGCACTGGCAAGGCTGGCATCCAGTGTGCTCAAACCCAAAGAAGGTAAAGCCTGAAAAGATTTTGCCTGTGCTGGTTTGGCCCCTCCACCTTCCCAGCTGCTGCAGCTCAGTCAGGGAAGCTAAAAATACTTTACTTTCTAAAAATCCCTTTTCCATGCGAGGCGGAGCTGTGGTTACCACAGAGATGGCACCACGCAATCCCCACCGATCGCTCCCCATCACCGCGGCTGCTCGGAGCTCCGAAATAACCTCCGGATGAGGGTGAGATCACGGCTGCAGGCAGGCTCACCCCCACGGCCAACACGGCTGCCAGAGCTGCCCAGGAGGGGCTGGGGACCGTCACCAGGGCTGTCAGCCTGGCTGCTGACAGCACGCCACAGGGAGGAGTCCCTCCTTTTAGAGCAGACATCCACAGAAACCACTGCCTTACATTCCAAAGTATTCCATGAAGCACCATCTGAGTACCAATTCATTCACACATGACCTTGCTTATGAACAATTAATCCTGATGGACAGGACAACTATTAAGAACTCATTCCATTTTCTATCTCTACCACCAAACAGCAATTCTTCAAAGCCAGGAACACGGCAGGCATACAGCCCTCCTGACACTGCCAACAGGCTCCCAACAAATCCAACAAGCCATGATGTTCCTCATGATGCCTGCTTTGAATCCTTCAGTCCAAGAAGAAAATGTCATTAATATGTTTCAGAAAGATTCATCCTATTTTAAGTACAAGGGATTGAAAATTACAGTTCTCTTGCTCTACTGATATGTGATCAGCAGGAAAAACACTAGGAGAAAGGATGGTACAGTGTAAAAATGAGGACATGTACAAAAGAAGATACCGAGACAAAAACAGAAAAAAAATATCCCTGCATAGAAGGCTTAACGAAAATTCATCCCAGATTAATACATTCTCTGCACAGCTTTGCAGGAAGCTTGATATTCCAACCATCAGTAAGAGATATTAAAAGACCAGGCAACAGGGTGGTTTTGAAATAAGAAACCACCAAATTTCCCAAGAATATCCTTAGTATAAAAAGCAAATGAATACAAAGTCAAACCACCCTCCTCAAACCCATGGCCCTCAGCAGCTGAGTGCTAGATATCCCAGGTCAGATCCCTCTACATGTCCTCACACAGCTGGTGACAGAGACACCCTCCATCCAAGCCCTGAATTTTAGAGAAGAAAGAATATTATCTCCATTAACTGGATCTGGTTTTAATAAGCTCATTGATTTCAAAAGACTCTTAATCAGTCCAGTTTTAAGGATGCACATCAGTAGCAAGAGTGGCAATAATTTCAATTCATTTCTCCAGCTAAAAAAGCTTACTGTACATTTCCCCATCCAAAGGAAAAAGGGGGGAATAAACAATCAATTACATTATGAATTTCTGAGAAGTCCAGATGCATGAGACACTCCATGGACAGGGAAAAAAGTAGGTGTTTTCCCCTTGCCTTTAATAAGTCAGCACTGCCAAACACTGGAGAACAGAGGAGGCTCCTCTGCTGAGCACAGGGCTGGAGCCCCCCTGCTCTGGGAGAGCTGGGGCTCAAAGGCACTTCCAGTGCCCGAAGAGAGCTGGAGAGGGACAAGGCCCTGGAATGACAGGACCGTGGGAATGGCTTCCCACTGACAGAGGGTAGATTTAGGTTGGCTATTTAGGAGAAATTGTTCCCTGGCAGGGTGGGCAGCCCTGGCACAGGTGCCCAGAGCAGCTGGGGCTGCCCCTGGATCCCTGGCAGTGCCCAAGGCCAGGCTGGACACTGGGGCTGGAGCACCTGGGACAGGGGAAGGTGTCCCTGCCATGGCAGGGGTGGAACAAGATGAGCTTTGGGGTCACTTCCATCCCAACCCACCCTGTGACTCTGACTGAACACACGGGTGCAAGTCAGTGTGACACTGTACAGCAGGGCCACAGCTGCTTGCTGCTCCCCAGGACCGGTCCCCTGTGCACAGGAGAGCAGCTAACACCCTCACACGGGGCACACCTGCACGTATCGTTTCTTGCCTCGGTTTCCCACTGGTTCCCACTCTGCCCCCAGGAACAGTGCCACCAATCCCAACAGGTAGAGAGGCAAGGTTGTCTTAAACTCAGCAGCCAGAACCAGTCATTAAATCCATACCTAATGGACATCTTCAAATTAATCTCACACATTATACCAACTAACAGGGGTTTTCTGTAGATTCTAAAAATCCAGCAGCTCTTTCTGTGAGGTTCTCATTCTTGAATAATTTAAAGCAGGCAGTCTCTCTCTCTCTTTCTCTCCTCCCCCCACCCATTTTTCATTCCTGTCAGTACACACAAACATTCTGCAATAGCTTTCAGAGTTCAAAAGGAACCACAACATCACAGCTGGCCTCTGATAAATTTCACCTACATTCCCATACACTGGCTGTAGAAGTTTTAAATTAAATATTTCTATTCTCAGCAGATTAGATTGTTGAGAGAAAGCAGATGCCAGGAGAGCTGGAAGCATCATTAACCCCAAGGGCTCCTGCAATGCCTGGGAGTTAATTAGGTGAGATAAGAATGAAGATGATGCATAAAGCAACCCACAGGCTGTACTGCTAATCAAGGGAACACTGAAGAGCAAAGCCTGTCTGCTGGCACACCTGAAATCGAGCTTAGCCCCAAAACGCATGAATAAAACATGCTGGCCAGGCATCTGAGAGAGAGGCACATCGGGAGCACTGGGAACAGCTTGTAGGACGAGTGGAATCTGCTCTTCCCTTCATCAGCACGGAGAAAGCTTCTCAGTGGGAGCTTTCCCAGGGCTACGTGCTTGAAAGGAACAACACAGTCACCTGTCCAACGCCCTCAGCAGAGCTTCAGTAAAAGCTCTGGTCTCATCTCCGCCCTCGCGGCCACGGAAATCTGCATCTTAAGGAGGAAGCTTGGGAAGAGCTCCAGACAGCTGCACCTATTCTGTGTGTGCCACCTTGGCTGTGCTTTGACCACGGGTGATGCCAAGGGAAAAGAAAAGGACCTACTTGCAGAGCACAGCCCTGATCTGTGTTTGCAAAGCTACACAGAGAAGGGAGAAGCCAGAGGAAGGCTGGAAGAGAAAAAAAGCAGCAATAGAGTCATGTCCAAATTGACCAGATGAAGACAAACTTGGAACAGAGGAGGCTGTCTGCTGCCCAACAAAACTATCGCACAACATGCACCCCAAACGTACAGCTGGCCACAAAGCCTGTGCCTGGAACTTCGGCTCTGAATAAAATCACTGCAGAATTCACCTCTGGAGAGGTAGCATGTCCCACAGACAGCTGCTGCTGAAACCATTTTCCAAAGAAGGATTATCAGAATTTCAGTCCATTGGCACAAAAGAACCTTTATGGAAGATGAAAAAAAAACCCAAAATGGAAGCAGCTTTTATCCTGTTAGCTATCTCCCTGCACTGAAAACACCTGAATTACACTACAGAAGGAAAAAAGCTCCAGTGTAAGAGTTAGTAAAGACTGCACCCTGTCACTCAAAACCCAGCCTTCTGGTTAGTCTTTCCATCTCTGTTTTACCTAAGAGGCACATATATGTTTCTATCATTACAGCCTTAACCTGAAGGGAGCGTGTCCTCAGTTTATATACATCCATGCACAATACTTGATGAAGGCAAACAAAATACAATAAAAATATTGCGCTGGAGTGTAAAACTTGGTTTATCAATTTTCAGAAAGCTGTCCAAGGAGATGGTTCAGGGAAAAAAAAAATTAAAATCCAGAAACACTTTCAGGCAGCTATTAACTGCAGTCACAGCATTCGTGCTTAAGGATCAGCTGGAAATGCACATTATTTGCAGTGTAACACAGAACATCATGAGAGAGGCCCCCAAGGAGCGTGGGAATGGAATGGCAGAGTTTGAAATACACATGGCCAGTCCTTTACAGCCAGTGACGCAGCAACATCGTTTTCACACAATCGCTTTTCCAGTAGTTACTACAATTTGAGAAGAAAAAGTCATTTCAGTGAGTATCTGAAAAAAAGCATATTAAACCCTAACCCATAAAGGTCTCATCAAAACCTTAAAAGATTTGCTAAGCATGGTTTATTAATAGTTTGCCTGTCTGCTTTGATTATATTTGACATAGTTTCCATATGGAAACTTAAACTAAATTTCATCAAGAGCTTTACTTTGTTTAAAATATCAATCCATCTACTGTAATAAATATTTGCAGATATAGGAAAACATCACCTTTGTGGGTTATCCTTATACAGAAGAGTGGGAGAATTCACACACAGCTTCACTCCAATGCTTCCTACTTCCTTTCTGGGTAACACACACCTTATCCTCCAAGCCAATCCTCAGCCGTTTCACTTTGAATACAGCTATTTATTGGTTTCACTGCTTGTATTTGTGGAAAATCCTGTTTGTTTTCTTTGCACCAAGAGGCTTGTGGGATCAATGAAGCTACTTACATAGATAAACCCTATGAAATCTCCCATTTAAAAAAACAATAGTGGAAGTAACAGCACCATGCTAATCAGCCAAGTTAAAAAAAACCCGAACATGGAGCTGATAAACCAGTAAGAACAGATACTACAGACACTAGTCCCATCATCTTTCCATTCCTGTCTTCCCTTGTACACAATTACAGGTTTTGTGTGATATTTAATGAAAACCCACTAATTTATGCAAGAAATAGAAGCAGCCACGTCAAGGTCAAAACTTGGATAAATAATTTCACATCATTTTCATTAAGATTGTTATTACAAGTTCATGTCTAACATTCCAAGTACCAAGTTACGATGCTCTCAGGAATCACATCCCATGTCTGGAGACACCCTAAGCTGAGCCCAGAGCCTCAAACACAGCCCTGGTACACAAGTGCCAGTGTCACAGGAGCACTCGCAGGGCTGTGCCCCGCGTGCAGCACAACCCTCCTTCCCTCCACACACTGCTGGGAATCTGTTGCCATCTTATTGCAAAGGTTTCGTACCTTCCTGGTGATTTCTCACGGGCAGCTCCTCACAAGCACTGACTCCTTCTTCTCAGCACAGCCAACAAACTCAGTCTTCCTTCTCGACCAGCCAACCTGCTCTTTTACAATACCCCTCCTAATTAGATCTAGCTGTGGCCTATTAAGGGCAGGCCTGTTCCTAATTCCTGATCATTAGCACAGCTGTAACTCCTTAGGGGTGAGATTACCTTCATCCCTATCTCTGTTTTCCTACATTCCCCCCATCCACAGGAATCCAACCAGAAACACGGCAACACCTGCATCACCTGCCTCTGGCCCAGCCTTGGGGTACAGCCAGCTGGTCACCTGGGACATTCAGCAGCTCTAAAACACTGAAGACCACTGAAGGTTCAACACATGATGAAAATCCATTAATTGAGAAGGAAAGTGCACTTTAACCTTTTTGCTCACTGAATATAAAGATGTGACAGTTCCTCTCCCTGACAAGTAGGAAGGACTGACATCAGTACAAGAGATACACGTTGCTGCAACACCAACTAATAAAAATCATTCTAAAGGAAGAATACAGCAATTGGGTTTTTTACCTTTAGCTATTTGTCAGGTTTAAAAACTAGCAGAGTATTAAATTTGGTTCATCTTGAAAATAACATTCTGTTTGACAAATTAAAAAAGGTCTATTCTAGACATGCTAGTCCTAAACATTGTTGAACTACCAAAAGTCATAGTTACTTGGTAAAAATCCAGGAACTGGCATGTTTTCATTTCCCTGTTATCTGTAGTGCCCCATGACAGAGCACGGCTGTCGAAACCAAAGGAGCAGCAGAGCTCTGGGCTCACAGGCACAGCCACTCACAGAGGCTGCTCTCACAAACCCAACTGCTGGGAATGTCTGTGCCGAGTTTAAAAAAAGAACAGCAACTTGGGAAAGAGAACTAAAAGAAAATCCAGTTCACGGATGGCAAGCAGAGCTTCTTGTGGCTAGAGATTTCAGGGGGCTTGCCAAGCAATGATGGCAGACACATTTCAAAAAATATTCAATTAAACAAAATGAGGTAGAACAGAAATTGCACATTGCCTCATTTTTTTAAGGCCAAATCTGACGCTGCTGTGTTTGCAAAGAACACTCAAAGAAGTAAACAAGATGCAGCGATAAATTCCAGAGAAAGTCTGAAGCACTGCTCAATGAAAGCAGGCCAGCTTTGCTGCCTTGGTTTGTGCTCTGCAGTTTATCAGAGGAGCAAATGTCAGGCAGTCTGGAGAGTGGACACTTCAGAGAACTGTGGCCCTCAATTTTATCAGCACACCTGCTGGGCCAAAACCCCCCCATCACAGCCGTTTCCAGAGTCCCATGAGCAACACAGGCTCTTCCAGAACTGGTTCTTGCCATCCTTCGCTTCCACAGCAAACCCAGCTGCGTGCTGATCTCCTCTGCAGTGCCCAGCACCGAGCAGCCTCTCCAGTACTGACCTACCCAACTGCACAGGAACCAACGGGGGGAACTAATTAAATAACTAATCAACTCACGTGCCAAACAAACAACATGCAGAGCATGGCCACTTCGCTGATGGTGCAGCATTCCCTGAAGTAACCTCACCTCTATTCCTACTTACAATACTTTAGCAAACGCAGCATCTGATGAGAAGGAGCAGCAAAGCTGCAGAGCAGGCTGTCCAAACCCAGCCCACGCTCCCAGCAACAGGCACCTCCAGCTCTGCTCACACAGCAGCCACAGCTTGCCAGGTGCCCCAGGCATTTAAATAATCTCTGTTAATGCCATGTCCTTCGGCATTTGCTTTGTATTTTTTTCCACAAGGTAAGACACTTGCTGTACTCCGGGTTCTGTATCAGGCACTGAAATTTAGGGAGGTTTTAAAAACAGTCTGCTTTCCCATATTGAGACCTTGTCTTCTCAGTACACACTATCATTTACAATGCATTTATACTGCCAATTGTGCTCAGGGCTCTCCAGGCACCATAACATTAATTAATCATAAATACTACCTGAGCTCAGTTCACTGTTGCTCCTGTTTGAGATCCCTAAACAGCCAGTACATCTTGCTATACACAAGATTTCTGTATATACATACAGAAGTATTTATGCAACATGGCTTTAGACACGAGAACTTCAATTTTTATCCAACTTTGAGGCACAGGTAATGATAAAAGGAGGAGAAAGGTACAAGACAGGCAGAAGGGAGAACACTGCTCCAAGAAAACTCACTACCATGGAGCCTAGGTTATCCTTCCAAACCTAGGAGAGCATTAAAAGGACCAAAGAGATTTACCACTTCTCTAATAACTAACTTCAAGCACAGTTCTCTGGGACCGTATTTATTGCAACCTGTTCACATTACATTTCCTTCAAGTTCACTGTCGGAAAACAGTTCCTTTCAAAATATATTCTTTAAAAAATCACACAACCAAAACTCCCAAAACAAAACAATTAAAACACCCCCACCACAAAAAAAACCCCAGCGAACAAACAAAGAAACAAAAAAACCCATCACAGAAGCAGCTAAGTGCATTTCTAAACTCTGGAGAGCAGTGCAGCTGGAGCACACCTGGGCACGGTGCTGCAGCAAAAGGCACCGACGGACAGACAGACACGGCTGTGAGGGAGGGAGCAGTGCTGGCTCAGGGCTGCTCCTGCACATCTCAGGCCACTGCAGCACACTTCTGGGCCAGTCCCAGCCCCAAAACACCCAGCAGCTCAGGGTTTTCTGAGCAGAGAGCTCTGCAGTGAACAGTCCACACTGTTTCAACAGCTCCATCAATCACCTTAAGCTACAAGGCGAGCAGCCTCTCCAGCTAGTTTTTGTGACTTACTGTAAGCTTACTTCATTATAAAGGCCAACTTGCCTGTAGATCCCTTGGTTCAGGGATCAGAGGGAAGATGTGACAGACCCACAAGAAGTGGGGCAAAGATCCACCCAGCTCCCCCCCGGCCTTTGGGGTGAGCCCAGCAGGGCAGCACCCCCCAGGAACATCAAGGGCCACTGTCCCTTGAAAAGGCCAAGAACCCCAGAGCAGGCTGAGCTGTGAGCAGGGCTTTGATCCAGAGGGCTCAGTACTGCAAACACAATACCCAAACCTGCATCTGCCCTGAGACACAGAACTGCAAACACAATACCCAAACCTGCATCTGCCCTGAGACACAGAACTGCAATACCCAAACCTGCATCTGCCCTGAGACACAGAACTGCAATACCCAAACCTGCATCTGCCCTGAGCCACAGAACTGCAATACCCAAACCTGCATCTGCCCTGAGACACAGAACTGCAAACACAATACTCAAACCAACATCTGCCCTGAGACACAGAACTGCAAACACAATCCCCAAACCTGCATCTGCCCTGAGACACAGAACTGAGTGCTTTGGGAAGAATGCAGCTTGTACGCTGTTCTCAGAGATCTAACATCTATTTCCAAAATGCATTGAAGAATGCCATTTGAATTCATGGTTACTTAAATTATTTGGAAAAAGCACCCATTTGTCTCCCATGGCAAGTCACAGCTAGTGCTTAGAGACATGCAGAGAAGTCAAATGAAGTAAATCCCCCAATTCCAGATGGGGTTTTGGCAAATCCACCTACTGTATTTTCGCATTATGATTTGCTTATGCTCTACAGAAGAAACACATGCACAATCCCACAGATATTTTATTGGACAAAGGATTATACTTACAGTCATGTACCTCAGGTTGGGCACACAACAGAAAGGGATACACTGCCCTGAAATATCAGGCAAACAGCCTAGGAAGGCTGTGAGCACCTCTCCTCTACAAGCACTGACACCATACACCTCTTATTCTTTACCTTAAAACATGTACTTACAGGAAAAATACGCATTTTAAGCAAGAAAAAGCATGAAAAACGGAACAGAACACATGTAATAATCTAATAAGCTTTGTATATGTCACATTTCAGAAACACTGGAAATTTCTGCTTTAACAAACTACTTTGTAAGTTCCCCAACTTTTTTATATGTCCATTTAATGAGAACTTCCATTTTCTTAAAGCTTTTAGGTTCATGGATTTAATGAAGAGGTTTTGGAAGAAGTGCTGTGAAGTCAATTTCAGTTCTGCCAAGATCTCAGGAAAACACCTCACATTTTTCAATTAATTGAAATACTATTGAACCTTCTGGAAAAGCTGAGCAGCTGCAAGTATCTCCCTGTAGGACAGTGTGATGCACGGAAGTGACAGCATGTGCACACTTCATGCAAACATAGTTAAAGTGCTAACATACTCTCCAATTCTCAACGAAAGCTCTGAGGAGCTCTAAGGAACATGGTAACATGACCCAAACATTTCCAGATTCCTCAGCAAAGCCAGCTTTTCACTAATGCTGAGATTCACTATTGGCTTATTCTTGTATTTGGAAGAAAAAACAGTAACAACCTTCCTGCCAAGTTTGAGGCTACATAACATTCACTTTTAACTGCCTGGGGGTTTGGGAGTGTAGGGATTTGATGAGGGTTTTTTCTTGGGTTTTATTTGTTTGCTGTTTTTTAAAACTTTTTTTAAACAACTCTTATGCAGGATACACATTAATATTTCAGTATTTGTGTGACATCCCAGGGAGATGGCTGTGATTCTGGATAAGAGCCGTGTCCATCCTCTTCTGCTCCAGTCCTTGTTCCATTTCTGGATCCCACTGGGGAGGTGAACCTAAGTCCCAAACCACTCAAAACCGAGCAGTGTGTTTGTGGTGCGGGGCACAGATGGGTTTCTCCATTTCTAGGACACGACCCTGCACAGGCTTTCAGGATAAACCCATGCCCACACCTCGAGCAGCAGGGAGACAGACACTCCTCCAGTAAAGAGCTCACACAGCTGCAAAGCTGCTTTCTGTCGGCAGAGAGGGAACGGGGACATGGAGACACAACACTGCCAATGATAACCACGGCCTCAAGAGCCCCCCCAGAGCACCGTGACACTGCCCTAGCTCCGTGTGCTGTCCCTGCTCGGGGCCACTCGCTGCCCAGGAACCACCCGCGAGGCCCGGCTGCGCCCCGGTGGCCAGCCGAGCACCCGTGCCCGGCCCCAGGGAGAGCCAGCCCGGGGGAGAGCCGGCCCGGGGGAGAGCACGGCCCGGGGGGAGAGCCCGGCCCCGGGGGAGAGCCCGGCCCTGAGGAGAGCCCGGCCCCGCGGGGAGAGCCCGGCCCCGCGCCCCAGCTGCGGCCCGGGCAGGAGCGCCGGGCCGGCGGGAGCCAGCTGTGCGGTCAGGCCTGGAGTCCCGGCACGGGGCAGGCTCGGAAGCCGCCCCGCTGCCGGGGGAGGCTCGGAAGGCGGCCAGCGCAGAGGCGAGCCCGGCCCTGCCAGCCCCGGGCCCTGGCCGCCAGGCCACGGACAGCTTCACAGCGCTGGCAGAAGCTCGGGCTGTGCCAGCCGAATCACTCCGAAGTAAGCGGCGGGTCTCTGTGCTGCACATGACATGGGGATTGAACAAAAACGTAAATCCAGAGGAACACTTTCTTTTTACTTTCTGTGCTACGTCGTCTTTTCCCGGCTCTCAGCACAGTTGTTTGGACCAATCATACTTCAGGCAAAAACCAGCAAATGCCGCAAGCACAGGAGTAGATAGAAAAGAAACATACAAACCATAGCAGTTTCTTTGCTTTTGAATCACTTCCCAGCATGTGCCTCCGCTGCAGCTTCCTTTTGGGGTAAATACCACATTAGCTGCCAGTAAACCCTGTGGATCCACTGCCCTTACAGTCCCGGGCATTTGGAACCTTCTTCCAGCTCTTTCCACTTCTGAAGTAACTGGGAACAGCGTGTTTATTTGCCACTGAAATGTCAACAGACATTTCAAAGAAGCAAACAAACAAAACCCATCAGAGCTGCAAGCCTGACTTGGAGATTCCAGTTCCCACACACCAAGAGAGCATGAGGAAGCTTTCCCAATATTTAAAGACTTTATAAGCTGACAGACAACATGCAGAGTTTTCCTCCAGTTTTTAGGAAAACATGCACACATTCCAGTTCCTGAACCAGTCACTGTACAAAGCACCTGGAAATGGTCTACATCCATAACAGAAATGCAGATAAAAAGGGAATGAGGATTTGCCACAAGATGTTGAACAGAGAAGTATGCTGTCATCCCTAGCAAGTGCTGGGAAGCAATGGGCAATGGGGGCAATGGCATCAGCAATGAAGATAAAACCAAGGAAAAAATGTGTAATGTCTGGCTACAGAGCCACAGAATGTGGTGGAGTTTTGGAGGTGCACTCCCTGCTCCAGCAAAGCCTCCCAAGAGTCAGGGGCTCAGGGCCTGTCCAGACAGCTCCCAAATACCTCCAGCGATGGAGGTACCACAGCTCTCTGGCATTTCCTTATGGACCTTTCCTGCACGGCTCCCAACGCAGCAATTTCTACCCTTACCTGTTTAATATGCACTTCCATTATACAACACTGAATGTTCACAGAAGTTCATCATTTTTAAGAATGACAAGCAAGTCTTGCACTGAAATTCACCTACTTATCAAGGATGTCTCCCTTCACCTGGCTGATACAGTCCTGTCTTCATCCATCCTGGGAGACAACTTTGTCTTCACACACCTCAGTGACACTGCAATCATAGTAACAGCCTACACGGACAAGCAGATCCACGCAGCACTCATGTAATTTATGAAAAAGTGGGAAAGGAACTACAGATCTGTCTTTTCAGAGATAAGTAAAAGGTACACAATGGTCATAAATAAATACTTTAATATTTAGTAAGGACAGCTGAAAAGGGTATTTTCCTTTTTGCTAAAAGGCTGTCCCACAAGACAAATGAGAACTGGCTTCAGAGCCTGGCGAGCAGTGGAGCCAGGATCAAGCCTGTCCTCCCAGCCCAGAAAAACAACACTGCCAGTTCATGAAAATAAACTTGTTTTAGCAGAAGATTTTTGGGTCACATCCAGTTCTCTGAAGTGCGTGGGTTGATTCTATCATACAGTCCCATCCAGTTCTTGACTTCTTCATGTGCCTGGCAGCATTTGAAGTTAAAAATAAACATAAAAAATACCCAAACCGTTTTTCAATTTCTTCCTCCAATAAAAAGCACAATAGGAATTGCAGCTCAAAACTTTCACTTTGAACAGACAATTTTAAAAAAACATTTTGAATGGTCAGGTCAGGGACACAAAGAGCCTGTGCTTTTGTCAAAGGGAACCTTCTTTGTGCAAATCTGCTGCAGTGCTGGACCCAATGACAGCAGTCTGCCCAAGAGTGCACAGAAAGGTTTTCTCTGCCCAGAGAATCTGAGAAAAGCACAAATTCTGTTTTTAAATGAAAATTCTGAAGTAATTAAAACAAAGCCAATGCTGGCTGATGGTACTTGATGAGTACAGATTTTCAAGTCATTTTTGTACTATTTCTTTTCATATTCTCTTGACACACAGAGTTCAGCATACAGTTCTGAGCTGCTCCTACAGGAAAACTAGTTTTGTTTTTCCAAAAGGATTGGTAAAGCCTCTAAACTTAGAGAGTTTGCCACACCAGGAAAACAAAAAGCTTCAAAACAAGCTCCCACCACATCACTTCAAAAGCTTTAATGAAAGAATTCAGAATGAGTCCTGCTCCCACTGCCTGTGTGCCTCCGCTGTTCACCCACTGCAGTGCCAGCAGTGCCACCAGCCCAGTACAGAGGTGCTCCAAAGAGCCAGCCATTAATATGAGAGCCTTGCCAACACATTCAAGCATTCCAAGACAATTTAAAAAAAAATCTTTTCAAGAATGCAGTAGAAAATGGGAAGTCAGGAGTGAACATGTAGAGGCAGCTCTACTTCAGGCGAAGTACAACAAACAGGTTTTGGATCCTGCGTGTTCCCATGGCAGCCAGAGCCTGTGATCGGCCCCTCCTGTGCCAGAGCGAGGCCTCGCACCAAGGGTGAATGTTCTAGAGAGGGTGACGTTCTCCACATCCTGTAAACACTGTCTGCCAGCCTCACCAAAGCGCAGACTCGCACGGGGCAGCTTTCCCTGCTTGTGCTTACTCCCATAACTAAAGAGAGCTGGTTTTGCTTTGAGCCTGTGCAAGCCAAGAACCTCTGGTTAAGGAGAAGGCTCACACAGCTCAGATTATCTGAGCCTTTCTTTGGCCAGGAGTTCTCCAGCAACCCAGGGTGGTGCGTGCCCACACAGGCTGTGGCGCAGTCCACACGAGGTGCTGCTCTGCCTTTCCTGAGCTAAAGCTGAAGGAACAAGACATTGCCTGGCTCTTCCACGGCCCCCACAGTCCAGCTCCCCGTCTGCACACCTGCTCCGGCTGCAGAGCCATGCTCACCTGCCACCACAGCCCTCCACTGCTCTAGCTTCAACATCAGAACCTCCACAGCATCCTTCCAAAATCCTCCCCTTCGGGGCAGGAGAACCGGACGCCGTGTCCACAGCCTGTCCCAAGCAGGGCATGCCTCTGCCGGAGGATCTGCTGCCACTTGCTCTGGGTCACGCAGGATGCTCGTGGCTGAATGCAAACTGAGCCCTGACTTCCAGAGCCTAGCCCAGCATTCCCACCACTAACCACCACTCCTTCTGGAACACACCTTTTGCCCTGAAGGCAGCTGGTTTTTTCTCCAGGCTGTTTTGAGGGTTGGACAGTCCGGGGCAGTTGCTGTACAACACAGGGACACAGTCACTGTCTGAACTGTGGTGGCTGCTGGTCTCCCACACTGTGATCTGCAGCCGTGGGTGCTGCAGTACAACACTATGGGTTCCAAATTTGAGCCCAATTTAACGTGACATTTTGTGTTGCAAGGGAAAACCTCCAAACCACCTCATTCCAGCACCATTCAGTACACTGTCCCTGGGCACGTCTAAGAGGAACAGTGCGTGGCTTCCAGATGCAAATCAGCCCAAATCAACACTTTTTCCTTCTGGCTTTCAAGACTGAGCACAAGTAGGATGTGAGCAAATGCCATGTGTCCAGTGCTTCTGGAGCTGTCAGTGACCTGCAAGGAGCAGGCAAGCCCAGAGCCGAGCCCGGGGCACGCCAGGCCCAGAGCTGAGCAGGCAAAGGCAAAAACATGTGTTTGTCCTAGAAAAAAAGCATGTGTCTGAGAGGCCAGGATTTCCTCTCCTTTACCCACACGGTACCCAGGAGCTGTGGCTGAGCAGAGCCCCCGGCCAGCCTCTGCCCAGGGCAGGCAGCCCCGCACACCCGCGTCCCCCATCGCCTTCCTTCTGGCCCTGCTGCAGCTCTGTGTGACACTAAAGCCTCTCCTGACTGGAGCTTCTGGCTGAGAACTGTATCAGAAAGGAAACCAAGGTGAAACCAGGGGAAAGAAGAAGAGACAAAAGAGGAAGGGACAGCAGGCAAGGAATATAGGTGTGAGAGCTTTTCACCAGCTTGGGAAACAGTACCAGAAAAGATCAGAAGCCGTTTTACTGCGGACAAACCAAAAGCTGAAGGGAAAAGCCTTCCAGTCACAACCACAAGTGAAAGGACAGCTCTCCGTGTTGCACCCTGGCACTTGTAACCACATCCCTGAGCCACGGTCCCCTGAGGCACAGCCCAGAGGTCTGAGCTGTGCTGCAGGGTAATAAACACCCGGGTGTCAGTGACAGTCACCCCCGAGGGCTGCTGGAACCCACCCCAAGGTACCACCCGAGAACAAAACCTGTGACAACACCACAGCTTAACTGCTTTCCTTAGCTTTAATGTTCTGCTTTCAAGGATATCATTTGTTACAGCTGACTGACTCATGAAGATGAGTGCTTAACAACTTGAAGACATTAATGAAAACCATCAATTATATCTGACTTCAAATCATATAAGAACAATGAACACTTTTGTTTGCTTCAATACGTGCTTTAACTTCAAGTTTTGCCAATAACCGGAAAAGCATTAGAAATTAAAGTGATTAAATAAAATATTTACATTTTAAAATTATGTACTAATACTGACAGTAGTGCTGAGAGTGTTGAATAACTACTACACACCATTGGAAGAAAAGAAGCCAAAGTAACATTTTACTTTTAAGACTCACTCTTCCCCAGAATGATGACTATTGTGCTTAATGTGACCTACTTCACATTATGAAAAATAACATATTTCCATGGGAATTTCAGCAAGGGAAGATGCCACTGCAGTAATAAAGATGCCAAAAGGAGTCTAAAGGACTCTGACAAGCCATTCAAGCAGCCACTGAAGTCAGAAGTTCCTGTTTCCCATGACCACCTCCTGTTCTCCACAAAGAGAAGGAAAGATGGTTAGAGAATATAAAATAAAGTATTAACCTGCACTAACACAGATGTATTTTGGGAGCTTCCACACACTGAAAGCACACAAATGGCTTGCAGTCACACCTGGCTGCATTTTTCCTTTTTTTTTTTCTTCCAATTTAAGGTAAGACTTTAGGGGCAGAGGACAAGGCAAAGCTACAGCCAAAGTGGCTGATCTTCCGCAGGGTGGTGGAAGAAACACCTTCCAGAGCCACACTGAAATCCAGTTTGCCTTCCAAGGCAATTCAGTCACTGCATTTCCTCTTCCCACTGCCAGGGCATGGCACACCCGTGGTGGAGAGGTGGGTTTAACCTGGTGGGATCTCCTTTTCAGCAGAGAAAAAGGTGTGCTCAGGGCAGCCACAGCCACCTTCCTGACAGCCCATGAGGCACCCACAAAACTACAAATCACAAACACTCCTTCAAGTGACTCACTTTAAATCACAAATGAGGAGTAAGGAAAGAGCTTTCAGAAGGAGGTGAGTACACATAGTACCAGAAAGGGAAAAGAAGTGTCTGAGGTAAAAAGAGGAAACACATTCATGGGGGGTAGAATATAATGGTATGACTAGATAAATAATAGAAAAGGAGAAAGAGAGAAATAGTAAGTAAAAACCAGATCAGCTTTTTATGTATATCATAAAATCTGAGGGCTTGACTCATATTCTGTGTCTTTGAAATCAAATTTTTTGGTAGGAAAATGGATGATGAGAACTTTGGAGCAGGAACAAAACCTTTAAAATACGCCCTAGTGCTTGTCCAAGCTGAAAAACTATCAGACCTATAAAGCTTTCTTTACTACCAGCTGTAAAGCTTTCTTCCTATGGTATCCTACCCACACTGAATAATTTCATTTTCAAATATGAAATAAAACAGGAACTAAGTCCTTTTAGAACCTCACACTGAGACACTGATGATTTGTGGAAGCTCAACAAGCTGCAAGACACCAACTCTTCTGCTATAAAACCACATTAAAAGAAAGGTGTAATTAAAATGTGCTTTGCCACTATTACCTCCTTGTGTTCCATGTGCTCTTGTTGTCAGTGATAATACTTAATCAAAAGGAAAAAAAAAAAAAAAGATGGTCTAGAAGATAAACCTCTGAGCATCTTTCTTAAGGAAGGCTTGACGCTGTACCAGCTCTTAATGGAAACTCTTTTGCTCAGAGAGTTGTAAAACTATTTGCTAAAAACAAAAAAAGTGCTGAATTTTTGCTAAAGAAAAGCTCCACCTTGGAGAAACCTCCACCCTCAGTGCTGCCTGTACTGTTACTGCTCCAGTTATCTTCAGCAAATTAGAGCTTGAAATTTTACAAGTGCGTGGACGCACAATAACGTGTCACTGCTTTCTTGCACATCTTGCTCCTCATTTATACTTAAAAGAGGATTTTTCTGGGCAGCTCACACTCAGCTGTCACTCTGAGTACACCCCAGGGGCTGCTGGTGAGCAGGACACGCACCCTGGACCACCGCATGGAGCCGGGGATGCTCTGAGTGGTTACCAGTGACCCCCAGCACACCCTGACAGGCATCCTTAGCCTGCCCTGGATGCCAGGAGCTGGCTTCCCTGGAAGCTGACACTCGGGGAGCTGGAAATCAGGACAAGCATCCAGCTCCTGTCCGAGCAGGCTGCGAGGGACTGACACTGACCTTGTGGAACTGCACCACCCGCCAGAGCCCAGCAAAGGAGGGGTTTCTAACAGGTACCACCCCAGGCAGCCCACAGCGGCTCCTTGTGCCCACGCCTGCAGAAAGGTGTGGCACAGGCCAGCAGCCTGGCACTGCTGCTGCTGCAGCTCCCCCGTTCAGCCCACACCCCCCAGCTCATCCCCAGCGCAGAACACAGCAGCACAGAAGGATTTTCAAACCAAAATCCCTTTCCACAGCATCATACTAAAGGGCACACAAAGGCAGGGCTACTCCGCAGCCTGGGCACCTCAAAGTTCCACCTCCTGCACAGGGAGTTCAGAATGGAGTGAAACAAGACAGCCTCCTAAAATACAACATAAACATGAGTATGGCAGAAACTGAAAGAAAAACACTTCAGAGTCTGCCACAGAAAACCAAACAAACAGAAGGCAGCAACAATACTTAAGAAATTAACGGAGCCACTCCCACAACAACAACAAAAAAAACAAAACAGAAAGCAGACACCAAAACAACCAGAAACTAGAAAGCACAGAGTGCAGAGTCAGAGAAAGGGAAGCTGGAGATCACTTATTTCTACAGTTCCCATCATAGAGAACACTGAAAACTACTTTTCTGTTGGCCTTCTATGTTATTGCTCAAAAAGTACATAGCCCTCAAATGCAAGCCTGAGCTGTGAGCACCCAATCTTGCAGCATCAAAGGGAGCAAGACACTAACCCCCCAAGTCTGGGGCCCTTGTGAGCCAGCCAAAGTGCTCAGAGCCAGGCTCAGCCCCCCAGGCTCCAGCCTGCCAGAGCCACCTGGCCACAGCCCACTGCCCCAGGCTCGGGGCAGCACAGTGAGGAGCATGGACCCCTCCCCATCCTCAGTCCTGCTGCTCTTGCCCTCCCCTGGCCAGAACACGAGCCCAGGCTCCCCAGCCCTCCCTGCCAGCCCAGCCCACCTGCAGGAAAGCTCCCACACTGGAGCATCCCAGAGAAACGTCACCCTAACCTGCTGGGTTAGTCTGATCTTCCACTCCAGGTAACCAACGCTGCCGACCTGACCCTAAGGATGGGGCAAGAGTTTCTCAGCAGTGGAATAACAAGTTTCTTCTAAAAAGTCACAATGAATCAAATACTACCTTTCACTCAATCACACAGCTGTGGCTTGAAGAGAGGGTGCCTTGAATAGCAACATGCTAATACATTTCCCATCCTACCACACTTGAAATGTTCCACAAAATTCAAATAATTATTCAGGGGGGAAAGAAATAAAAAAAAAAAAAACCAAAAAAAAAAAAAAAAAACAAAAAAAAAAAAAAAAAAAAAAAAAAAAAAAAAAAAAAAAAAAAAAAAAAAAAAAAACAACAAAAAAAACCAAAGTGAAAGCCAAAAAAACCTTTTATAGTTATCAGATAGTACCAGCTAAATACACAGATGTCCAATACCAAAACAAACCTACACCCACTGCTTCAGAACCAGAAAATTAGCATCAGACATGATAAAGAGAGACTACACTGTGATCACCACCCATCAGAAGGCCAGGCTGTTTTGAAAAATTATTATGGGAACTATTTTTACTTCAATTTCAATTGATAGACTGCAGATTTTAACAGAAGCAAAGAATACTTCAAGTTCATACTCAGAATTAAATAATAAATTTATTTATAATAATAATACAAACAGCGCTTGAAGCAGGAAGTTCCATCCCTGCCCACTTTGTGTACTGTATGAAAAAGGGACACAAATGTGGATCGGTGAGGGCCACCTTGGAATGTCCAAGCTCACTGCCCTACCATGGCACCATCACATGAAGGCCAGTGTTCTGTAGAGTCAAAGAAAATAGGGGCACAGGTAGGGCAGTAATGCTGTCAGTCATTCAGGATTCTGGGCACCAGCACATACAGCAATTCCCTGGCACACTTCTCCCCTCCTTCTCTTTTAAGCTAATAAAATAACATGTTCTGGTTAACTTTTACTTACCTTGTCATCACTGCACATCTATTCTGACTAAACCTGTCCTGAGAATTTAAGGATTACATATATCCAGTGCATAAAGATGGAAGGGTTTCGGAAGCTCCGACCTGATTTAGGCTCATATACTGCAGTTTCAAAGACAGCTGGAACAAATGAACTGTTTTCCAACCCGGGCAGAAACATCAGAACCTGCACAGCTAAGTCTGCTGGGCATCTTGGAAATCCTTTCCCCAAAGACCTGCATGGAGACACCTAACCAGCACAGATTGTCGAAGTCACCTGAAAGTGACCCGGAGTAGAGATGGCTCTCGGCTGTGAGCACCACGGTGGTTTTCCAGTGTTTGTGCCTGCACCCAGACAGACACACAGCACACTCTAACAAACTTCTGGGGCAGCCACAACAACAGAATGCAGAGGTGTCCAGCTGCCCCCCTGCAGCAGAAGCAGCCACGGCTCCTGCGCTGCACTGGCCACGAGGTGAGGGAAGATTTCTCCACAGTGCCTCACTCACCTGCTGCTCACAGCCCCCTCCAGGTGTCTGCCACAGCAAAAGCAGCACTAAGCTGTTTAGAAGCACCTGAACAGAATGAAGGGGATATACCAGATTGGCAAAAAACCTCAGGACATAACTTAAACCCCTGTACAGCAAAAGCAACACAGTGCCAGGCAAATGGATTCTGTGCCCACCACAGCACCTCAGCTCATTGCAAGGCACATGTGAAATTTTGTTAATGCAGACAGAGGAAGCAAGAAATCAGGGAGGGAGAGGATGGGATCACAGGTTCGGGTTGGAAGGGACTTAGAAAGATCATCTGATTGAGTTCCCCTGCCATAGGCAGGGGCATCTGAGGAGGGGGAAAAGAGAAAGAGCGACTCATGGGTAGCTTGAACTCCATCTTTTGTTACTTTCTATACTGTGATAAAACCAGGAAATTATTCTACAGCAAGAAAAGTATTAAATGCTTAAGTAAACACAAAGGTACCAGAAATCATATGCATTCATATTAATGAAATGCACATGTTTATGTAACTTGGAAGAATATTTGAAAATCTAATACTCCATTAATATTTTTAATGAAGCAGCAAAACTACTAGAGGAATGAAATGAACCCAGCTCAGTCCCTCTTCACTTTGCCATGTTTATTCATGAGCTCCCAGGTCACCACTGCAACAGGTAATTAGTGGATGGGGATGGCTGGCAGGAGCAGAACCATATGTTATCCTGACCTGCTTCTGGCAACCCGAGAGCAAAAAAAGCAATTCTCCCCTCTTTGCAAAAGTACAGGCAGGTCAGCAACACCACTGATCTAGGAAAGACTGTCCCAGCCAGGGCAGCCTGCCTACCAAAGGTATTTTGAGCTATGAAATGCTGATCTCAAGAGCATTTGCACGCACAAGCAAACAGTGCTCACACAAACACAGCTGAAGTGCAAAGCATGCTGCTGCCTCTCAGCACCACTCAGGGAACACACGGAGACGGGCAGCACAGAGCTGTCACAGGCTCTGCTGGTGGGACGGGGCAGGAGGCAGCAGAGCCCCCTGCCAGAGCCAGCCTGCCTCCAGCAGCCTCGCACACGGGCCCCGCAGCTGCAGATGGGAGCCTGGCCACAGCAGACGGGAGCCCAGCACAGGAGGCAGCAGGACTGCGTGCGTGCGGGGTGCTGGCCTGGCCACCCCTCTGCCCGTGTCCCTGCGACACGGCTGGAGGTCAGGCTACATCGGACTGCGAGTGCACAGTTCCATTAAAATACATATCACCCACTGAAATCAGAAATAGAAAACATGAGTTAAAGGAATGGGAAGTGGTTTTCCAGCCCAGCTCTGGCACAGCCCATCAAAGCAAGTCCTTGTTCAGGACTGAAACCATTCCAGGTCACAGCACAGAAACATATTCCTCGACTGCACGGGAAGGGCCCAGCAAGCAGAAGCAGCCACTGACAGCTCCACACACAACTCGAGAGCCAAGTCCCCAAACCTGATCATGCCACCTTTCCTGCACCCAAACTGCACCAATGTAACTCCAGAAGCCCGGCCAGGCAGCCAGCAGTCCCAGCTCCAGCAGCCACACACCAGGACCACAAGCACAGATGTTCACAGCAGCCTCTCCACGTCCCACCCTGCAGTGGAACTGATCCAAACGAGCCCGGTTTGGTCAGAAAACTCAGTTTTTGTTGGCAAGGCAGGTGCTGGCTAGACTGAAGTGTTCCCTCTGGTACAGCGAACGCGGCACAGCGAGCGCCCGAGCCCGAACACCGACCGGGAACAGGCAGGAAATGGCTGGGTCCGACACCGGGGATTCTGCGGGGACTCTGCTTCCAGCCTGCTCCTGCCGAGGCACAGGGCTCACAGGGACGGCAAGCACCGAGGTGTCACCCCTCGGCTCCAGCCGTGGAGTAGGAGAAAGGCAGGAACCACCTGCTGAAACCCCACTGAACACAGCGGCATCACTCACACACAGATGCTGGGTATGCCCAAGGCCACAACCATGGCAATCACAAGAAAATGAACATTTTCACAGTGTTCTTTTAATACGAAGTGGCACGCTTAAGTGTAAAACTAAGTGTGGTGATAACAGTAAAAGTCCGTTTAAGTCGAAGAAAAGGTGAACTGCATCCTTTGACTACAGCAGTTACAATCAAAGTGTGAACGCCAGAAAAGCCTTTAAAGTGACAAAGAGGCAAAGCGGACTTTGAAGACCAGACCAGAAAACTCCCTGGGTTACTACACCTCGGAGCTCTGTGCATCAGGCTTAGAGCAAAGCCCCTCCTAACACACAGCAAAAACAACACACGGCGCAAGCCTGGACCCAGCTCCCTGCCCGAGGTGTATTACTCTATAACCAGCAAACCCCTGGAAACGCTGCCCTCGCTGTGGGACGTGTGCTGGGCACAGCGGGGCTTTGCGACTGGTGCGGCGGCTCTCGGGGGCAGCGTCCGGGCTGCGGGAGCCCATCAGCGCCTGCCTCCATTCACGCACCGAACCGAACGGAACCGAGCGTTCCTCCCCCTGCTCGCCCGTGCCAGCTGCGGCTCTCGCCTTATCTGCAGCGATGGGAAACGTTCCGGAGCTCTGCCCTCTCACTACGCCGAGCAGAAATTACGCTGCATTTTCGTGCCCCACCGTGCCCGGTAGCCGGGGAAGAGCGCCCTGAGGCGGGCAAGGCGCCCGGGGGCTCTGCCGCGCCCCCGAGGGGCCCCGGACGCTGCGGACGGTGTCACACGGCGACCACCGCGGGGACGGGGACGCGGCACCGGCGCCCCCTTCCCCCGGCGCTCCCGCGGCAGCGCCGCCGCCCCGCGCTCCGGCAGAGCCGTCCCACCCCGGGAGGCGCCGGCACTCGGCCGGACGGGCCCCCGGCGCCGCCGG